>NC_059360.1:21595000-21912500 GCF_019703515.2 Myxocyprinus asiaticus
CAGGAACCTGATGATCAGGTCGTGCTTCCCTAAGGACTTACCGTCGACTGCGTCGTGGTGTGCTGCTATGGTGGCAATGTACACCTTCAAGGTGGAAGGGGACAGCCGCCCTTCCAACCTCTCCTGCAGGAAGGAAAGCACTGATCCGACTGCGCATCTCTGGGGGTCATCCCATCGCGAAGAACACCACTTAGCGAACAGACGCCACTTAAAGGCATACAGGCGCCTCGTAGAAGGGGCCCTAGCCTGAGTGATCGTGTCTACCACCGCGGATGGTAGACCGCTTAGGTCTTCCGCATCCCATCAAGGGGCCATGGAGATTCCAGAGGTCTGGTCGCGTGTGCCAGATGGTGCCACGTCCCTGAGAAAGAAGGTCCTTCCTCAGGGGAATTCGCCGGGGGGGGGGGGGGGGGGTGCTGTCGCGAGGAGCGTGAGGTCCAAGAACCAAGTCTGGGTGGGCCTGTAGGGTGCTACCAGGATGACCTGCTCCTCGTCCTCCCTGACCTTGCGCAGGGTCTGTGCAAGTAGGCTCACTGGGGGAAATGCATATTTGCACAGGCCAGGGGGCCAGCTGTGTGCCAGCACGTCTATTCCGAGGGGGGCCTCGGTCAGGGCGTACCAGAGTGGGCAGTGGGAGGATTCTTGGGAGGCGAACAGGTCCACCTGCGCCTGTCCAAATTGACTCCAAATCAGCTGGACCACCTGAGGGTGCAGTCTCCACTCTCCCCTGAGGGTAACTTGCCTTGATAGCATGTCCGCTGTAGTGTTGAGGTTGCCTGGGATGTGAGTGGCTCGCAGTGACTTGAAGTGCTGCTGACTCTAGAGGAGGAGACAGCGGGCGAGTTGTGACATACAATGAGAGCGCAGACCGCCTTGGCGGTTGACATATGCTACCGTTGCCATGTTGTCTGTCCGAACTAACACGTGCTTGCCCTGGATCAACGGTTGAAACCTCCGCAGGGCGAGCAGAATTGCCAACAACTCAATGTCTGTCGTCTGTCGTGACCACAACGCGCCTGGATACCAGTTCTAGGGGAACACCTGCCTGTAGAAATGAGAGGTCGGTCCAAGGGCTGAAAAGACGGTGACAGAACGGTGTGATGACCACGTGATGTGTCCCGCGGCGCCATGCCCATCTCGGTACTCGAGTCTGAAGCCAGTGCTGAAGCGGTCTCATATGCAACCCAAGCGGGGTGGCTACTGCTGGTATGTCTGACAATGTTGTCCCCTTGGTCCCCCTTGCACGGAACTTGGATGCATGGCTTGCGCTTTCCAATCCGTCGCGATGGCTGGTCCAGACCTTCCGACTCAGCTACGCAATTCAGTTTGCCAGGTGCCCGCCCAGGTTCAGTGGTATCCACTTCACCTTGGTGAAGGACAAAAACGCTGCTACCTTGCACGCAGAGATCGCTACCCTCCTACGGAAGGGCGCAATAGAACCTGTCCCTCCGGCCGAGATGAAGAAGGGGTTTTACAGCCCCTACTTCATCGTACTGAAAAAAGGCGGTGGGTTGCGGCCAATCTTGGGCCTGCAAGTACTGAACCGGGCTTTACACAGACTCCCGTTCAAGATGCTGACGCAAAAACGCATTCTGGCGAGCATCCGGCATCAAGATTGGTTCGTGGCGGTAGACATGAAGGACACGTACTTCCACGTCTCGATCCTACCTCGACACAGACCCTTCCTGCGGTTTGCATTCGAGGGTCAGGCGTATCAGTACAAGGTCCTCCCTTTCAGCCTGTCCCTGTCTCTTCACGAAGGTCGCAGAGTCAGCCCTTGCCCCGTTAAGGGAAGTGGGCATTCGCATTCTCAACTATCTCGACGACTGGCTAATCCTAGCTCACTCTCGGGACATGTTGTGCGCACACAGGGAATTGTTCTCACACCTCAGCCGACTAGGGCTTCGGGTCAACTGTGAAAAGAGCAAGCTCCTCCCAGTTCAGAGCATCTCTTTCCTTGGTTTGGAGTTGGACTCAGTCTCTTTGACAGCGCGCCTCACAAACGAGCGCGCCCAGTCGGTGCTGGCCTGTTTGAAGGCATTCAAACAGAAAACAGCGGTTCCACTGAAACTTTTCCAGAGGCTCCTGGGGCATATGGCATCCTCAGCAGTAGCCACCCCGCTTGGGTTGATGCATATGAGACTGCTTCAGCACTGGCTTCAGACTCGAGTCCCGAAATGGGCATGGTGCCACGGGACACATCGCATGGTCATCACACCGGTCTGTCACCATCTTTTCAGCCCTTGGACCGACCTCTCATTTCTACGGGCAGGTGTTCCCCTAGAACTGGTATCCAGGCGTGTTGTAGTCACGACAGACGACAGACATTGAGTTGTTGGCAATTCTGCTCACCCTGCGGAGGTTTCAACCGTTGATCCAGGGCAAGCACATGTTAGTTCGGACAGACAACATGGCAACGGTAGCATATGTCAACCGCCAAGGCGGTCTGCGCTCTCATTGTATGTCACAACTCGCCCGCTGTCTCCTCCTCTGGAGTCAGCAGCACTTCAAGTCACTGCGAGCCACTCACATCCCGGGCAACCTCAATACTACAGCAGACGTGCTATCAAGGCAAGTTACCCTCAGGGGAGAGTAGAGACTGCACCATCAGGTGGTCCAGCTGATTTGGAGTCAATTTGGACAGGTGCAGGTGGACCTGTTTGCCTCCCAAGAATCCTCCCACTGCCCACTCTGGTACGCCCTGACCGAGGCCCCCCTCGGAATAGACGTGCTGGCACACAGCTGGCCCCCTGGCCTGCGCAAATATGCATTTCCCCCAGTGAGCCTACTTGCACAGACCCTGCGCAAGGTCAGGGAGGACGAGGAGCAGGTCATCCTGGTAGCACCCTACTGGCCCACCCAGACTTGGTTCTTGGACCTCACGCTCCTCGTGACAGCACCCCCCCCCCCCCCGGCGAATTCCCCTGAGGAAGGACCTTCTTTCTCAGGGACGTGGCACCATCTGGCACACGCGACCTCTGGAATCTCCATGTCTGGCCCCTTGATGGGACACGGAAGACCTAAGCGGTCTACCATCCGCGGTGGTAGACACGATCACTCAGGCTAGGGCCCCTTCTATGAGGCGCCTGTATGCCTTTAAGTGGCGTCTGTTCGCTAAGTGGTGTTCTTCCCGACGGGAAGACCCCCAGAGATGCACAGTCGAATCAGTGCTTTTCTTCCTGCAGGAGAGGTTGGAAGGGCGGCTGTCCCCTTCCACCTTGAAGGTGTACATTGCCACCATAGCAGCACACCACGACGCAGTCGACGGTAAGTCCTTAGGGAAGCACGACCTGATCATCAGGTTCCTGAGAGGCGCCAGGAGGCTGAATCCCTCCAGACCGTGCCTCATTCCCTCATGGGACCTCTCTGTAATTCTTCAGGGTCTACAGAGAGCCCCCTTTGAGCCTTGCAGTCAGCTGAGCTTAAGACACTCTCCTTGAAGACTGCCCTCCTGACTGCGCTCACTTTCATCAAGAGGGTAGGAGACCTGCAAGCATTCTCTGTCAGCAAAACGTGCCTGGAGTTCGGTCCGGGCAACTCTCACGTGATCCTGAGACCCCGACCGGGCTATGTGCCCAAGGTTCCCACGACCCCTTTTAGGTATCAGGTGGTGAACCTGAGAGCGCTGCTCCAGGAGGAGGCAGACCCAGCCCTATTGTTGCTGTGTCCGGTGCGTGCTTTACGCATCTATTTGGATCGCATGCAGAGCTTTAGAATCTCTGAGCAGCTCTTTGTCTGCTTTGGTGCACAGTGGAAAGGAAGCGCTGTCTCCAAGCAGAGGATCGCCCACTGGCTCATTGATGCCATAGCTATGGCACATCACGCCATGGAAATGCCGCCCCCGGTAGGGCTATGATCCCATTCTACCAGGGGTGTAGTGGCCTCCTAGGCCCTGGCCAGGGGTGCCTCTCTAACAGACATTTGCAGAGCAGCAGGCTGGGCAACACCCAACACCTTTGCAAGGTTCTACAACCTCCAGGTAGAACCGGTTTCGTCCCAGGTGTGGCACACAATACAAGCGGATAAGCCCGGGATAGCCGGCCGGGTGTATCGCTTGCACATAGCGCCTTCCACCTCCTCTGAGCTGAAGATGTGTGCCATTAATTCCCAGTATTGTTCACAAACTATGTTCCCTGGTTGACTTCCTCCGAGCCCTGTGGCAGTCATGTTTTTGGAGAGACTCGCTGCCGGCCCAGTACACGTGCTAACTAGGAGCCCTGTTCAGTGGTAGGTGCTTCGCATGTGGCGGTTCCCTGTAAGGTAACCCCATGCGATGTATATCTTCCGCTAATTCGTTTCCCTGTTGGCAAACTGCGTCTTCCTTGGGCAGAGCCCCTCTGCCCCAATCTCCATGTTTGTAGTAACTCCTCCCCCGTTGGGTAGGATCTGCCTTGAGGCTCTCCATTTGGTAGTTAAGACCGTGTGACTTATTTTTCCACTTAAATATCCCCCCCTCTCTTTGGGCGAGGTGTGGTCTCCGCGGTGTCCTTCCCTTGAGAGGGACACCCCCCGACTAGACCTGAGGCCCAGTCGGATAATCCCCCTTCTTTTTTAGGGAGTGGAAAAAAGAAGGGGAAAAGAGGCCACGACTGGGTTAGCCTGTCTCTATCCTTTGGGTAGTTGACTTGTCCCCAAAGGGCCGTTCGACACTCATAACTATGTTGGGGGAGGTTACATGTTGGCCTGGTGTGCTGGCTACGAGGTACACAGTGGTCTGCCCATCACACACCGCCAGTTCACGTAACACAGTTCAGCCAGTTGTGGTGTTTCGTATAGGGACCCCTAGTGTCACTACATCGACACAACGTCGAGTGAGTGACAGATAGGGAATGTCCTGGTTACTTGCGTAACCTCTGTTCCCTGATGGAGGGAACGAGACGTTGTGTCCCTCCTGCCACAACGCTGAACTACCCGCTGAAATGGCCAGACCTTGTCTCAGCTCCTCATCATAAAACCTGAATGAGTGGTTGCATACCAGCTCCTTTTATACCTGTATATCTGGGGGAGTCGCATGCAAATACCACTCGCCAATTTTCATTGGCCTTTTATCAAAGACCAGAGGTGTCTCGGGCTCCCAAGAGTGACTCCTAGTGTCATTACATCAACACAACATCTCGTTCCCTCCATCAGGGAACGGAGGTTACGCAAGTAACCAGGAAGATTTACTACACATCACCAAGAAAGAATGTTATCTGACAAGAAAAAAAGAGAATAATGCATTTATTAATTTGCCGAGATGTAACAAGAGGCAGTTTTGGTGTAATGAAAGTGCACGCTGAGCCAATGTGTTTATGAAAATAATAATAATTGAAAATAATATGATTACATATTTTGCCAGTCTGCAATATAAAGCAGAATAATTAATTATTTTTGGAATGCATCACTGAAATAGCTGGAGATGGCTTATACCGGAAGCTGTCTACATTCAAGGTTGATAATGACCATGCCCTAGTTGTAGAAAAATAAGGTGGATACATTTATATATTACCTCATAAGGCCACAGTCAGGGTCAATTGTGCCAGCTTTGTAAGATGCCAGAAGATTTCTATAAAAGAAGAAAGTTGCAGTTTTTTAAGTTAAAATGCTTTTCTTTTTTTTTTTTTTTTGGATGTTAAAATAACTTTTTAATATATGAAGTTATCCCAGAGTATACCGACAAGCCTGACAGAGCATATCTGAATCAATGGCGTGTGTTTGGGTTGGAACTATCTGTTTGGGTGAAAAACGGTGGACAGATAGGAGTGTTTGGCTAAGAAATTAAACAATTTCATCATATTGTAATAAGGTTATTTTAATATACACTAACTGAGCACATTATTAGGAACACTAACGTGGTCTTCTGCTGTTGTAGCCCATCCGCCTCAAGTTTCGACATGTCCGAGATGCTATTCTGCTCATTACAATAGAGCAACAGTGTTCACACACTTTTTCAGCTGTGTTGGTTCTGGAAGTAATTTTCCCATTAATATTTGCCATTGACTTTTCAAAAAATCCTTCATCAAAGAGTTCTAAACCATGAACCAAACCAACCAGCTCCGAGGTGAATCACAACATTACAAACTTGGATTTGAAGCAAAAAAAAAAAAAAAAAAAAAGGATTTAAAATTGGATTAAAAGATAAAGGTACAACACTGTGTAATTACAGTCTTTCACGAGGGGATGAACTACAATCTTATAAAAAATGGCTGCCTCCTTAATCGAGGCTGCCTCCGCACAGGCCACTGCTTCGCTGTAAACCTGTCGCACAGCCCCCTATGGCTGTACACAGGTCCTCTCGTCCTATTTTTGCACCCGGAGCGGTCTTGACAGTGTGAGGCTGCCTCCGCAAATAACTGCTGCTCTGGCTTCATGCCACTTGAGCACTCTATTACAACTTACAACAAGGAAATCAAAAGATTAACAATTTAATTCAAACATTATTCCAATGCACTCCAGTGTTTCAATCTGGTTCTCCCACATAAATGATTCCTGTCAGCCTGATTACCTCGCCGTGCAGCTTGTTTAGGGCATGTTCCATTCAGTGATCATTCCATGCCCTATTCCCTTCGAAGATTGTACCATCAACCATCTCTAGATTATAACATGACTTTCTCTCCTCCCGCCCAGGACAAATGTTTCACGAAGGTGAAATCAATTCATCATTTTAATTTTACAGACAAGTCTTCTCTACTTTTGCCTGAATCATTGGATTACAAACTCTTAACAAGCTTGACCACAGAACCTAATTGCTACATGGCTTTAAAGTGTTTCAACAATCTGTCTTAATCTTGCGCTCCACTCATGCTTAAAGTAACGGATTTCGCATTTTGCTTCATCCTCTCAATATTTTAGTTTTTCTGTAGAATTTATTACAGGTTATCAATATAAATAAGTTGTATTTATTCACCACACTACTGCAAACGGAGCCCATATAGTATCTATTAAATTCAATTCTCAGGCACAAACTCAAAATGATTTTGTACGTCCTCATCAATACAAGACAAGTCACCCTGTGCCAATAATACAGAGTTAATTGAATTACTCGCATTACGTTGGAGAACAATCTATAAAACTACAAACCATATGCTAAGTTAAATAAATATCAGACTATGGTCTTCATCTTGGTACTTAGTTTCAGGTGCCTTCTAATTTAATGACAAATCACAAATTTAAATGACGTTTTACGTATGCACATGCAAGCATGTACTCTGACATTGCTTCACATATGTTCCAGATATTTAATCTAGCAAACATTTAAGTTTAAGGTGTCTGCAGACGCTACGTTTAATCATGTCTCCCTCAACAAGCATTAGTACAAGCGTGTTCGCAGGTGTCTTGCGACACCTAATCATGAAAAAAAAATCCTCAAAGTTCAAAATATTTTCCTAGAAGTGCTTTTCCAGGGGATCCCCTTTTATGATCCTGACTCAACTATTTGTCTGTTACCCCAATCGCCAGCGCCATTTAATGCTAGGCATTTCTGCAAATTCATGTTTTACATATTACTGTTTACATTATCCATACATGTTATATTATCCATAAACCCATCCCTCTAGGAAGCAGCAAGTAGTGGTAACCCTGCTTCCAATGTTTACAACAATTTACACCCACTATCAGAGTGCTGGGCTAGGCCGTTATTTCAGCAGAACACAGATGCCTGCCCAACCTTGAGCCACGGCTAGCCGCAATGTTAGCTGCGGACCAATGCGATCTATGTCCGACCGCTTCAGGCTCCTGCAGCCACATTCACTAATAGCTCTAATACCAACCCACTTCAGCCTCAGCATTTTACCATGCTTCCGCCAAAGCCCCTTTCATCTATGCCTCACTGCAGCCATAACAAGCCCTGACTTTGCAACTGCAAGTCCCTTTCTCCTTTAACTCGTACCACCCCAGTACCTCACCGCAAATCCTCTCCTTGGGCAGTGCGCTCAAGCTTGGCCTTATTGCAACTGGTGCCCCTGCTATTGGCTAAATAAATCTCAGAATCAGTGCAAACGCACCATTCACGTGACGCAACCGCGGCATGTCTTTCAGGCCATGCGTACATGCATCCATGGTTCTGTAACCGTGACGTGTTTTTTCTGCTTAATCGTCCCATATTATGCCACTCATACCAAACGAACCATTACCCACCTAGTGATTGATAACAACCAGGATGTTTTAAGTCTTCCCCAAACAGTTAACCATAAGCCTGCATCTCTGCATCAATCAATTTAATTCTAATATAGCCTACTATACGCCCTCCCGTCAAACGCTGAGCTTGACAACTGAGCCCATTTATTTCACAGAGTGAGTTCTTGTTTATTTGCTGCGTAAACTTTTCACACATAAACACGGACTCTTCCTGTTAAATGCCAAGTGGTCCCATGCTCAAGGATTCAGCCCAGCTGTTTCGCATAAGGAGTTCTTTTAGAATGCAGCATATATCACTTTCACAAGAATCAAGTGTTCTACCGTCTAATGCTGTGCGGGCCCACGCCTGCGGATTCAGCTGCTCACAGCACTGAGCAAGCTCAGTAAAATACAGCATAAACCATTCTCACATGAATTGTATGCTCTCCCATTAAACACAGCACAGTCCCACACTCTAGGATTCAGCACTTTCATATCGCAAAAAAGAGGGAGGGCACTCGTTTTGAAGCAACTTTTGGGCTCGCTCCAAACAGCCTTGTCCATACACATAGAGGGCCCTCTCGTTTGGATGCTAGACTAGAAGCCCTCCCATTCGTACCGCTGTGAAGGCCATCCTATTTACATGCATTCAAGGGCTCTCCCGTGCGAATGCTGTGTGAGCTAATTCACGTTTATTTGTTTCGTGGGCTCTCCCATTCATTCTGCTGTGAGGACTACAACGTTCAAATGCAGGACTGGGTGGGTGGCCCAGTTTTGCTGCTTCAGAAATCCATAATCTACTGTAGTTAGTTTCACTTTAACTGTATTGGATGCTGTTTTGTGAAACTGGAGATTCTTTGTTGTAATTGGTGAATTATCACTTGAATTCTGCCATTCCCCACCCCTAACAACCGTTGTCGCTGCCATCATCGACTGAGGGAATTTATGACAAAGAGTGGAGAGAGAGTCACCCTCATGCTGAAGTGTTATTAGGTAAAATTAATCAACAAAATATGCCAATCGTCCTGTAATTAAGGGAAAAAATTGTGTTCTGTATGAAATCCATAGGCAATGCCATTTGTCCCATACTTTAGCGTCACACACCCAAACTGCTGAGAATGTTTCACAAATCGAGAGAAATGGACCTGAAACACACACACCTTTTGCATGAGTTGTGTGCAGGGTTGGGAGGGTTACTTTTATGTAATGTATTCCACTACAGATTACAGAATACATGCTGTAAAATGTAATTTGTAACGTATTCAGTAAAATCACTCAAGGTCAGTAACGTAATCTAAATACTTTGGATTACTTCTTCAGCACTGGTAGATTTTTTCACTTATTTTGACTATAAAAATCTGCCAGTACAGTAAGACAAAATACACATGTTAAAAATACATTCTCTGAAAAACCTAAATATCTTTTGCAGTGTTGTTTCTAAAACAAGATAAAGCAAACTAATCTTGTTTTAAGGATTTTCATCAAGAATAAGATTTTTGTCTTAAGTGAAAGGTCTTACTAGAGAGAATAAATATAATCTAACATTTATTTTCTTGATAAAAAAAAAATAAAATGCGACCGTGCTTGGTAAAAAGTGCATGTAAAATGGCTAAAACAAGCATTTCAAATCAAATCAAAATCAAATCACTTTATTGTCACACAGCCATATACACAAGTGCAATGGTGTTTGAAATTCTTGGGTGCAGTTCCAATCAACATAGCAGTCGTGACAGTGATGAGACGTATACCAATTTACAATAACATCAAATTAACACAGCACAATTTAAACATCTGATATACACATAATTACACTCAACAATATACAAATAATAACATACACTGTACAGTATACAATACGCACTATATAGATACACATTATTCAGTAAAAATAAAAAATAAAAATATATAAAAAAGTATATATAGTATATATAGAATGTACAGTATTGTACTGTATTGACATTCAGACTGTCGGTTGATAGTCAGTTGTTAAGAGAGAATATAATATAATAATAATATAATTTATGACAGTCCGGTGTGAGATATAAGAGTGAGGGTAATAAAGTGCAGTGCTGATGTATTTTGATCATGGGGGATCAAGAGTTCAGAAGTCTGATTGCTTGGGGGAAGAAGCTATCATGGAGTCGGCTGGTGCGGGTCCTGATGCTGTGATACCACCTACCTGATGGTAGCAGTGAGAACAGCCCATGGCTCGGGTGGCTGGAGTCTCTGATGATCCTCCGAGCTTTTATCACACACCGCCTTGTATATATTTCCTGGAGGGAGGGAAGCTCACCTCCGATGATGTGTCTGGCAGTTCGCACCACCCTTTGCAGTACTTTGCGGTTGTGGGCAATGCTATTGCCGTACCAGGCGGAGATGCTGCCAGTCAGGATGCTCTCTACAGTGCAGGTGTAGAACCGTGTGAGGATGTGGCGGTTCATTCCAAACTTCCTCAGCCGTCTCAGGAAGAAGAGGCACTGATGAGCCTTCTTCACAACGACTTCAGTGTGGATGGACCATGTGAGTTCCTCAGTGATGTGGACACCCAGGAACTTGAAGCTGCTGACTCTCTCCACCGGTGCTCCATTGATGGTGATGGGACTGTGTTCTCTGTCTTTTCTTCTTAAGTCCACCACAAGCTCCTTTGTCTTACTGACATTGAGGGAGAGGTTGTGCTCCTGACACCAGTGTGTCAGAGTGTGCACCTCCTCTCTGTAGGCTGTTTCATCATTGTCAGTGATCAGACCTACCACCGTCGTGTCATCAGCAAACTTAATGATGGCATTGGAGCTATGTGTTGCCACACAGTCATGTGTGTACAAGGAATACAGTAGTGGGCTGAGAACACAGCCCTGCGGGGCTCCAGTTTTGAGGGTCAGTGATGAGGAGATGTTGCTGCCTATTCTAACCACCTGGCGTCTGCTTGACAGGAAGTCCAGGATCCAGCTGCACAGTGAGCTGTTTAAGCCCAGAGCCCGGAGTTTCTCATCTAGCTTGGAGGGCACTATGGTGTTGAATGCTGAGCTGTAGTCTGCAAACATCATTCTCATATAAGTGTTCTTTTTTTCCAGGTGGGAGAGAGCAGTGTGTATTGTAGATGCAATGGCATCATCAGTGGAGCGGTTGTTGCGGTAAGCAAACTGCAGTGGGTCAAGAGAGAGAGGCAGCACAGAGCAGATGTAATCTCTGATTAGTCTCTCAAAGCATTTGCTGATGATGGGGGTCAGAGCAACAGGACGCCAGTCATTTAAGCAAGTTATTTTTGATTGTTTTGGAACAGGCACAATGGTGGATGTTTTAAAGCATGTGGGGACTACAGACAAAGAGAGGGAAAGGTTGAAAATGTCCGTAAAAACACCAGCCAGCTGGTTCGCGCACGCTCTGATGACACGGAATGCCGTCTGGGCCCGCGGCTTTGCGGATATTCACCCGTCTGAAGGATTGGGTTACATCCGCTACAGAGACGGAGAGTAAACTAACCTCTGTAGCTTCAGCCGCGAGAGCTCTCTCCGCGAGGGCCATGTTATTTCCCTCGAAACGAGCATAAAAAGTATTTAACTCATCCGGGAGAGAGGCAGCGGTGTTCATGGCAGAGTTTTTATTCCCTTTAAAGTCCGTGATGATGTTAATTCCCTGCCACATGCTTCTAGAGTTGGTGGTGTTAAACTGTCCTTCAATCTTGTTCCTGTACTGGCGTTTTGTGGTTCTGATAGTTTTTCGGAGGGCATAACTGGCTTGTTTATGCTCCTCCGCATTCCTGGAATTAAAAGCGGAGGTCCGCACATTAAGTGCCGTGCGAACATCGTTATTTATCCATGGTTTCTGATTCGGATAGATCCGTATTGTTCTGGTCGGAACCACGTCCTCTACGCATGTTCTGATGAAACACATTACGCTATCAGCGTAAAGCTTGATGTCGTCATCAGAGGCGGACCGGAATATCTCCCAGTCTGTGTGATCAAAACAGTCTTGTAGCGTAGAATCTGATTGGTCCGACCAGCACTGGATCATTCTGAGGGTGGGTGCTTCCTGTTTCAGTTTCTGCCTGTAAGCAGGCAGAAGCAGAATGGAAGAGTGGTCCGATTTGCCAAATGGTGGGCGGGGGAGGGATTTGTAGCCATCCCGGTAGGGAGAGAAGCAATGGTCCAAAACCCGGTCCCCTCATGTTTTGAAACTAATGTGCTGGTGGTATTTTGGTGCAACTGATTTTAAACTGGCTTTATTAAAGTCCCCGGTCACAATGAACGCGGCCTCAGGGTGCGCGATTTCCTGCTCACTTATACTCCCATACAGTTCCTTGAGTGCCCGGTCTGTGTCGGCTTGAGGCAGGATGTACACAGCTGTGATAATGACCGCTGTGAATTCCCTCGGTAGCCAGAATGGTCGACACAGAAGCATAAGAAATTCCAGATCAGGAGAGCAGAAAGACTTGATAGAATGTACATTCCTCTGATCACACCAGGATTTGTTGATCATAAAAAAAACACCACCACCTCTGCTTTTACCTGAGAGGTCTTTCGCTCTGTCCGCTCGGTGCACGGAGAACCCCGTGGGTTCAATGGCTGAGTCTGGAATCTCCGCAGACATCCAAGTTTCCGTAAGGCAGATAATGCAGCAGTCCCTTGTATCTTGTTGGAAAGAGATCTGCATTTTCAGCTCGCAGAGCTTGTTATCTAGAGACTGAACATTTGCCAGTAGAATAGTGGGTAGCGGGGGTCGATTTGCGCGGCGTCTTACTCTGATGAGAACGCCGGCTCTGTTTCCCCTTTTCCTTTTGCATTTCCGCGGCCGTGCTGCCCAGACAAAGGGCTCCTCTTGCGTGTTTGTAAACAGCGGGTCGGCATTGAGAAATTTGAAGTCCGGTTTACGGTGTGAAATTGCTGAACCAATGTCCAAAAGTGTTTGTCTGTCGTAGACAATAAGGCAGACAACATCCAAGATAAAAAACATAAGAATTGTGAACAAAACAATCAAAACACTACTATGTTGTGTCGGAGCTCGCAACGCAGCAGCCATACTTGGCGCCATGCTCGGCGCCATAAGTTCAATTTTAGCTTAGCATAAAGAGAAATGTTCACATGACAATTTACACAAGGTTTATTTCTATTTCTTCTGCTCCAAACTTACTTCAAACTTACTTCTTTGTCTGCTCGTATGAATGTGACACATGTTAAGCCTTTTCTCTCCTCCTTTCTCTCTTCTTCCTGGTCATTGTATTAAAGCATTTTTCATTTTAAGTTTAGTAGGGGCAGTGGCGATTTTAGGGGTGGCCTGTGGTGGCCTGGGCCACCCCTGAAATCTCATTGGCCACCCTGTGGCCACCCCAGAACTGATTGGTAGTTCATCATGTTCATCAACACAAGAACGAAGAACCAATAGAAACACCTGTCATTCAAAGATGACATCTCAGGTCATTTGTTGATTTAGAGCCACACTGACCCAGGGTCAGTTTTATATTTCTGACGATTATAGTAGTGGTGGGACTGAAGCTGTGTGAGCTGATCTTTGATCAGTGGGGGGAGGGGCAGGCCTCGGGAGGCCAGGCAGGTGCCGCAGGTCGTGGGCAGCGGGCGCCAGATCTGGAGTATAATGGTCGGTCAGAAGCACGAAGCTGACACGAACTAGCGTCTAACTCCAACTTCCAATGAGTTGACAACGTTGATTTGTGGTCAAAAAGAAAGCTGTTATTTGAGTGGTATGTTCATCTAATCTAACGTTTAATTTATCCCGAATTTCCATGTGAATGTGAAAAAATGTTTTCATTGTTACAGTAGCTAGGTTAAAGAGTAAGCTAGACCCTACACCACATTCAGCATGTTATCTTTATATTGACATGAAATATGAAATGCCATGTTTTCTAATTTAATGACGGAGGTGTGTAAAGCGTTTTACAGATGTATATGTTCAATAGCTAAAGTTATATATATGGCTAACCTGTGTGTGAAATGGAAGGGTTTGTGCTGTGACTGTACTTTAAATCTTTACATGAGTTATTTATGAGCTCTTTATGTGTATTATTGGTCAGTCAGACCAATACAATCTTCAAAGTTTTTATACCTTATTTGACATTTTAAATATGCAGAGGCAGGGCAAATTGCACTTAAATGCCGCAAATGATTTGACTAACTATTTTATTTGGTAATGTTCAAAGTAATTGAAGCTATTAGAACATGTGGAAAATAAACCTGAGTAGACACTATAAATAGAGTTTTGTTTTTTACTGTATTCAGAGCTCAATCTGCAATTTTGGGGTTTCCAAACAGACACCTATAAGACCTCGTAGTCAATTTCACACACTGATTTGTACCCAATTTAACAATATTTCTGCTGGACAGTGCAGTTATAGCTAATAAATGAATGAATAATTGATTGAATGATTTATTGAATTGCGCCTCAATCAGTTATCACCTGTACTTGTATCTTTTTATGATTATACACTATACCTGATGTTTTACGCAGATTAATTCTCTACAATGAGAATAGCTCTTAAAAATGTGTAACTGACTTTTCCTAAACAATTACTGATTTAAAAATGGATGTTATGTTAAAATAACCAGAGATTCCCAGAAACTGTAATAGGTTGAAATAGAACAGGAATAGAAAACTGTCAAATGTCAAAACAACAGTCTGATATTGAATACAAACAATTCAGTGAATGCTAACATGAGTTTAAGAATTCATTTATTCTACATGTGTAGATGTTGAAGCAAAGCAATGCGATATTTACACATTTTGATCATGCGCCATTCATAAAGTTTCTCCCGGTATCGCCACCCCACACTAGGTATGTGCCCCATCTTGGCCACCTCAGTAAAAATGTCCTGGATGTGCCACTGAGTAGGGGACGTTCGCACTGAATGCGTTTTTGCGTCCGTCCGCACAGTTTTTCAATGTAAAGCAGCGTATCGCACAGGAATGCCTGTAAATATGGGTCATTCCTACAATTCTGTGACATTTAAGTCCACATTACAAGTGTGTGTGGTATTTATATTGTTTAATTTCACCCAATTACAATTTTAACAGGTTTATTAAAAAGAATAAAACTTTTTATAATGTTACACATTTCTGTGGGCTTAAAAGTTACATTTTAAATAATTGAAATCCTTTTCTATTGCACTGTGTCATTTTCTCATGTTCCAAAAACTGCACGTCAAACATTTTTGACAAAAATAAATGTTAAATCATTGGATTTCTATTTTTTTCCCCACATACAGTTAAGAGTTGTTACATTCTCTCACTAACATGTATTCATTTGTGGTAAATGTGTAATTTTAACACTGATAGTGGAAGTTTTTTGTGTGTCCCTTGATTTATTGCGCACCCTGTTATGTCTTGATACCATGACCTTTCATTGAAGATATATGGTAGGAAATTACATCACACACACTGGAGGTGGAAATCAGCCATTATGAAATATTTTATTTTTGTAACTTTTTAAAAAAAAGTTTATAACTCTACAGTTTTGTTTATGTTTTCCTTTATTTTGTGGTGTTAGTCATAAGTGGTCAAGAATAACATGTCCACCCTGTTATGGGAAAATATATGGGAAACTATTATAATTTAAAATTTCAATATACAGTATTTATGTTAACAGAAATAAAATCATAAATATTAGTTTACAAATATGTTTCCTAGATATCAACCACAGACCATGTAGTGGCTAATTTATCCACTGAATGTGTATGTGTGTATGTATGTATGTGTGTGTCTGTGTGTGTACGTACGTATTTTTTTATTATTATCTATGTCTTGTTGCTGTTTTGTATTGTTGTACACTGGAAGCTCCTGTCACCAAGACAAATTCTTTGTATTTGTAAGCATACTTGGCAATAAAGCTGATTCTGATTCTGATTCTGAATGTCTACCCTGTTATTGTCCACCCTGATGCTGCCCATTTAACTGGATGGACATCTGATTTTTTTTTTTTGGTAATTTAGCTTGACCAGTATGACTAATACAATCTTTAACATGTCCCTGTAATGATGAATCATGAAGAAACTTGTATAAGTATGTTTTATTTTCCAAAAGTTCCAAAGCCGGAATGTCACCGAATTGTAGAAATGACCCATTTATGATATGTTCAGAGTTGTAGTTCTGCCTCTCTCTATACGCAGATTATGCAGTCTTCAGTAACAGTAAAGTACAATCTATAGTAACAGACACCACGAGCCAGACAAATAGGGACTGGGCAATAGGACTACACTGGTTTACACTATTCTCATGGCAGGATTACATTAATTTGAAACTACTGAAACAATGAACTTGAAATAACACTGACTGATGGCTTCAACAGAAGCATATTCCACAGATTAACAACCTCGGAGTGCAAGTTAGGTTTGTCTTTGAAGGTTTATAAGTTATTGTTACAAAGCAATTTGTCTATGGAAAAAATGAATGGGATTTTTACTTCCAGAACCAGACTGTTGCGCTCTATTGTACAGAGCAGTTATCTGAGTTACCGTAGCCTTTCTGTCAGCTCGAACCATTCTGGCCATTCTCCACTGAACTCTCTCATCAACAAGGCGTTTCTGTCTGCAGAACTGCCGCTCACTGGATGTTTTTTTTATTTTGGCACCATTCTGAGTAAACTCTAGAAACTGTCGTGCGTGCAATTCCCAGGAGATCAGCAGTTACAGAAATACTCATACCAGCCCGTCTGGCACCAACTGTCATGCCAGGGTCGAAGTCACTGATATCCCATTTTTCCCCATTCTGATGGTTGATGTGAACATTAACTGAAGCTCCTGACCTGTATATGCACGATTTTATGCACTACACTGCTGCTACATGATTGGCTAATTAGAAAATTGCATGAATAAGAAGGTGCACAGGTGTGCCTAATAAAGTTCTCAGTGAGTGTATCTGTTTTAACTTGTCTTTAACTGCTTTATTCATGGCACAATACTGGTAAAGTAGTACTGCAATTTTGGTAACTCCTTATTTCCAAGGTGAATAAAATTCAAGGCTGAATCTAGTCTTTATGCTAACAATTTGTTAACCATCAAGCTATACCACAACTCCTATATTAATAGGCTGTGCATGGCTGATTTTTTATTTTTATCGCTAACAAGCCTGTCACTTCCAAATGTAAATGTGTGTTATTTGCGTCTGCATGTATTACAGACTGAAGCTATGAGAGAGAGTGAGAGAGAGAGAGAGAGTTGGGACTTGAACTCCCTCAGACTTTTCATTATTTGTGTTTTCACAATGCCTAAGTGATAATGACAGTTCTATGAAGCTGCAAAATCTGAGTTGTGTGATCTGCATTTCTAAGCTTCCTGTATTCATTCCACTTCATACATAGCGTTTGTGTTTATTTAAAATCAACAGCATTATACTGTATCTACTGACTCTGATGGACCCTTTTTGGAAAAAGAATACTGAGTGGCCTCTTCAAATCAGCATTGCAAAACAGTCTCTGTACACAAAATGTAGGCCAATGGGAGACAAGTACTGCATTCCAGCAGAGTGGCTGAGTGAAACCAGAACTTATCATACAGATAATGGCAGAGCCAATATCAGGAGTGATGAGCGCAGCCATGAGAAAAGAGAAAGGCAATTAGATAATTTAAGAGGGCATTTTTTTTTTCTTTTTCTGGCACCGTCTCTCTCTCTCTCTGTCTCTCTCTCAGTCTAAGTATAATTGTCCCTGATGTGAGATATCCCTTTAAGGTGGACATTAGTTTTGGGGAAACGGCCACTAGAAAAGAGAAAATGTTTGGAGAGAGCTGTGTAAAAGGAGCTGTGAGTCACGAGGCATCCAACAAAATTTCTGAAAAAGCACCTATAAAGCAAACAAACAAGCATTTATGGCGAGGTCAGAAGAAAAGGCTATGATAAAACAGGCATTCATTTTTTTGTCTATTTGTGAATCTTGTCTGAGATGCAAAGAGGGACTGAGCTAGTCTTTGATATGGTAAAGAGTGTTGCATGTCTGTTCCCACAGCTGCTCACATGAAAGAGAGCAAGAAGAGGGGCGTGAAAGGGGACCTGAGGGGCGGAGAAATCATTAATAGTTGTGCTTTTATAATTTGCTAGGCATTTTTGACACACAGCGCAAGCACAATCATACCAAGACTACAGGCACTTAGACTTCTTTCAGTAGCAAACTCCTTGTCATATATTTTGATGCACACACACATAGACAGAAAGAAAAAAGGTAGTAGACATCAAAAGCCATCAGACACTTGATCTACCACAGATCTATCTATGAATTCACAACCTTCGAACAGATCCTTTTAGCATTCCATGAGTGCAATCTTTTGATAGAGTGTGAAAGCATCACTCTCATAAAAGCAGCTTAAGAGCAGCACAGTATTATTTGTTCATTAGACAAAGAATAAACAAGAACATTTGCCATCCATATTTTAAAAGAAAAGACATTGTAGGAAGTCAATCTGATTTTGATCTTAAAGCAGGTTCTCGGGAAGGACTGTTTTCCTTCATTGCCTTTCAAAAGACTTTCGACCTTGAGTATGCTCAGCACGCAAAAGAATGCACAAGAGGGAATAAAGGTTTACAGATTCCAGAAATTAATAACTTAGATGCTGAGCTGCAAAAAAATAATAAAAAAATTAAATAAAAAATGTAAATGATGAGAATGGGGTGGAGTAAATTTGAATTACTTTTGGTTTCATTAAACGTAAAGGTGATACACACTTATTAGAGATGTGTTCGATTAAACAACATAAGAATGTTCAAGGAACATTGAGCCATTATAATTCCAACATCAATACAGACTTTGTTTCACCTTGTTGCGACCAGAAGTAACAAGGTCACCGAGTTTAGTAGCAAATGAAGATGTTAACGCCCATATGAACTTCTCAACACACTGCTAATTAGTTTGCCGGAGCTCTAATGAGGCCAGGGCTAATGAGAGGCAGTGTGAAAGCCACACGGTGTCAGACTGCTACAGGGATAGCAAGCGAAGGGAAGCAGAGCGTGTGAAATCGGAGTGATGTTTAATTAAAACTACATGTCAGTTCATGCCCTAAATGCTGCCAGCCCAACAACAGTCCCACACTCGACCAATAAATGCCTGTCCATCAGGCCACTGTGTAATGAGGGAGTATGTGTTTAGGTGGACTGCTAAAGATGGCTCAATACTAAATCGAACTTCCAGCAACCAGGGTAGATAGACAAATTATTAACGCTGCTCTTTTTTTTTCTTCCTTTCTCTCGCTCTCCTCTTTTTCCTGATTGTGAAGGAGCTCCATGCACTCTTGCTTAAAGGGATAGTTTATTCAAAAATGTAAATTCTCTCATCACTTACTCACCCTCATGCCATCCCAGATGTGTATGACTTTCTTAGATTTTTAGAAGAATATTTCAGCTCTGTAGGTCCATACAATGCAAGTGAATGGTGACCAGAACTCCAAAAGCTCCAAAAAGGAGATAAATTCAGCATAAAAGTAATCCACAGTGGTTTAATCCATGTCTTCAGAAGCGATATGATAGGTGTGGGTGAGAACAGACCAAAATATAACTCATTTTTCACTATACATCTTGTCATTGCAGTCTCTAGGCACGATCATGATTTCAAGCTTGATTACACTTCCTAGTGCTTGACGCATGCACAGAGCGCTAGATGGCACTATAGGAAGTGTAATCAAGCTTGAAATCATGATCACCAAGGAGACTGCAGATGTCAAGATGTACAGTGAATAAGGAGTTATATTTTGGTCTGTTCTCACCCAAAACCAACTGGATCTCTTCAGAAGACATGGATTAAACCACTGGAGACTTATGGATTCGTTTTATGCTAATTTATCTCCTTTTTGGAGATAAATTATGAGAAAATTAAAATTTTTGGGTGAACTATACCTTTAATGCACAATATTGAGGAGAACCCAAATTCACGGTGTTGTTTATTCTTTATATGTTTGTTTATAGCTATGCATTTTCAGATGCCTCCATCTAAACAATCTTGCATGCATTGCTTTTATATTCATTCAATGTCATTATTAAAAAAAGGTTCATTAGGCACGGTTTTGTTGAAAATGTGCTAGTGTCATGATTCTTGTTCATGTGGGAAATTCTGCAAGAAACCCAGAGAGAGGGATCTCAAGATGCCTTTATCTCATTTGTTTCTTCAATTACAAGCCAATTTTTTTCCCATGTATGCAGAAACATGACAATGATAACCAATGACAAGACAGAACTGACAACAAGGTAACAAGACAATAAACCAATGAAAGCAAGACACATGAACATGGAGGGAAACATGAAATCACATGACCAGGGGACCACATTACAGGAAACAGGGAATCACATGACATGGCAGGGAAACAGGAAATAACATTACATGGAACACATGACTATAAAACAGGAACTAAACTTCTAAAATAAAAGACATTAACACAAAACATGAACAAAAACACATAAAACCATGACATATCCCCCCTGACACCCCAAAATAAAAACACAGAGTTCAAGAGGGAGCTTGGGGGGGGCGGGGCGTGGTGACTTGATGTGGTTACATGGCATGACATGGTAACATGGTACAGCAGGATCCTGACTTGGACGTGCTAGGCATGGATGCTGACTCGTTGGCCATGGCAGGTGCGAGCGCTGGACCGTGGAGCAGAGACGGGCCTGGGCCGTGGATCAGAGGTGGACCTGGACCGTGGAGCAGAAGTGGGCCTGGACCATGGAGCAGAAGCTGGCCAGGACTGTGGAGCAGACTTAGGATCTGGGACAGAAGGTGGGACCCTGGCCCGTGGACCATGAAATGGTACACTGGCTTGTTGACCATGACGTGGGACGCTGGCTCATCGACCATGATGTGGGACGCTGGCTCATCGGCCATGACGTGGGACTCTGGCTCGGTGGTTGTGACGTGGGACTCTGGCTCGGTGGTCGTGACATGGGACTCTGGCTTGGTGGTCGTGACGTGGGACTCTGGCTTGGTGGTCATGATGTGGGACTCTGGCTCGTTATCCACATCCGCCACAGTGAATGGTGAACCACTTATCAGTAGGGCAAGGTCGATATACTGAGTCAGGTTGTAGGTACTCCAACCGTCAGGCATCAGGGAGGAGACCGGCTCATTCAGCCCAAAACAGAAACAGTCCTTGAGGACAATCTCATTAAAGTCGACCCTGCAGGCCAGAGAGCAGAAGTCCTCTACATATTCCTCCAGGGGACGATTCCCCTGACGTAAATGAAGAAGCTGAACTGTTGGGTTCATTTTGCGGTCAGGTATTCTGTAACGATGCTGGCAATGACAGGCAGACAATGACGATGAAGTGAAGAACCCAGGTGCAGTTTATTTACATGAAGCGTGAAAACAAAAAATGTGATTACAAAATATAAAAATGAACTAAACTAGACTTGACATAACTTGACTTGACTTAAAATAATATGACTTGATTTGACTTGACTTTCAAAGAACGTTATATAAACACAATACCTGACAATGGACAATGGCAAACATGAGGCTTAAATACATGGACAAGGAAGAAACATGACAATGATAACCATTGACAAGTCAGAACTAATAACAAGGTAACATGACAATAAACCAATGAAAGCAAGACACATGAACATGGAGGGAAACATGAAATAACATGACCAGGGGACCACATGACATGAAACATGACCGTGGAGCAGAGGCAGACCTGGACTTTGGAGCAGAGGCAGGGCGGGCCTGTACTGTGGAGCAGAGGCAGGTCTGGACCATGGAGCAGAAGCGGGCCAGGACCGTGGAGCAGAGGCGGTCCTGGACCATGGAGCAAAGGCTTGCTTGTGACATGGTATGGAACAGTCTGGGGCTTGGCTGAAGACATGGCATGGAGCAGACTGAAGCTTGGCTGTGACATGGCATGGAGCAGACAGAGGTTCGGCTGTGACATGGCGTGAAGCAGACTGAGGCATTATTGTGACGGGCTCAGGCATTGCTGTGACATGGCATGGCGCAGGCTGAGGCATTGCTGTAACATGGCATGGAGCAAGCTGAGGTTTGGCTGTGACATGGCGTGAAGCAGACTGAGACGTTATTGTGACGGGCTCAGGCATTGCTGTGATATGGCATGGAGCAGGCTGAGGAGTTGCTGTGACATGGCATGGAGCAGGCTGAGGCATTGCTGTGACATGGCATGGAGCAGGCTGAGGCATTGCTGTGACACGGCATGGAGCAGACTCAGGCATGGCTATGACATGGCATGGAGCAGACTCAGGCATGGCTGTGACATGGCATGGAGCAGGCCGAGGCATGACATGGCATGGAGCAGACTCAGGCATGGCTGTGACATGGCATTGAGCAGACTCAGGCATGGCTGTGACATGGCATTGAGCAGACTCAGGCATGGCTGTGACATGGCATTGAGCAGACTCAGGCATGGCTGTGACATGGCGTTGAGCAGACTCAGGCGTGGCTGTGACATGGCATGGAGAAGACTCAGGCGTGGCTATGACATGGCATGGAAAAGACTCAGACGTGGCTGTGACATGGCATGGAGCAGGCCGAGGTGTGACATGGCATGGAACAGACTCAGGTGTGGCTGTGACATGGCATGGAGCAGACTCAGGATCCGGGGCAGAAGGTGGCGCAAGCTCACCCACCATGACGTGGGACCTGGAGCAGAGGCGGGTCTGAACCATGGAGCAAAGGCTTGCTTGTGACATGGCATGGAGCAGTCTGGGGCTTGGCTGAGACATGGCATGGAGCAGACTGAAGCTTGGCCGTGACAAGGCATGGAGCAGACTGAGGTTCGGCTGTGACATGGTGTGAAGCAGACTGAGGTGTTATTGTGACGGGCTCAGGTGTTGCTGTGACAAAGCATGGAGCAGACTCAGGCATGGCGGTGACATGGCATGGAGCAGACTCAGGCGTGGCTGTGACATGGCATGGAGATGTCTCAGGTGTGGTTGTGACATGGCATGGAGCAGACTCAGGCATGGCTGTGACATGGCATGGAGAAGACTCAGACGTGGCTGTGACATGGCATGGAGAAGACTCAGGCATGGCTGTGACATGGCATGGAGCGGACTCAGGTGTTGCTGTGACATAGCATGGAGCAGACTCAGGTGTGGCTGTGACATGGCATGGAGAAGACTCAGGCATGGCTGTGACATGGCATGGAGAAGACTCAGACATGGCTGTGACATGGCATGGAGCAGGCCGAGGCATGACATGGCATGGAGCAGACTCAGGCATGGCTGTGACATGGCATGGAGAAGACTCAGGCATGGCTGTGACATGGCATGGAGAAGACTCAGGCGTGGCTGTGACATGGCATGGAGAAGACTCAGACATGGCTGTGACATGGCATGGAGCAGGCCGAGGCATGACATGGCACGGAGCAGGCCGAGGTGTGACATGGCATGGAGCAGACTCAGGTGTGGCTGTGACATGGCATGGAGCAGACTCAGGCGTGGCTGTGACATGGCATGGAGAAGACTCAGGTGTGGTTGTGACAAGGCATGGAGCAGACTCAGGATCCAGGGCAGAAGATGGCGCAAGCTCAGCGACCATGACGTGGGACCCTGGCTCGGCGACCATGACATAGGACCCTAGCTCGTCGACCATGACGTGGGACCCTGGCTCGTCGACCATGACGTGGGACCCTGGCTCGCCGACAATGACGTGGGACGCTGGCTCGTCGACCATGATGTGGAACGCTGGCTCGTCGACCATGACGTGTGATGCTGACTCGTTGGCCGTGACGTAGGACTCTGGCTTGGTGGTCGTGACATGGGACTCTGGCTTGGTGGTCGTGACGTGGGACTCTGGCTCGTTATCCGCCTCTCCCACAGTGAACAGTGAACCACTTATCAATAGGGCAAGGTCGATATGCTGAGTCAGACTGTAGGTACTCCAACTGTCAGGCATCAGGGAGGAGATCGGCTCATTCAGCTCAAAACAGAAACAGTCCTTGAAGGCAATCTCATTAAAGTCGACCCTGACCCTAACCCGATTTTTTGCGGTGTTAGAGGGTGTTCGGTGTTAAGACGTCATGGCAACGGAGTTGTTGTATTGATAAGCGATATAGTAAGTGATTTTATCGCATTAAAAATTATTTTGAAATGACCCTCATTTTCTTTAAAAACAAAAGCAAAAATCTGGGTTTCAGTGAGGTACTTACAATGGAAGTGAATGGGGCCAATCCGTAAATGTAAAAATAATCACTGTTTCAAAAGTATAGCCACAAAACATAAACAATATGCATTTACTTTACAGTTCATATATATATATATATATATATATATATATATATATATATATATATATATATATATATATATATATACAGCATTTGTGGCATAATATTAATTGCCACAAACATTTGGCTTGTTAGAGTGAGGCACTTAAAATGGAAGAGAATGGGGTTACATTTTATATTAGCACTTATATGTGATATGTTTAGTTACATTTTATTTACCTTTATGTGTATGTTTATATATATATATATATATATATATATATATATATATATATATATATATATAATGTAAGTGCTTGTATAACATTTTAAGCTTCACATTTCTGACTTTAACCCCTCCAAAATTTGGCCCCATTCACTTTCATTTTATATGCCTCACTGTAACAAGTCAAATTTTTGTGGTAATCAATATTATGCCAAAATGCTGTGGATTGAGCTTAACTTGTATTGAACCCGGAATATTCCTTTAAACGAATAGCCAGAAGAAATGGTATAAATCAAGACGCAGACAGCAAATTAGGAAGTCCCTCAAAGTTCTCAGGTATTTTAATAGCAAATCCTGTGGAGGGAAATTTGTTCACAGTGCGTTTAAACTAATGAAAACCTCTTTTAGGGTAATCACTACAACTGTGCCAAATTATAGAGAAGCTGAGCCAAAATACCCGAACTGATGAGCACGAAATAGGTATACATTTTCATATACAACACCCACCCCCCACCCCCCCACACACACACACTATATTGACGGGTTTTTCATTTAGCTGTTGCACTATCCACTAAAGGGGGAAGGCATTGGGCTGACGGTCTCCCAACATAAGCAAATTGCCAATAAATTATGTTCACTGCTGGGTGGGTGAGGGAAGACTGAATCACACACACACACAAACATACACACACACACACACACACACACACACACAGAGAGAGAGAGATAGAGAGAGAGAGAGAGAGAGAGAGAGAGAGAGAGAGAGAGAGTAATGTGGAACGGACTGACGTGGACCGGCCCGCACACGCGTGCCTATTTCCTCTTTCAGTGGTTTGGTGCACGCGCGTTTCACTAGTTTTGACAAGAAATTGCTTTTCTTTTAGAGGCGACATCTCTTAAACGTTAAACGCAACACTGTTTTCCATCACGCTTTTTTTTTTTCATCGTGCGCTTGATGCGGATTAAATCACTCTAGAAACATCAATCTCCTCTCAGGATCAGCACCTTGGACAGCGGATGCCAGAGGTACAGTCTGCTGAACGGTCTTTTCGGATAAGGGAGGGTTTCCTGTCAAAATCATGAATTACCCGTTGTGCAATGAGCCGTGCCGAACACATAAGGCGCGATGCGCTTCCTAAATTAATATCAACTTAATTAAACTGGCTGCATGACGGGAACCGGTGAAGGGAAGGACAATTCGTTAATGGCTGGCTTAGTACATGTGTGGACAAGAAGTAGATTATCGTGATATATATCGGCGTTTAATGGGTTCGGTTAGCATCTGTGAGTTTTTAGTGCAGTTTTTATCGCTAAAGCATTAGTTTGTAAATTTATGGACAAACAGCGCTCTTGAATAACTAACGAAACACGGATTTCGTGCGTCTAACAGACGATTGTGTAGGCTATTGTTGTGATACCGAAACAACGTGAAAGGTATTTGAGATATTTTTGTTGTTTGTTCAGGCATTAATCTCTGTATAAGCCGGTCAGACTATGGTCTGTGAATGGTGATAACGGTCACCACCAACATACTTCCGTTGAAGCTTTCCTCTGGCGGCTCGAGATGCTCCAACAGCTACATTGAGGGACCGATATTTCCCTCAGTATCTCAAACAGTGGTCTGGACGTTTGCTTCTGTTTCCATTGACTGAAAAACATTCTAGCACCTAAAGGGGTTTAAAGGGGGTTTTCACACTACTCGGCCATCCGTTTCCACTTCCAGCACTCGCGCGGAGCCCGCGGTGATTTTTCTGCTGCAGTGTGCTCTGAGGTAAGCCAAGAGCGCGAGCCCTCGGGCGCCTCATGTGACACATCAACAACCTGAGGGATTCTCAAACCCTTTCAACTCTCGACCATCCATGCGCTTATCCTTTTATCGGTAGGCTTGCTTATGTATTGCTTATGAATTTTGGGATCTTCCTTTTCCGCTTATTTGGTTGGTCACTGATGCTTGTTGGGTTTTTACAGTAATGATGGGATGGCAAAGTGGTTTCCACCTGACTATAGTGTTTTTCACAGTGTTTTAGAGTAAGAAATCAGGGAGACCAAGGCTAGTCTTCACACTTTTTCTCTAGTGAATATTTCTGAGGGTATGTTTGTTTTTGAAAGTCAGTTTCTGTATAGACACACATGGTCTTGGTACAAAAAAACACACAAACAAACAAACCATTCTAACTGTTATTGTTGAGGGGGGAAAATATACTTTGTATGACAACATGCCCCAACAGCGGGGTATGTTGTCACATGGAGTAAGATGTCAAAATGGGAACCTGTCATTAAATGCACAAAAATATTAAACCATTGTTTTGGCCATCAGAAGTTGTAATTAATAAATGGTTTAAAATTACAACATAAAGACATGCCACTTACCCTAGTAAAAATGTGATGTGCCCCAACCTAATATTTATGAAAAATACCAAATAACACAGTTCAACCTTTCTGTTAATATCTACCTTCATTATATAGTTGACCCTTGCTCTAAAATATCCCAGTGTTGTTTTAACTTGTTTACCCAGGAACTATTACAAAAACCTATGTTGATATTGGAATTTAAGTGTGGAGGATTGAATTCAAAGGTTGCAACAACTGACATACAAAATCACAGCAACAACTTGTCTTGTGACTTTTCCATGTGACAACTTGCCCTGGTCTCCCTTTTATAAATTTCTACATTAATGTCTGTTGGATATACTTTGTCACTTAATCATTTATTGGGTTTATTATGATGAGAGGCCAGAGGTGTAAGGTTTCTTTCGGACCACCGTGTCATAATACAATGTTGTAGTGTTTTAGAGTAAGAAATGTCAACTGAGTAAGATTTAAGTGATTCACTTCAGCTGCAAGCCATCTTAGTTTGATTAGTGTGTTACTATACAGAGAGACTGAAGAAAACGAAGTATGTCTACTAATGATACTTATGATTTTATTGGGTCTATATATTAATGTGATTTATATTCCATAATATATAGTGATTATGTATCTGTGCTTTAAAATGTCACATTGGACTTTTTATGTGGCCAGTGAGCCCACATAAATTAATATCAAGTTGTTTGAGTGATTTAGACACATTTATGTGGGAAACATACATGCGTGGACAATGTGTTTTTGGCTTTGCTATACACAACGCATAATTTAAATTCATTTAAACCGACTGATTTCAGTTCAGAAGATTCTGTGCTCTCAGTAAAAGGTTAAACTTTCAACGCAACAACGAGCCATGTGAGCAAACAACATGGTGCCGATCACACCGGAGTATGTATTTGGAAGAAACGCCAACAAAATGACATGTGGTAAGAAACCTAATTAAGTTTTTATATTGAAACCTGTTTGAGTCAAAAGATTCGAGTCTCTAGTTTCATCCGATATGACATTTTTAAAATTTGAGCAATCCACCGTGAAACGTCAAGCTGCTAAACACAATATACACTATTGTGTACTTTAATGCATTTTTTCCTGAAAAATCCTATATTTACTGTGCAATATCACACTAAGGATCAATGGGTTCATCCAAAAGCAGAAACATTTTGCTTTCAGAGGCTTTATATGGAGTTAGGATGAACATAAGGTGATTTCGAACTGTTCTGAGAGGAGTGCAGACAGACAGCACACTGGAGGTTTAGTCATTCACTAAACAGGGAGCAAGGGAGCATCCTATTGCCTTCCTATGCAGCTAAGTGCATTCAGTCCTAAAATCTGACCAAACATTCAGTTTCAGGCTGCAGATGATGTCTGGACAACTCAACATTTCATTCATAGATTCAGAATTTTTACTATATTACTTTGAATCAGAATCATTTATGCTAATTTCTGATGTAATGTCTGTAATGTCTCAAAAACATGAATAACCAACACTCCTGGAAACATGATAAACAAATTGATTAAAATCTTCTTTAATCAATCAAACTGATTTTCTATAGCTTGGAATTATTTAACATTTTATAACGTAGTCCCACTGTCCACATATATGGACATACATTTTTAGGAAAACTATTTGGTCTAGAATTTATTTAATTTTTTTGCATGTTTATTAGGTGTATTGCTATCTACCTCTGACCACCAATAACAAGTAGCAAATCATGTTCATGGCTGTGACAAACTAAAAGCTTTTGACTATTTAAAAAAGGGACAAGCCCTTCAATATGTTCTGCTCCAGCTTCCTGTGTCAATAGGAAATACTTCAACACAGGAAAGAAAACTGCAATTCTCAAGTCATTTCATGGGGTATTTTATGTCAAGATGAAATGGTATTTACAGCCCAGTTTACTTCCGTAATTGGATGTATTTCTGAGTGAAACAGGATATCACATGATAAATTATTTAGGGCAGGGACCCAATTTTATCAATCAGGAATTAACTAGATTGTGCAAAGTGTGTGAGAATGGAGCCAGGGCAATGAAGTGGAGGGGTTAAAAAAGAAGGATTCGTAACATCAGCCGAAAAGGAAAGTCATTTCAGAGATGGAGCAAGTTATTGAATTTTAAAAGATTACAAAGACAAATTTGTTTTCCTTTGGATTAACATTTACCAATTAATCATGCACAATAAAACCAGAAAGGTGTGTATTAGGAAAGTAAATAGGGTTGATTTTGATTTCATTATGACTTTAAGCAAACTCTCCCACTGATCTGATTATGGCACACAGAATAGCCTGGGATTTTCTGCAGGCTAAGAGAAATGCACTTTATCTCAATTTCCTCTGCATAAAGACTGAAATGGGTTTTCAGAACACCAAACCCAACTCCCCGTCCTCTGACTATCCTGTCTGCCCATTATCAGGACATCAGTATGACCAGTGCATTCTCACCCGCTGCTAGCAGGCCATGGAATTTCCACCTGCAGGTTTTCAATCTCCTCCAGGGTTTCATATGTGTGACATGACCGCCTCCATTTGCAGGCAGACAGGCTAACTGCCTCCCTGCCAGTTCAAACCTCCCGCTGGCTAATTACTGTCACAATGTCAGCACGGACAGCTGGTAAGGCCATTTTGTGAAGTGAAGCATTTGACTGTGGTTGGCTGGATGCAGACCCTCTTCCCATGACTGCTGCCTGAGTTATGCAGCTGTAGGAGGCCTGGATCTGTAAGCCCACATCTAGCTGTATTGCCCAGGAGACAGCATGCTGAATGCACATACAGAGCCTTTCAGCATGTGGACTGATAGCCAGCTGTATGATAGAACTTTCTGATTGTGCTCATCCAGTATTTTCCTAGTCAGTGTGTGTGTTATAATAAGAAGCAGCTTCATGTTGTAGCTGTCATTTAAGCATCATGTATGAACACACACACCTCTGATGTACTGTTAACCACATAAGAATCAAAGTTTGAGTTTATTTGCCATTAAGTTTTCACTTAAAAGGAAGGGGACTTGGTGAGTTGCTCCCAAGGCAACAATCAACCTGCACACAAGACACAGTTTACAGTGTAGTCAGTGCGTAAAAATAAAGAGCATACAGAATATTACACAGTAATGTTCAGCATGCATTGGTGGAAGTCCTGTAATATCAGATGGATAAAAAGAGCATAAACAGTCTAAATAAAAAAAAACATTAGCAACTGCACAATCAATTTGTTGTTTCTTAGCCCTATATACTATACTGTTTATCATCAACCTTGATAACATATGGTTGGCTGTCCCGTATATTATTGCCCTCATATATCTGCACTTAACAACCTTGTTTCTTTGAGACATGAGGGACACTGCCAGTGGATGGCCTACTTATCAACACTGACACAACATGCAATCTGTAATTCAATTCTATCAGATATTTTTAAGCCAGGCATTAATAATGTAGCTGTAAATGTAATGTACTGATATGGTGTATCTGTCTGGTTACTGTGTCCATTGTCAAATGGAGGGAACACTTTAAACTAGATTTTTCAAGGCAGCAAAGGAATAGGGTTTAAAGTTTTAGGCTTTGGATCTGTGTAAATCACAGTTGTTTGAGCCATTTTGCCTTTGTCATGACACTTAATATGCATCTTGTTTTGAGCTGGCTGCAGACATTCAGTGTAAGGGCCGTCCACAATGAACGCGTTTTGTAACCTGGTCTCTATAATTAAATATTTGCTAAATAATTTTTGTGTGCCTGGTGAAATGAACACTAGATGCACTAAAACAACAACGTTTATTCCCTTTCACACAAATCACGAGTAAAAGGGCAGATTATCAGTTCATAAACATACTTTTCGCCCTGTTCCTCACACAGTGCTATCTTATGATGTCAAAACATTTTTAATATAGTGCAAGTAAACGTTTGAACGTTTGGTTTGTGTGCGGTTAAATTACACAGTAGCTGTAATAAAGTGTTGCATTTGCGATGCAAAAGTCCTGGGTAGGGGTACAAGTCCCGAAGAGCATGTGAGTCAACACGTGAGTCAAAAGTGTCAAAGAGGCACCACAAAATTATGTGGTTGCTTCAGCAATTGCATTTTTCATGTCATATTTGCATTATACGACACTATCGGTTAAGTTTCAATTTAAGGTTTAGGGTTAGGAGGTTTTGTTGATTTAAAACTTGATAGGGCATTAAACTTAAAAAAAAAAAACTGTTCGGGAGAAACTTTTACTCGCATTTAGCGCCATTCAGTGGACATTTCACCTTGGAACTGCCACGATATGTGTAAGGAGCCACATATTATAATTTAGCAAAAATCTTTCTGTCGATTAAAAATGTTAAATTGATATTTTACATTGAAATTGATAAAATTTGACCCTTTATACTTCTTTTCCTGTCAAAATGCATTTATTTCCTTCTTAGGAAATTTAACAAAACAATATGTAACAATAATGCTTAATTAACATTTTCTAAACAAAGCCTTCCACAGTATAAAGATAGAAATGTACTAAAATAGCACCAATATACTCTCATATACTCATATACATATACAGGCGCCATCTCATGATGGTGCCGCGGATGGCCGCCTCAGTGTGGAACGCTCCTATTGTTTTGTAGTTTTTGTTTGTTTGTCCTGTGTTTAGTAATCTTTTTCCAGTCAGTTTAACCAGAGACGAACTGCTGAACATTCGACAGCTTATACCAGACAATCTTTTCCTGGTTTTTGAATATTCAGACGTTTTGCTGGGCATTTTAGTTGGAGGCGTGGCTTTGTTGTTCAGGAGACGCAGGCGAGGGAGACGAGCCGGTGCACTGGTCAAACTCCATCGGCGCGGCTTTCGAACAGCCCTGCCGAGCATTCATCTTGCGAATCTCTGCTCTCTTCCTAACAAAACGGACAAACTACATCTCCTCACCCGCACAAACAAGGACTTTTCAACCTCTGCTGCCTTGTGCTTCACAGAAACCTGGCTGAGTGAAGCCATTCTGGACAGCGCAATACATCTGCCGGGCTTTCAGCTGTTTAGAGCGGATCGCATCGCGGAGTTAACAGGGAAAACGAGAGGCGGTGGAACATGCTTTTACATCAATGAAAGTTGGTGTACAGATGTAACAACGTTAAAGAGGATGTGCTGTCCTAATTTGGAAGCGCTCTTTATTAACTGTAAGTCTTTCTACTTGCCGTGGGAGTATTCTTCGTTTATTATGGTGAGTGTGTATATCGCGCCAAATGCGTGTGTGAACATAGCGCTGCAACAGCCGGCTGATCAAATCACAGACACGGAACAACAATACCCGGACTCAGTTATTATTATTCTTGGGGGTTTTAATAAAGCAAATCTCACACATGAACTTCCCAAAAACAAACAGCACATTACATGCCCAACCAGAGACAGGAACATACTGGATCATTGCTACACAACAATAAAGGATGCATATCGCTCTGTCCCTAGAGCAGCTTTGGGACTCTCTGATCACTGTCTGGTTCATCTTCTTCCAACCTACAGGCAGAAAAATAAAATCAACCAAGCCAGTAGTAAGGACTGTAAAGAGATGGACCAATGAAGCAAAGCGGGAACTATAAGCCCGCTTCGATTGCACTGATTGGAGTGTTTTTGAGGCTGCAGACACCAATCTGGACGAGCTCACAGATACTGTTACATCATATATCAGTTTTTGTGAGGATATGTGCATTCCAACTAGGACTTATTTAAAGTTCAACAATGACAAACCGTGGTTTACAGCAGAGCTCAGGCAGCTTTGTCAGGCCAAAGAGGATGCTTACAGAGGTGGGGATAAAGTCTTGTACAATCAGGCCAGGAACACACTGAACAAGGAAATCAGAGTAGCTAAAAGAAGATACTCTGAGAAGCTGAAAAACAAGTTTTCAGCTAACGACCCTGCATCAGTGTTGAGTGGCATGCTCCTACCCCCAACCCTGTGGTGGATCAACAACTGGCTGATGACCTGAATGTGTTCTACTGCAGATTTGAAAGGCCCAATCTCACACCCCACACCCACTCTGACCTTCACTTCACACAAACACCAACACCTCCTGCAACCCCCTCCTCCCTCCTCCTGCTACTCAACCTGCACTTAAGATCTGTGAAGATGATGTGAGCCGCGACTTTCGGAAACAAAAGACGAGGAAAGCTTCAGGCCCAGATGGCATCTCACCAGCATGTCTTCGATCCTGTGCTAACCAGCTGGCCCCCATCTTCACACAGATCTTCAATAGATCACTGGAGCAGTGTGAAGTCCCATGCTGCTTCAAATGCTCAATCATTATTCCTGTCCCAAAGAAACCAAAAATCACAGGGCTTACTGACTACAGACCTGTCGCCCTGATGTCTGTGGTCATGAAATCATTTGAGAGACTGGTGTTGGCCCACCTGAAGAACATCACTGGACCCTTTCTAGATCCCCTTCAATTTGCTTATCGATCAAACAGGTCTGTGGATGATGCAGTCAACATGGGATTGCATCATATCCTGCAACATCTGGACAGACCATGGACATATGCAAGGATCCTTTTTGTGGACTTCAGTTCAGCTTTCAACACCATCATCCCAGCTATACTCCAGAATAAATTACACCAAAACTCTGTTCCCATGTCTATCTGTCAGTGGATCACCAGCTTTCTGATGGACAGGCAGCAGCTTGTGAGACAGGGAACATTCACTTCCAGCACCTGTACAATCAGCACTGGTGCCCCCCAGGGATGTGTGCTCTCCCCAAAACTCTTCTCCCTCTACACCAATGACTGCATCGCCATGGACACCTCTGTCAAGCTCCTGAAGTTGCAGACGACACCACTGTCATCGGCCTCATCCGAGATGACGATGAGTCTGCATACAGAAGGGAAGTTGAACAGCTGGCTGTCTGGTGCAGTCAAAACAACCTTGAGCTGAACACACTCAAAAAGGTAGAGATGATTATGGACTTTAGGAGGAACACCCCAACACTGAACCCCTCACCATTCTAAACAGCACTGTGGCAGCAGTGGAGTCATTCAGGTTCCTGGGCACTACCATTTCACAGGAGCTGAAGTGGGAGACACACATTGAAAGGCCCAGCAGAGGTTGTACTTCCTTCGCCAGCTGAGGAAGTTCAACCTACCACAGGCGCTGCAGATACAGTTCTACTCAGCAGTCATTGAGTCTGTCCTCTGCACTTCAATAACTGTCTGGTTTGGTTCAGCTATGAAATCAGACATCAGAAGACTACAAAGGACAGTTCGGACTGCTGAAAGGATTACTGGTTGCCCCCTGCCCCCCTTCAAGAACTATACACTTCCAGAGTGAGGAAAAAATCTGGAAAAATCACTCTGGACCCCACTCACCCTGCCCACTACCTTTTTGAACTGTTGCCTTCTGGCCAACGCTTCAGAGCTCTGAGCACCAGAACCGTCAGTCACAGGAACAGTTTTTTCCCTCATGCTATCCATCTCATGAACAGTTAAATTGCCCCATTGAGCAATAACTATGTGCAATACACAGTTTAGTCTTTTTTATATTTATCCAACACATCCAACCTCTTCTGCCATTTCATTCCTCTAAAAAAAACAAAACAACAACAACAAAAAAAAACAACCAAAAAAACATTTGCACTGTACATAACAGATTTGTATTTGCACTGTACATAACAGATAACAGATTTGTATTAGATTGCACTACGTATGTGTGTATGTATGTATGTGTGTGTCTGTGTGTGTATGTACGTATGTGTATAACTATTTTTTATTATTATCTATGTCTTTGCTGCTGTTTTTGTATTGTTTTTGTGTTGCTGTACACTGGAAGCTCCTGTTGCCAAGACAGGTTTCTTGTATGTGTGGGCATACTTGGCAATAGAGCTGATTCTGATTCTGAATTCAAGTAACATTAAACGTTTCCCAAAGTCTAAGTGGGAGGTTGACTAATTAAAACAACTAGTCCCCACATAGGTCGCATATTCATTGCAATGGACATTAAATCTATTAAACTTTCATCCTCCACAATATTAATCAGCCGGCAGACTGTGGCTATTCACTTTGCTACAGCAATCGTGCAGCCGCATTCACGATTTGCATCAGTGTGTCAACGCCAACATCAAGCGCCACTTTGAACTCCACATGAAAAGCGCTTACAAACAAAGTCTCATTCTGCATTTTAGTTATAGTTAATACTTGATGTGCTTATGTGGTACTTAAACTGTGCATTACAGAGGCTGCAAAGTATTTGATTTCAATTTGGTCACCAGTCCCATCTGGGCTTGTTTTTTACAACAAATAGCATTTGGAGCTCCTTTTCCCATCATTTCATCACTGACACGCTGTCGTGTGTTTGTGGTGTGTGTGTCAGTGTACTGACGCCAGGCTGACACATCGCAAAGGTTCTGCCCTACTCCGCACAGTGTTTATGCTGGTTTATGCTTTATTTACGGTAAATGCGTTAATCGTGGTTAAGAAAAATATATGCATTAAATTGTTTTTATTAAATCGAATGCGTTAATGAGTTAACTTTGACAGCTCTAGTTTTTATATGTAAGCATGCACTAGATGGATGCCTTTGACCTTTGCACTTTTTCAGTGTCTATGTGCTGTTTTGAGACGTTGTTTCAAGTTAAAAATATCTTTTAAAAATGAAACACCTGCGCTCTGTTCTTTTCAATACACTTGTGTCTAGCTAAACGCCCCCTAAAGCTGTAAATTGTTTAACATATGCAAGAAAGGCAAGACCAATCATAATTCAGTATGCAAATATTACCATGACTATATTACAACATTATGATATTTAACTGAATATTTTGTCAATATTTATTTATTTAGCATAAATGAATACTAATCATTATTAGTAGTAGTACAAAAGTTTACATCACAAAAAATAAAGCTAAAATTATCTTCAAAACAATGTTCAAATGGAGTCTGCACATTAAGCAGTTCCAGCTGAACCGCAGAAGTTGAATACTTTGGGTTTGTGTTTAGAACACCTTGCAAGCACTGTAATCAATAGCTTTTTTCCGAAACAAAAAAATCCACTATGCCCCAATATAGAGGTGCAATCCATTGTCCCAAGTGAACATGAGTTCCCATAATAACCTAGTTGTGTATTAGTTAATTTGCATCATGATGTCATCATGATGCAGTAACTAGCATACAGTAGTTTCACATAACAGACATCAGACATAATAAATGTATCAAAGCAAATAGAATTCTTTTCAGAATGTGAGATGTCACTTTAGTGCTGAAAACATCTTATATAAACATTTATTTGCTTGTATTTTTGTATACTGTAGGTACACAGGTATCAGAACAAGGTTTCCATTCTTTGTGATGCTTGAATGAACATATTCTCCTGTAATAGATTCTGTATATTAGTCAGATTCATTCTTCTTCCCTGATACTGGGTGACAGTTCATAACACAGTATTCCTCAGCCACACAGGCATATCTGACAATGAAATCAACTTGGGAATCCACATGGCCTGAAAGACTTTTTCCTGGCTGACAAGATGTTTTTCTACTACAATATACAAAAATTCAACATGACACACTGCCTTGCCTTGACTGCACGCTATGGGTCAGACATTTAAAGTCACCTAAAATCTAGCTATTACAGTTTTACACCTGAATGTAGCACGACTGTGTGGTGTTTCAGTTGATCTACTTGGACAGGAGAGTGCAGTGTTGTATTACCCTCCCAAAACAGCAGCATAAGGGTAGAGACCACTGAGTCTCAAAGCAACAGTAAGTGCTTTTTAAGGGCATGCATGAGGCCTGAATTGAGTCACCTTTCAGAAAGAAAGGGAAAGATAAAGTGATTTAGAAATAGACAGAGGCAGCAAAGATAGCATCTACTGTATGTGCCACAATGTGTGATTGTAGGTTACTGCCTCTTTTGAAGCAGATCTGGAGTCTTAAATGTTGCCTGTTGTGTTGCTCATCAAAGTAGCAAGCATTCAATATGTACAGTATGACCTTAACAGCTGGAAAATTGACACCATGCTTGGGGCCTTATATTTGGAATGTTATGTATGTTAAAAGTAAGGCTACTAAAATACAGTGTCAAGTAAAAATATGTGAATTTGTGTAGAAAAAGTATGTGTAGAATTACCTGAATTTATGTATAAATGTGTCTTAAAATCTGGTTTGATCTTAATCTAAAATACAATAATGAACAAACACAATCTGTTCTAAATAATACCAAACAAATTATTTTATTTTTCTTATACATATTGAATACATCATTTAAACATTCACAGTGTAGGTTGGAAAAAGTATGTGAACCCCTAGGCTAATGATGTCAAAGAAAGCTAATTAGCAAAAATGTTTATAAATAATAAATAAAGATTGGAAGTTTAGGGTTACAGCTACTTAGAATGATGTGGTCCATGCCTCGTAATAAAGAGATCTCAGAAGACCTACGATCAAGAACTGTAGCTTTGCATAAAGCTGGAAAGGGTTACAAAGTTATCCCAAAGAGCTTAGAAATCCAGCTGTCCACAGTTAGACAAATTGTCTATAAATGGAGACCATTTAGTACTGTGGCTACTCTCCCTAGAAGTGGCCATCAAGCCAAGATGACTCAAAAGGGCACAACGCAGAATGCTCAGTGAGCCAATTAATGCAGAAAACCAGCTTATTCCAAAGGGTTCAGATACTTTTTCTTGCCACTGTATAGGTAATGCATATAGGTATAATATATTAACTTACTTTTTTGTAACAAGTGTATGCTATACAAAATGACTGACATATCCAGGCATTTCTTTATAGGCTACTTGAAGTCATCAACATAGCAATATAATTTCATTCACGTAAACAGTCCCGATGTGGTTTAATAAAACATTATGCACCTAAGAATTAATTCTATATCCTTAGCCACCTGCCTAGGTAAATATCACAAACATTATTAATGCACTTTTTTATTAAACCCTTTGGCAAGAATTGTAAATGAAAACCTGCTTGCAGTTGAAACCTTGAATTTGTGTTTGGTGGTGTAATTTACAAAATAAATTTTGAATTTTAACTAGTGGCAGTTTTCCTAAAAGGTCACGTTTATTTTCCTCAGTCAGTCTGGGCCTATCATTTTCCAATCTTTCAGCTTCATACATTCCTTCCTTTCTGCCTCTCTTTGGCGTGTGTAAGCGGTTATGCAGCAAACATCTGGGGTTGCCCAAAGTTCCAGCTCTTATATGAAAAAAAGAGTATAGGAGGCACAAGAGTGGAAGAGGAGAGATACTCTGCTCCCTCTTAGCACAGCACTAGGGACAGTTGTGTCACGCTGAGATAAAGAATCTCATGGACGTGAGCAGACTCCCAATGCCCAGTCTGCCAAAGTTCTGCTGTCTAAAACCTCCCTGTCATCTCCAACCAGAAAGACATAAATAGCAAGTGCGGAGATTTCTGGGTCTCGCCTCATGCCTTTGCCTGATTCTGTGGCTAAGATACCCATGGGACTGACTGAGACAGTGGAGGGAACAATGCAGCTGAGAAATTAAAAGATAAATCCTGCCAGTGAGACAAGGTCTGCATTCTAATATCTAATATCTATTCTAAGATCTGTGGAAGTGAATTTGCAAAGAAGTCTCCACAATGTATGTGATTTTGTGCTTGATTCCCTATTCTGAGCAACACAGTTATTAAAGTAATCATTCATCCATAAGTGAAAATTCTGTTTTCATTTACTCACATTGTTCCAAACATGATTTCCATGGAGCACAAAAGGTGATATTTTGCAGAATTTCCAGGATGCTCTTTTCCATACAATGAAAATGGATACTGGATTCATACTGTTGAGGATTCATACTGTTGAGCTCCAAAAGTGACAAATAGGCATCAGGAAAGTACCATCAAATTTGTCTACACAATACGTCTTACTGAAAATCTTCCAATGTAGCTCTCAAATCTCATTCACACTTGTGTTTAATTCAAAACATTTGCGTCTTAATTGGTCAGAGGACACACGAGGTCCAAAGATGTTTGAAACCACTGACGTCAAACTTATTTTTGAGTAAACTATCCCTTTCAGTCAGTATTTAGAACAGCTTTTAATGTATGTGATTGACTGTAAGATCTTACAAGTTCCATAAAGTAGTGCAATCAAAGTCAAAAGCTCCAATATCTTTGGGAAAAAAGTGTCTTAAAAGAAAGACCAGAGGAGGGTCTTACCATAGAAAAAAATAAAATCTGTAAAAATCAGTAAAAATCTGAAAACAAAGCAAAGATATTCTAAATGTAAGAGAGGTACAGATTGACCAAGAACTTGACCTGAGAGTTCTTCCTTGTTAGGAAGACAGCTTTACCACTTAAAAAGATTCTTAAATGATTCAGGCCCTATAGTTGAGAATTCAGTGATGGATTTTACTAGGAAGCATGGCCCAAAGGCCTGCTCTTTATGTGCCATTTAGATTCTAATTTAGAAAAAAGGTATTAATGACTGCTTAGAATCTGAACCAAAGTCATGTACGTCTCTCAACAGAACCAAACAGAATCCAACACCTATAAGCCACTTTCCATTACATTTTCTTTGTCGATTCCCTTTCCTACCCTCTTTTTTTACCAAGCAGCAGTCATACCTTGGCACAGCTGGAATTCAGTTTATTAGGAAATGTTCTTGTGATTGGTGTTTCCACTTTGAGCGAGATGAGAAGGGTAGCAGTGTGTTAAAAAAGACAAATCAATAGGTTAAGGGCCAAGCACTTAGTTGAGCAGGTCAGCTATTTTTGACAAAAGCACTCCACAAAGTCAACAAAGTCACTCCACAACAGTTTAAAAAAACAAACAAAAAAAAAAAACTGTTGCTGGCAGTTAATATTTGCCAAACAACCAAAGTCTTTTTAGCAAGTCAGTCCACTATGCAGCCATCTTTGGAATGCTCCTGGGCAGCTATTTTCTATGTAAACAAGTGGCATACAAGTGCAGCTCCTATCTATTTGAATGAGAAAGACCAAAATCTCCAAAGCGGTTGGTCAAGTTTATGATCAAAGAAATATATTTCAAATCAGCAGTAAAATCTGACAAGACTGGTCTCATAAATTGTGCTTCTTTACCTAAGATTACACTAAAAAAGGCAGTTTTCTCAGCTTGTCTAGCTAATGTGCATTCACGTTCTCGAATAGATTGACAGGCGATGTCTGTCTCTAAAAGGTTATAGAGATGGTTCTTTTACCTGTAAGGCGAGACTTCTTTTACTACATCCGACACTCCAATTTCACCCATTTATTTTAATAGAAGTGGCCCATCTCTGCTAAATAGTCTCTGGAACAACACTCAGACTTGATAGTCATTTGTATTTCTATGTAGTGCCTTTGAGATTACAGGCAATTTAAGTTCATTAAATCTATCTTGCCTGCTTGTTCTTGTCTACACACAGTGCACTTATACAACTACATTTTTTACGTTTTCTGAAGTGAAAATATGAGTGGTGCTTGCCTGTGCAAAAGTTGCCCCCACTGTGCTGAGGTGTTGTGGGTGGTTGCTAGGGTGTTCTGGGTGGCTGTTAGGTGGTTGCTCACTGGACAATGTCTAATAAGGATACCTCCAAGCAAGGGCATAAATTTGGTTTGACATACATCAGTAATTTGTATCCTATAAATATTTAATGAGTAACCAAATTTGTTCACTGACATTTCCTTTCTTAAAATAAATTGTTGAATAGGAAGCTAGCTAAAATTGTATGCCTGTATTGTATATAATTTTTGTTTGTTGATTGGTTTATCTGCATGGGAATAGAAGCCTTTTTGTACGAGCCAAGTCGTATAATATTTTACAATTTTGCTATCTCGAGTTGTCATGCGACTACTGCATGTTGGATATTTTTGTCCCTAAATATGGCTCGGGCCCCTCTTTCAATATACTGTAAGTCTACAGAATTTTGCCTGTTTTATGGTTTTCCAGGTGAAGATCATAAGTCTGATAACTTATTAAAGTAAAAGGACACCTCTCCTCAACAAACCAAAATTTGAGTCATTCCATAGCACAAGCTGTGCTATGCATGGAAGTATGAAACTTAAAGTTACAGGTTTGTTCAAATCCCTCAGTGATTCTTAGCTATTGCTTTCTATGTGATGTGAATGAGTATACAAATATTAATGAGCCACCTGCTGTTTTACACAAGGTTCTTCAGTCTGATGTCTTTGTGCATAGTTTTACTCTGAAAAACTTTGCACAACCGCTCCAGCCCTGCTGTGAATGTATGCTGATGCAGACTTGTTTTTTTATGACTTCTCTTCTTAGACTATCTTTCTTACGCCTTCCCATCACTTCTCTCCAGCAGATACTGCAAGGTCAACCATCTTCAGGCACCATGCCACTGCCAGGCAACTCTGGCTGGCCCGACACACAGGGTGGTCTTACTTTGATTATTTTAGGCAGATGACACGTGTTTGTGGATTAAACCGTGGAAAGGGATTCAATATGGCATCACGTCTGCTGTTTCTAGGCTGTTGAGAGGGCTTTGAACATGCAACAGTAATAAGCAGCACCCCTAAGGGCCCCCCTCGCAGAGCCAGTCATCACAGATCCTGTTACTGTGTGCTTCGTAGGGATAAAGCTGCTCTAAAGCAGCATCTCCAACAGCCACAGACATGAGGGGAAGTGAAACAAGTGGAAGCGAGGCATGTAAAGGATAAAATGAATGAGGTCACGACAGAGAGAAAAGCAGAAGTGCTGCTTGAGGCATACCCCAGACAGACACGACGTTCTCGTTTTTATACTTAACTCTCTACTGTGTTTCCGCGATGTGAAATTTAGAAATTGCCGAGCGCTGTTTCAAATCGGAAACTCTTGCCATAGAAACATAACAGCTGCATTCACTTCTTGTGCTAATACTCTGTAGTTTAGTTGAGCTCAAAATATTTAATGTATCTGGGTTTTGGATGCAGTTGGCAGTCTTGTGGTTTCTTTCCCACTCTCTAAAGAGTCTTTTGCACAGTTTTTTCTCAGGCCGCATACATACTGCAGTAAAGAATTGTCACTCCTCTTCTGAGTGCTTACATAATCACAATCTGTACACAGCGTTCGGTTATGTATGGCCACAACAACCACAGTGACAACCACATTCTACAACCAAATACACTATTAAAATTCAGGTACTGATAACAGAGTTTTTTTAATTCACGTATTAGGTACAGAACTGAACAACTAGTTCTATCAGAAAGACTAGAGATTAGTGTTGGGTTCGAGTCCACCTTAGTCGAGTCCGAGTCAAGTCCGAGTCTTTAAACAATAGAGTCCGAGTCCAAAAGGGGCCGAGTCGGATACAAGACCGAGTCCATAACAGGCTGAGTCCGAGTCGAGTCGGAGTCCGAATGAATCTCTTCATGAATCTTAATTAAAATTGTAACCGTGAACTCAACATCAATATGTTAAGCTTATTTTAAACTTCACAACTAAGAAAAACAGTTTGTCAATATAAATGTAACAAAAACACCTCTGTTGCATTTCTTTATACATGTTATGATTAGTATCCTGCTGAACAAAATTCAAAGTGGTTTCAAAATGAAAGCATATGCTTTAGGTGTATGAAGACAAAAATGTCCTTCAACACAATTCTTATTGCATTCCCTCTGCTCAAACATAGACTAAAGAAAGTGAAAGCTGCATTAGTCATTACAACTAGAGTTATTATTATTTCAAATTTTAATTTAGTTTTTATTTAGAACTATCCCTATCTAAAGAAGTAATAGTTTATACTGAGATTTCTTTCTGAATCTTTTTTCTCTATCTGCCGACTGATTTGGGAAAATACATACTGTATAAATGAGTCAACACAGTATAGCACTCGCTGAGAAGTTTCGTCTCACGATTTGACTGCAAAAGCTACATCCAAAAACACTGGAAAAGCCCACTGAAAATATTAGGGCCATGTCATCATGGACATGATTTTCTAGTTAATTTGTGGGAAACCGCACAATGCAGGGCAATTCTGCATGCTGCTCGTGTACCTAAATCCCTGATGCGTCCACGTGCGTCTCGCAGCTGCTGCCGCAGGAGATAATAAAAAATTATAATAATTGATATTTGGCAGCCGCGTTGGTCTGCAGTCAGTCTGAAATCTTTAAATACCAACCAAAGAAAATTTCACTGAGCTTTCTTTAACCGCAAAAACATGGAGAATAATAATTTTGAGCCATAAATTTAACAGAATTGTAATTCAAAAGTGTCAGAGATATAGGCTTAAAAAAGACATGCATAAGTTACCCGGTGGTTTATAATAAAAATAAAATAAAATAAAATAAACATTTAAAATAGAAACATCATAACCAACTAAATTCAATCATAACATGAAGTTTAGCTTCATACACAAACTCTGTCATCGAATAATACATTTATTTTATAGTCTATAACTAAATTATAAACAAAACATTTCACTGCCTAAAATATCCTAATATTTTATTGTGCATGGTTGAATGTTGTGAATGGTGGACAAATGCTGTAAAAGAATGTATTTTAATCAGCTCGTCAATGCTTTGAAAATAGTCAGTCAATAATAAATAGGTGCTGTTTATCTGTTTAGAGTTGCTTCTGCTTTAGCAACAATGCTTTTTTCCCCCAACTATTTAAAAAGTTGCACAGTTAATTCATCAAGCTATTATGGACCAGTTCAAGCTGATAACACTGAGTGGACCACAAGAGACCACAGAAGCTTACATGTGTAGATACATTACGCCTAAAAAGACTTAATATCCAATATTAATACTATTTTTATATATTTGTATTTTGATATGCTGTTTTAGTAAACTGTGAGAGACATGATGTGGGTGACTTGACTCAGTGAAGTTCTTGATTTTAAGTTTTTAACCACGATGAATCTGCAATGCGAGCACCGTCTTTTTTACGCAGTTTTACCAGTTGTCAGGTCCCGTGTCATGTGAAACTGCCTTGTTTAGTTTCTTTTACATTGGATACATACCCGTCTTTATGTTTTCATCGTGCCAGCCACCTCGGTAGTCAATGTTATACAGTAGTCTCTGTAGTAACATTCAAGCATATTGGTTGACTGATGAGTGTACCTGTGCACGTGTGTATGTGTGTGTGCGCGTGTGTTTGCTTAAACACAGTGAAACAACTCCGGCTATGTCTGGGGCTTAACTTCAGGGGCTACAGCTGCATGCAGACAGAGATGTGTTCATTATCTTCTGTTTTGTTATTTATTTATTTTTTCATTGCATCACAAATATCATGGACTCTGAAAAAAATCCTGAGTCCCAAAGGCTCGAGTCCGAGTCAAGTCCAAGTAAAAATGCATCCGAGTCCGTGACAAGTCAAAGTCCATTAAAATTGGACTCGTGACTCAGACTCGAGTCCGAGTCCAAACTCGAGTACCCCAACTCTACTAGAGATTATTGGAAATACAAACAAAAAGATACTTATATCATTTGGCATAAGCCACGTGCTAGAGTTCAGCACTCAGTTGATGCTTGAACCGTCAGATCCTGCTGGAGGTGATGATGGCAAGGGAGCAGAGCTCACCCCCACCCGGGACGTAAACTGGTGGAGATGGGGGGTAAAAAACATGGAAGTATGCAAACAATGAGAGACAGCTGGCAGGCTTTTAAAGTGGAGGCTGTATTGTGATTGGATGAGATGCCCGATAGGTGAAACCCGAGATCTACACTTACATTTATTAATGCAGTTATGTTAATGTTGCTTGGTTACCATAAACAGTCTACTGTTAGGACAACAGAGTGCAACTGTCAGGTTCTAGAAGTAATAATCCTAAATCGCAAGACAGACCTACCATGAGCTCCAAAGTTGTTGACTATATATATATATATTTCTAAATAGTGGAAATCCTGCTTAAGAACTACACTACCCATGATACTAAAGAGAGAATCATGACAAACAAAGTGCACCAAAAGAGCTCTGCAGCAACTGCTCTCTCCCATAATGCACTGTTAATAATGCAATCAAGCCGTTCTCCCTACTCTCTCAAACTACTCATGATATGTACAGTATATCCCTGAATATTTTACAATATCAAAGTTTGTAATGTTTTGATTCACCTCGGAGCTGTTTGGTTCATGTTATATAACTCTTTTGTGACTAATTTTTGTAAAACCCAATGGAAAAAATTAATGAGGAACTATTTCTTCTAAAATAATACAGCTGAAATAGTGGGCGGGCACTTTTCAATCTATTAACTAAATTCCTTGGCAGAACAATTGTTTATTGAAATATTATTGCTATTATAATTTTCAAAAATAAATGTAAACATTTATTGAAAGTTTTTGTCTTTTATCAAAGTGCTATTGTCACTGTTTTATAAAATCAGCAGCTAAAGACTTCAAAGTCTGTGAGTATGCCAAGCATTGCCTATCGTGGTTTAATATCTTAGGCCCCATCCACACTAATCCATTTTTGTTTTGAAACTTTCCTAACGTCATGTTTTTCTAAAGTATGTGGTAATGGAGAGCATTTTAGAAAGTCCCTGGATTTTTGTCGGAGGAAATGTTTTAGCGAGGATGAGAGTCAAATTATTGCTTTTTCAAACAAAAACAAATTAGTGTGGACATGGCCTTAGTCAGCTACTACAATATTCCGGACACATTTATTTAATTTAAGGGTTTCACCCCAGATTAAAATGTGGTTGTCAGTCCCAAAACTTTTCAGTGTGTAGGTGGCCTCTTCATCGTACAACCCCGCATACACATGCATGAACATTGTATTTTGGCTTCACTGTATGCAATGCGTAATTTAAATTAATTTAAACCAACTTTTTATATTCAAATTTAAATCTAAATCTCAGTTCAGGAGTGCTGTCAGTAAAGGGTTAAACTTTCAATGCACAAAGTCATGTGACAAAACAACATGCCACCGACAACAGGGGAGTTTGTCTTTGGGAGAAATGCCAACAAAAATACATATGGTAAGGAACCTAATTAGGTTTTTACATTGAAACCTGTTTGAGTCAAAAGATTAGTGTCTCTAGTTTCATCCAATATTCCATCTTTAAAATTTGAGCGATTTATCGCTAACTGCCACACTGCTAAACACAATGTACACTGATGTACACAATCTACACTCATTTTTTCCTTAGAAATACTATATTTACTGTGCATTATCAAATTGAGAATAAATGGGTTCATACAAAAGCTAAAAAATGTTGCTTTCATAGGCTTTATATGGAGTTAGGATGAAAAAAGATGTGTTTCGAACTGTTCTGAGACCAGTGCAGACAGACAGCACACTGGAGGTTTCGTCATTCACTAAATAGGTAGCAAGGGAGGATCCTATAGCTCTGCAGCGAAATTCATTCACTCCTAAAATCCAACCAAAGTTCAGTTTCAGGCTGCAGATGATGTTTGGATCACTCAACATGTTTGGCAGACATGGAACAATGATAATCAGTACATAGATTCAGAATTTATCATGTATAATTTTATTTTAACATGGTTTAACATTAGTCCCACTGTCCACATATTTTGCCATCAATTTTTAGGAAAACTATTTGCTCTAGATTTTTGTTTTTTTTATGTTTATTAAGTGCTAATAGTTACAAATCAAAAAGGGAAATGGAAAATGCACACAGCAGTCACGCTCGGGTCTCATGAGGTTAAAGGATAGATCTTGACCTGTCTGTCGACAAAGACAAGGCAGTGTTATGAGTCTGCCTTACTGAGCTCAGACTGCCCCTGCTGATATAGGTCCACGGGGAGCCCTTGCTCAGTGCGATTGCCAGGCTGGATGAACATGTTGATATGATTACTGGGAAAGGCCTGCAGGCCATCAAGCTCTCTATCTGATTCTGCTGAGCTCTGTTTCCTCCCTCTGGTCCTGTGTGTTCCTGACTGACCTACTCACAGAGTCCATTCACAGTGTCAGTGATACATACACAGCCACAGAGGAAACTAGAGCAAAATGCATGCTCATTCAATACTTTACAAAGCTCCTCTCAGATTTTCAGACACTTGCCATTTTAATTAAGTGAATGAAGGGGAGGAATGTTGTGGAAAGATGGAGAGAGGTCAATCAATGAAGAGGTGATTTGAAAGAGAGTATGAAACAGCCCTATAGAGGACTTCAAAGACATGGAGGAGGATGAGATACCTTGCTCATGAGGGATGGGGGATGACAGACCAGGAAAAGCTGGGCAGGGTGGAGAAGAGATATAAGGACAACAAGTGAGGAAAAAAGGAGCCACTCAGTGTGGTCCATAGATGTAAATTCCAACTAAGCTATGACAGAAGTTATATACTCTAAAATCAAGTTTGCAATACGGTTATAAAAATTGACATTTGCTTTACGATCTGTAAGAGATACTGAGCGCTGATCAATTCCTATTAGACTAATTGATGGTTGAATCACTTTCCATAAGAATAACTGACTGTTGAATTGATTTATACAATGATTGGTTGAATCTCTATTTATTCTCACAAGGAAGACAGGCTATATTTAGAAATGGTGTGGAAGCTGACACAAACAGACATGTTCTTTTACAAAATCGAGTGAGTTGCCTAAGGAAGCAGCATTTTAAGGCATCATAGACATGCTCCTGATGCAAAGGGTAGGGAAATTTACTATGTTGCCTCCAAAATCCCTCGTTTTGGCCAAATTCCATGGCAGTATCGTTCATGGAAAGAGCAATCTCATGATGCATTGAGCCAAGTGAAATCTAAAATTGACGATTAGTCAAGAGAAATGAACTTATATTTCATTCAATAATGAAAAGTATTTTATTGTTATTGTGGTGAATGGCATATAAAGTACAATACAAAATTAAAAATACAAAATGATCCTGCAATTAACAAATAAAAAGAAAATTAATTAATTGACAATACCAGTTAGCACACTGTACAAGTAGGCCATGGTCATGAAATCGGACAACCCTAAACCAGACCCAGCAATTAGGGCATATGTAAACAGACACAAAATATACCAATAAAAACCCTAATAAAAAACAAGATACTTTCCTAGAAAAAGAATTCAAAACTGTGGTAAAAATAATAAAGAAAAATGAACATCACAATCAAAATACAAAACCCATTAGAAAAGACACAACTGAATACATGAAGTCCTGAAAATTAACTCGGAGAGCCCTAATAGAAATGCAGTCAAAGACATGTAATAATTCTGTTTTCTTGAGGACAAAATATGTGTCTGAACAAATAGCCACAAACTCAAAGCCAAACGTGCTTCAGACATACAAAGCGGCCATAAGTGGAAACCCATCCGGCACAAACAAAAATGAAACCAAATTATACCAATGGCACAAAACATGACTAATTAACAAGCACAAAAACAAAAAAAAATTAAAATAAGTAAAAAAAAACAAAAACTAATCATAAGCATTAGAAACAAAAACACTGTGGTTATGGCGGTGTGGCCGAGCAACGTCTGTGGAGAGCGAGGCTGGGAGAGACAGAACGGTAAGGATTGGCACCTGTGGGAAATTATCTCTAATAGCTGTTTGTGTTTGCAGTGAGAGCTGAGAGTTATAAAAGAGAAGTCCAGACCGCCGGAGGAGAGAGAGAGAGAGAGAGAGAGAGTGACGCACAAACCTGGCTGTGAGTGTGATCGGCTGTTCTGAAAAGCATTAGTGTGTGTGTGTTTATACTGAAAAGTATAAGGAATAAAGACTCACATTGACTTGGTTATCCGGCTCCCGCTTCCTCCTTGAAAGAAAGTTAGAAAACTGTCACAGTGGTGCCGAAATCCGGGATTAGGAGGAAGAAATGCTATCATGGGGTCCTCGCCGCTGGCTGAAATATTCAAGACCCTCGCCAGCATCCACCAAGCACAACATCAGTCTCTGCTTGACCTGTGCAGAAGAAGCGGTTCCAGGTACTACCGAGCTTGGTACACCAGGAGGGGTCTTCAGCCATGACCCCGGACCCACTTATGGCCATGCCGCACATCACGCTTGCCAAAATGGGACCTCAAGACAACCCGGAGGCTGTCGTCGAGCTGTTTGATCGGATGGTGGACGCATGGAAGTGGCCAAGGTCCCAGTGAGCAGCCCGCCTACTGCTGCTGTTGTCCGGGGAAGCCCAACTCGTGGCTCAACAGCTTTCTGTTGCCAACCTCCTGGTGGACGAGGACTTGAAGGCCATTCTGCAACAGGTCGGCCATTGGCAGCACTTCTGCTCATGGACGCTTGGTGAGCGTGGCCGCCCATTCGCATTCGCCCAACAGCTCCATAACACCTGCCAAAGGTGGCTGCTGGCTGAAGAATGCAACACTGAGGGAGTGCTCGATCTGGTAGTACTGGAGCAGTTCATCGCCCGGCTACCGAAAGGAATGGCGGAGAGGGTCCAGTGCCACCGCCCGGCATCACTGGATGAGGCGGTACAGCTGGTTGAGAACCATATTGTGGCTTATTCGGGGGCCGGTGAGCCCTCTTCTTCTCTCTCTCCCTCGCTCTCTCTCCTCCCTCCCCCACTCCTTCCCCTCATCCTGTTCCTGTTCCCCAGAAATGGGGAATTTCTACCCCAAAACCGGTTCCCCAGTCCTGTGGGCCGTTCAAACCTAACCCTCTCCACTCTCCCCACAGGCTGGTGAATCCACTGCCACGGATGTGGGCATGAAGTCTGGGCCGGTCTGCTGGAGCTGCGGGGAACCAGGGCATTTCCAGGGCCGATGCCTCACAATGGAGGTGGAGACATTGTTCCGGGTCCCCGACACAGGCCACCCCCAATCGAGCTGGAGCATACCGGATACCTGTGAGTATTAAGGGGGATATATATCAAGCCTTGGTGGATTCAGGTTGTAATCAAACCTCCATTCACCAAAGCTTGGTTCAATCCAAGGCGTTGGATACAAGCCGGTGGGTGAAGGTAAGGTGTGTGCATGGGGATATCCAAAATTACCCTGTAGTGACAGTCTGTGGTTAGTCCCTGCCTCATCCATCTACTAATCTTGGGAACAAATTGGCTGGCATTTACTACCTTATTAAGGGGAATGTGTGTGGATGGGTCCTGCAACAAAGCATATCAATGTGTGGTGTGTGACTCACTGGCTGTGGAGGCGGAGCCAGGGCCGACCACGTCAGCGCCACGTCAGGGGGGTGTAAGGGAGGGGGAAGTCTCGGCATCCCCAGCACTTAGATGATTCCCTGCTAGGGATTTCCCTCTGGAGCAGACGTGAGATGAGACCCTTAGGCACGCCTTTGATCAAGTGAAAGTGATTGATGGTCAACGCCTCCAGCCAGACATTGCACTCGTATTTCCATATTTTTAAATGATGAAGGATCGGCTGTATCATGTGACGCAGGGCGCTCAGACAAAGGAGGATACAACCCAAGTGTTAGCACCGAAGAGTTGTCGGGAAATGTTATTCCAGATGGCTCATAATCCAATGCCGGTTCACTCAGGGCAGAGAAAAACACTAGACCGTCTGATGTCCCATTTCAATTGGCCGAGCATTTGCAGGGATGTTTGAAGGTGGTGTTCGGCATGCCATGAATGTCAGTTGGTGAATCCTGCGGCCACCTCAAAAGCACCATTGTGCCCCCTTCCATTGATCGAGGTCCCCTTCGAAAGAATTGCCATGGACCTCATCAGGCCATTAGAGCAGATGGCACGCAGGCATCATTTTGTGTTGGTTCTGGTGGACTACACAATGCAATATCCAGAAGCGGTGCCTCTGTGCATCATCTCAGCACGTAGTGTCCCGAGTGGGGATTCCGAAAGAAATCCTCACTGATCAGGGCATGACATTTATGTCACGTACACTACACGAACTGTACAAATTATTGGGAAGTCCTTGTATTACTCCCCACATCGAGCTCTAAATTACTCGCCAAGTGACAAGGGCCCTTTGAGGTCACACTGCGAGTCGGGGAAATCTATTATGAGGTTAAATGAATGGATAGAGGCAGAGCTCCTCAGATTTACCACCTCAGTCTCCTAAAACCATGGAGAGTGATGGTGGTTCTGGAGAGGGTGGAGCTCAGACCAGGGGTGAACTTAACATCCACCAATCAAGGCACCCAAGTTACTTGCAGAGACCACCTCTCACTGTCACAAGTCACAGAGGTTGCCAGGTTGCAAGGAGAATTCTCTGACGTGTTCTCGCCTCTTCCTGTTTGTATGGATCTCAGAGCACCATATCGAAACTACCCCAGGGGTAGTGGTACGCAGTCGTCCCTACCGATTACCCAAACACAAAAGTGGTTCAGGAAGAATTAAAGACCATGCTAGGTATGGGGGTAATAGAAGAATCCCACAGTGACTGGGTCAGCCCGATGGTGCTGGTTCTGAAGATTGACGGCTCTGTCCGGTTCTGTGTGGATTATAGAAAAGTGTCTAAATTTGATGCATATCCAATGCCTCGGATTGATGAACTGCTCGATCAGTTTTTATTCTACACTGGATTTGACAAATGGATATTGGCAGGTCCCCTTAACTCCCATATCCCATGAAAAAAACTGCATTTTCCACACCTTTTGGCTTACACAAATTTGTCACCCTTTCGTTTTGTTCGGGGCCCCGGCTACATTTCAGCGGCTCATGGACAGAATCCTCAGAGCACATCTGGATGATATCATTGTTTACAGTAATGACTGGCAGCAGCATCTGCAGCATCTGAGGGCTGTCCTGAAGTCCCCAAGTGTGCAATTAGATGGGTGGGAGTATGGTATCTGGGCTTCCACTTGGGTCATGGACAGGTATTGCCCCAAATTGATAAGACCACAGCAATTGCAGCCTGCCTGAGACCTAAGACCAAAAAGGAGGTGAGACAGTTCCTAGGGCTGGCTGGCTATTATCATAGGTTTGTGCCTAACTTATTGCACTCTCCTGACTTCTCTCTCCCTTTTATCTTGCAGACGGACGCATCGGACAGGGGGTTGGGAGCAGTACTGTCCCAGATGGTGGAGGGGGAGGAGCGCCCCGTGCTGTACATTAGTTGCAAACTATCACTGTGGGAGACTAAGTACAGCACGATAGAGAAGGAATGTTTGGCCATCAAGTGGGCGGTCTATCTGTTGGGGCATGCTTTCATCCTCTGTCTGGAGAACGCCCCTCTCCTGTGGCTCCATCGCATGAAGTATACCAACACGTGAATCATACGTTGATATCTAATATAGCTCTCCAGCCTTTTAAGTTCAAGGTGGTCCACAGGCCAGAGTCGGGCATTGGGGGTATGTGGTGATGGGGGCTTGGCCGAGTGACGTCTGTGGAGAGCGAGGCTGGGAGAGACAGAACAGTAAGGATTGACACCTGTGGGAAATTATCTCTAACAGATATTTGTGTTTGCAGTGAGAGCTGAAAGGGATAAAAGAGCAGTCCAGACCGCCAGAGGAGAGAGAGAGAGAGCGACACATGGACCTGGCTATGTGTGTGATCAGCTGTGCTGAAAAGCATTAGTGTGTGTATACTGAAAAGTATAAGGAATAAAGACTCACATTGAATTGGTTATCTGGCTCCTGCTTCCCCCTTGAAAGAAAGTTAGAGAACTGTCACACACTGATAGGAACAAAACAACAGCGTCCCCAAGGGTAACCAGAGTTCAGTCTCATAACCCTGGCAACAGGAGGGTGCCGCCAGCCGTACAAAAATGCCTGCCTAACATGAAACAATACATTACTAAAAGCAAAACAATAATAATAAAAAAAAACACCAGACACCCCATAAAAGAATAGACTTACGTAAACCATAGATAGGATCAGCAGCAAACATGAAGGGCACAAATTAAGGGGAACACAAGGGGTTGTGGGCAAGCTAGAACACAAAACATGAATAGCTAAACCCTGCTGCAGCCTCAGAACAATATCAATTGATTAAAAATTACGATAGTAAATACCTTGGAGTAAGCAGTCTGTTGAACATGCTGTTGTAGGCACAGGGAAAGTCTCCGAATCCCACTACAAACAGGCGAGCTAACATTAACGGTCAAATCAACAAACAACTAACTAGCCAAACTGCTAACCTCTACCACAACAACTCATACCTCTCAGGAAACGTCATTACCCCAGAAGTGTTGGGTTCTCGACCTTGACGCATACCTAGGTGGAATGTACCAGCCTTAAATGATGACATAAAATGAACCACTAATACAATGAGGGTTTAACCTACCCTGCCACACAATTGAAGTTTTGTGTAAATACAAAGATCAAGAGTTCATGGCAAATTTGCCGAAAATTTGCCACTGATCAATTTCACATGAAAATGAGCTCTGTGGCAAACTTGCAGCAAGTTTTCCATTGTTGCCAAAGGTTTGCTGCAGGTTCACCACTACCGGTGAAGAGTTGCAGACTTCTGGGTAACATTTACAGCGAATCACAAGCTCATTTGCATGTGAAAATAATGGATGCCGAATTTGCAGCAAATTTGTGGCAAGTTTGCAGCTAGTGACACAAACAAAGATTTTTAGAAGAATAGCTCTGTAAGTCCATAAAATGGTGAATGGTGACTCCAGTGGTTTAATCCATGTCTTCTGAAGTTGTCCAATCGCTTTTCGGTGAGATCAGACCAAAATAAAAATCCTTTTTCACAATAAATGTTCTTGGCCATCATGATTTCAAACTCGATTACACTTTCTTGCACCATCAAGCACTCTGTGCATGCATCAAGCACTAGAAAGTATAATCGAGCTTGAAATCATGATTGTGCCTAGAGGCTGCAATGGCAAGATGTACAGTAAAAAATGAGTTACATTCTGGTTTATTCTCACCCAAAACTGATTGCATCACTTTAGAAGACATGGATTAAACCACTGGAGTAATACAGATTACTTTTATGCTGTTTTGTGTTCTTTTTGGAATTTAAAAAATGTGGTCCCATTCACTTGCATCATGCATTGTATGGTCCTACAGAGCTGAGATATTCTTCTAAAAGTCTTAATTTGTGTTTTGCAGACAAAACAAAGTCATACACATATGGAATGGCGTGAGGGTGAGAATTTACGGGAGAATTTTCATTTAATATGTTCAACAGTTGATAAGGATGATCCAGGTAAATTATGCAGAATAATCCTGTGTCATCCAGTGATGTCTGTGGCGAAACTGAAGTCATCAAAAGTTATTACAATTTTTTTTAATTATGACCATATTAAATTATGTACATTTAATTCAAGGTTGAAATGCTTCACATTATTTCTTATAAAGCCTGTTTGATTTAGTTTATTCCCTAATGTGAATTAATACATTAACTATCAAACATGTACTAACATGTAATTAAGGTGACCATTATTAATTCATGAATTCATATGACTCATGTTGTAGTTAATGTTAGCTCTTTGTTAGTTCCTGAATAATCCATTCCATAACTCATCATAAATTCATGCTGAAGTAACTATTAATTCAGGTATTAATTCATGATTATTTATGTACTGTTATTATAAGATGTTACTGTTGTGTGTGCTCCGTATGTATATTTTAGAATACTTAGTACGGTATTACATCATTAGCTTAGCAACATGCTAATTTCAAATTCTACTGGAATCAGTTGTGCACAGAAAAAAACATCAACTTTTGAAAAATGGGTTGGTTGTCCCTATTGTGCCCCCTTGGTGTTCCGCTGGCACCCTGCATTAATATGGCGCCCCTATGTGTCGCAGACATTGCATATATAGTTTTTGCACCTCTGTGAACAGCCCCTTAGGATGTTGTCTGAGACAGATCTACAGTAAATACACACTGGAAATGTTCAAACCGGAATCGATATTTACTTTTTTGCCATTTTTCCAGGCAATATATCCAGGAGTGTCCACAGAAAAAGACTTTTGAAAACTGTGTTCTGTCTGATCTCAGGTCTTTTTGCTGTAATAACACAGTGATGAAAAGAGGGAAAGAGTAAAGTCCTCCACTTCAAGGCAAGCTGAAGCACATAGTCTCTTTTTTGTTTTTCATTAAAGAGAGGAAATAAGAGTCACACTCATGGTTGTTTTCTTTTATTGCCATTCTGCCGTATTGGTCTGATGGATGCCTGTTACCACAGCAACATGGCCCTCTCAATGGAGCCGCTAAACATTACAATGCTCTCGGTATATACTGTATATCCGGCTGGCCCCTCACTACTTGCTGAGCTGTCAGCAAATGTGTGACAGAGCTTTAAATAAATTACTATGTTTTTCTGTTTGTTAAGAATGTATGGGAAATTAAACATTAAACATAATTTATAAACTTAATATCTTTTGGCAAGGTTTTTTGGGTGCTCATTGAAAATGTATAAGTGTCTCTGGCATGATGCAGAGTGCAAATTAGCCTGTATCCAAACAGTTTAGTAAGCTTTGTCAGGGCTCTTCTCTAATATTTTTGTTTAGGAGCGCTTGTGCCCCCGAGTGAAAACGTTTTTTTTTTAAAGACTTATGTGTAACTGTTAATATGTTACAATACAACATACGTACATATCAGGGTTGCCAACTCTTGTGCATTTGCCGTGAGACACACACTTTCAGGCTCAGGGTCTCACACTACTCAAATAAATCTCACGCCAAATAACAAGACAACGTTATCCATCTTTAATTTTCGGGCCACCAAAGCAAATTTACGACCGCAACACACATCAGCATTCTCCAGAGATAGGATAGGATCCTCATTGGCGCCCACTAGCTGGTGGTTTCTATTAGAAACCATTCCTAGCATCGGCCCTAATAGCAAGTACAATGTTGAAGTAATGTCTGGACCTTTGTGAATTTTGGACAAATAATGGTCAAAGATTTCCTCCTGTTCTATTGATGTCTGATATTCAACAAACTGGCCTTTAGATATTTCAAGAGTTGACTTACTGCAAATAAGCCTGATTAAAGGAAAAAAAATATTTCAGAAGGAAACAAACATTTTCACTAGAAGCACAGTTCCAGCTCAGTAAAGTTGTTAACTCATAGATACAGTATAAAATAAGATGTTATTTAAATTTAGTTTAGTTTAAGTTCCCATTGAATTTTGAAGTAAAAATTGTCAAATTCAAAAGGTTTCAGACATCCAATTTAAACATGAAATGTAATTAAGTAATTAATTAGTAATTCATTATAATTATGTAACCAAACAACTTTGTGCTTGTGGGTGACAGTGTACATCAGACACCACCGAAGACCCTTTTTGGACCCAGGAAAATGCCTTACTGTGCCACAGTATACATGTTTTGAAATTGTAAATGACAGGTTAATTGCCGTAAGTGATTAACAGATCATAAATTGCCTGGTAGGGTTTTATTAGGTCTTGCTGTAGTGTTAAGAAAGTAAAGATAGTACTAGTATCAAATACGCACACTATGTCTGGGACTGCATTAAGGTACGGCGAGACTCTTTCACCTGTGCATTAATGCGGCCCTGGCCATGTCATCAAAATCTCACTCCAACCTGGTAAACAAAGTTGGCAGATCTGTGCATATGCAAGCAGGCATTAAGAAATAGCCTACTACAGAATTCAGAAATAAAAGATGCTTGATACAGTATATGGCAAAGGACACCTTCTCTGATAAACCTTTTAAAAGTTTTTCTTTTAATGGTGCACTCAGTAATTTTTACACTGCATATTTTTGCATTTTTTTTCAGAGAATGTATTTTTAATTTACTGTACTGGCAGATTAAGTGAAAAAATCTACCAGTGCTGAAGAAGTTATCCAAAGTATTTTGATTACGTTACTGACCTTGAGTAATCTAACGGAATACTTTTGAAATTACATTTTACAGTATTTATTCTGTAATCTGTAGTGGAATACATTTTAAAAGTAACCCTCCCAACCCGGTATATCTGCTTATCCAGCTTCACTCTCTCTCTCTATCTGCATGTGCGTGCGAGAGAGAGAGAGAGAGAGAGAGAGAGAGAGAGAGAGAGAGAGAGAGAGAGAGAGAGAGCACTCGAAGCCATGTGTGTGTGAGAAAACAGCATTTTTAATTTTAAAATAACTAACGCACCACTTTTAAAAGTACTTTGCATATGAGGTTAGATGCATTAGGGAGTTTTTGCTCTGCTGTTTAGTTGCAATATAAGTTCATAAGTTCAGGTGTCTGATGTCCCTCGCACCGGTACGGGCAAGTAATTTTACACATTTGCATGCATGTAATTTTCCCTCTTTTGACCATTTATTAATAATTTTGCACTGTACATATCATTGTAATCAGTAAAAACATCAAAACTCATCAAATAATCAAAGAGTAGAATACAACTAGCCTATTTGTTTTACTCACAGACAAAAATATATTAAGTAATAACTAAGTACATGTCTTTGACATTTATGGTTCTTGTGAACAGGTGTTGCTTATATGCAGCGTTTTCACTTATAACTTCAAGAAAATTAAAAAGAACATAAAATATCACATAATATGGAATGCTAAACCAATAGTGTTTGGTTCAGATTAATGTAAAAAGTCATCCATATATGGGCAGAGGAACATGTGATTGGTGACTGTTGCACATGGCCACCAGTACCAAGTACATGATACAGACTCAATGAGCGCGTTTACATGCATGTTCTTACACCGATTCGTTTTTTTATGTAATCCTATCCTAAAAACCTTTGATTGTTGTATCAACAATTTTTTTTTTTACTCAGTTAATGTTGATATGATTGGGAACCAAGCAAAAGCAGTTTTTCGGAGCCATCTAATTTATACTCTGAGGTATACAATGTCAAATCAGAAAAATAAGAAAAAAAGTAACATTTTGGCTCAAGTTTTTATCATCTATATCATTACAAAATTTGAAAAGTTTTCTTTACAATGATACCAAACACTTGACCCTTCATGTTTTATTTTTTTTATTATTATTATTATTATTATTTTTAAGTTATAAGCCTTTAGTTGTGGGTATACCACTGAAAAAGGAAATATTTAAATCTTTTAAAAACCCTCAGATCTTAAAGGGTTAAGTTAACTTTTGTTTTTTAAGAGGGTAATAAATTAACTTATGTTCCCTATCTGTCACTCACTCGATGTTGTGTCGATGTAGTGACACTAGGGGTCCCTCTTGGGAGCCCGAAACACCTCTGGTCTTTGAGAAGTGGCCAATGAAAATTGGTGAGTGGTATTTGCATACCACTCCCGCGGACATACGGGTATAAAAGGAGCTGGTATGCAACCACTCGTTCAGATTTTCTCTTCGGAGCTGAACGGTCGATGTTCACTGAGCTGACTGTTCATTCACCTCTGCTGGATCTGATGGTGCATTTCAGCGGCTTCTCCCTCCTCTGCACTGGTGCACTGCAGAGAACGCCCCTGGGTGCTTCGGCAGAAATAAGAGAGTATATGCTCTCCCAAGCAGCCACGAGCATCGGGCTAGAGTGGAACCCTCCGCTCTCCCCTGAACCCTCGCGGCTCGATGATTGGTTCCTGGGCTCTCGGCGCCGCTCACAGCCACGCGCTGCCCCAGTTCCTTTCTTCCCTGAAGTGCACGAGGAGCTGACAAGGTCGTGGGAGGCACCTTTTACTACCCGGTCCTGATCTTTCAGCTCCCCCACCCTCACTACCCTTGATGGTGGAGCAGCCAGGGGCTATACAGGGGCTATAGCCCGGCCCCGGCGTCGTGTCCACCGCAGGAAGCAGACACCACCCGTCTCACGGCCGGCTGCCAAGAACCCGCAAAATGCTTTGAAGCGCCCCTAAGACAGGCGACCCAGGGACGTTGAAACCCATTGCTTTGGAGCTGGTAATCAGACCACTCCATCCCCTGGTGGAGGGCCAGGAGAAGAATCTTTTGTTGCCTTTTCATTTAATTTCACCACATGCTCAAGTGGCTCCGGTACCCAAGAGTTCAGTAAAAGAGCGGTTTCCTTGTTCCCTGGGTCACATACCCGGTGTGCACGGCCGTCATCACGACCACTGTCCACCATTCCATTTTGGCAGGTTTGGCTTTCCAGCGGTGGTCTCCCCTCCCCTGCATGTGCCCAAGGTTCCCACGACCCCTTTTAGGGACCAGGTGGTGAACCTGCAAGCGCTGCCCCAGGAGGAGGCAGACCCAGCCCTGACGTTGCTGTGTCCGGTGCATGCTTTACACATCTATTTGGATCGCACGCAGACCTTTAGAGTCTCTGAGCAGCTCTTTGTCTGCTTTGGTAGACAGCGAAAAGGAAGCGCTGTCCCCAAGCAGAGGATCGCCCACTGGCTCATTGACACCATAACAATGGCATATCACACCCAGGATGTGCCGCCCCCGGCAGGGCTACAATCCCATTCTGCCAGGGGTGTAGCGGCCTCCTGGGCCTTGACCAGTGGCGCCTCTCTAACAGATATTTGCAGAGCAGCGGTCTAGGAAACACCCAACACCTTTGCGAGGTTCTACAATCTCCGGGTGGAACCGGTTTCGTCCCGTGTAGTGGCAGGCACAAGCAGGTAAGTCCGGGACAGCTGGCCGGGTGAATTGCTTGCACATAGTGCCTTTCACCTCCCCTGAGCTGAAGACGTGCACTGTTGACTCCCAGTAGTATTCACAAACTGTGTTCCCTGGATGATTTCCTCCAAGCCCTGTGGCAGACGAGTTTGTGGAGAAACTCGCTGCCGGCTCAGTACACATGCTAACTAAGCCCTGTACTGGGGTAGGTTCTCTGTATGTGGTGGTTCCCTGTAGGTAAACCCATGCGACGTATATCTTCCGCTAATTTGTTTCCCTGTTGGTAAACTGCGTCTTCCATGGGCAGAGACCCCTCTGCCCCAGTCACAATGCTCATACAAACTCCTCCCCCGTAGGGTAGCTACCATGGGACTTCTCCACATGACATACTTCCGACAAAGCTCGGTAAGACCATGTGACGTATTTCCACTCAAAATCCCCCCGCCCAGAGAAAGGTGGTCTCCGTGGTGTCTTCCCCTTGGGAGTGACACTCCCCTGACTAGACCTGGTGGCCCCAGTTGGTTAATTCCTTTTTTTTTTTGGGGAGAGGAAAAAAAAGAGGATAAGAGGCCACGACTGGGCTAGCTTGTCTCTATCTTTTGGGCAGTCGACTTGTCCCCAAAGGGCCGTTCGACACTCATAACAGCATTAGGGGAGGTTACGTGTTGGCCTGGTGCGCTGGCTATGAGGCACACAGCGGTCTGCCCGTCACACACCACCAGTTCACGTAACACGGTTCAGCCAGTTGTGGAGTTTCGTATAGGGACCCCTAGTGTCACTACATCGACACAACGTCGAGTGAGTGACAGATAGGGAACGTCCTGGTTACTTGCGTAACCTCCGTTCCCTGATGGAGGGAACAAGACGTTTTGTTCCTCCTGCCATAACGCCGAACTACCCGCTGAAATGGCCGGGACCTTGTCTTGGCTCGTCAGCACAAAACCTGAATGAGTGGTTGCAGACCAGCTCCTTTTATACACGTATGTTTTCATTGGCCTTTTATCAAAGACCAGAGGTGTTTTGGGCTCCCAAGAGTGACCCCTAGTGTCACTACATCGACACAACGTCTCATTCCCTCGATCAGGGAACGGAGGTTACGCAAGCAACCAGGACGTTTCTCCTAAAATTTCTTAGGAGAGATGTGATTTTACTATGGTCTTTTTCATTGGGGAAACATCTGAGAAGCAGGAGAATTAAGCAAAAGTCTCAATTTGTTCGCCTTTTAATATCATTGCTGCCTGGGAGAAAAAATTAAGATATTAAATCAATCTCATTTATGATTTTTTTTGTTGTGTGTGCAACTGCAATGCAGCAACGTTACTGTATGTACAATTAAGGTTCCATGCAACTGCATTGCATTTTAAAAATCATTAGCAAACATAGAGGACTGTAGTGCTTTGCTTTGGTTAGGGGTAACCTTGAGTGTCAGCCAGCATGAAGTATATAGGACCTGTCTGTGCTTTACAGAAAGGAAATATTCCTCGTCTGTGTATTGATTGGCCTGATGAGCTCACTCTGCAGTACTCCAGACACTTATTTGCTCCCATGTGTTTTGCCACTTTAATTAAACTCTTGATTTAATGTTCTCACTCCACTGCTCTCTTCACATAATACAGTGGCCTACATTGGGGGAGGAATGTGTGTGAATGTGTTTGTATTTGTTTTTATGCCTATATCAGAGCTCACCTAGAGCAGAAATGAGAAGGAATTTAGAAGAAATATAATCTAAAAATGGGACATCAAAGTTAACATGAAATGACATTTGCAACCCATTTTACTTCCGTAATGTGACAAAGTACATGTAATAATAAAGTTAGTAGGGTCAGTTTTGATCGGACTGATCTCACTGTGAATTCAGCGACAGTAGACTGAATGTTCTTGAGCTGACATAAATCTGTGCTTAACAAAATTCTAATTCCCAGTGGCCAAAGCTGTAAGTGTTGTTGAACGTATGGAAATGTGTGAGCTTGTTTCCATGTGAAATGTACTTAAAGGCCTGTTCACCCCAAATTCATTGTTCATTATTTTTATTATTGAATTTTATAATTTTAGTGATATTTAGAATTTATTGATAATTTGTTGCAGCTCTATGAAAATGTAAGCATGTAGCCCATCAAACTTCTCAAATGCTTAATCCACAATAATGAGTTTTAAGGTATTCATCCAATTAAAAAATGTGAGTCAATTAAAAAAAAATATGTTGGCCCTAATTTCACTATAAGTCCAACACACCCTTTCTTTGTTGTAGAGTACGTTGTCTCCATGTAACACAGTCATCGTGCTACTCTTAACTAGATTAGGATACCTCTCCAGCACTCTTACTGTAAATAATTTAGGAGATGAGCTACTTCAAATAGGCTTTATTTATGGACTGAGTGCATACTCATGTGTGTAAACCAAATGGAGTAACGTACAGAGAAAGGGACTGCAATCATTTTTACTAAAATGTTGGTTGTAATAAAATAATGTTTATATGTTTAATGTCAAATTTACCTGTAAACTGAACCATGTTTAAAGGAATGTTCCGGGTTCAATACAAGCTAAGAAATGTGATGCCACAAATAAGGGAGCATTTGTGGCATAATGTTGATTACCACAAAAATGTATTTATTGTTGCCCCACCTTTTCTTTAAAAAAAGCACAAATCTGGGTTACACTGTGGCACTTACAATGGAAGTCAATGGGGCCAAGTCTGTAAATGTTAAAATACTCACTCTTTCAAAAGTATAGCCAAAAGTCATAAAGAATATTCATGTTAACATGATTTTAGTGTGATAAAATCACTTACTAACCTTTTCTGTGTAAAGTTATAGCCAATTCTACAACTTCATTGGCATGACGATGTAATGTCAACAAACCCTAAAACCCTAAAATGATTGAAAAAATTAAGATTTAAACAACTTTACAGCTCAAATAATAGGCTACACGAGTTTTAACAGAATAATTAATGTAAGTGCATTTATAAAATTATAAGCTTCACATTTCTTCCTTTAAACCATCCAAATACTGGCCCCATTGACTTCCATTGTAAGTGCCTCACTGTAACCTTGATCTCGAAAAGGGACGAGTCAAAATAAATTTTTGTGGTAATCAACATTATGCCACAAATGATATTGATTGAGCTTAACTAGTATTGAACCCGGAATATTCCTTTAATTGAAATCTTACCTGTAGCGCAAGTAATAATTTAAGAACAGTAACTGTAATGTGCTTACCATAAAGAGATTGGTTTGTTGAATCGCAATTGAGTCCATGTATTAATATTATAAAGGCATTGACCTTTTAAAAATCACTAGGGTGTTTTCATGTTTGTAAACTTAATTAGGGATGCAATTACTTCTCCCTCAAATTGAAACAATCCACCAGAGATAAAGGTTTTGAACAATGTATTAACAGAACCTAGCCTACTATTTGGGGTGGATTATCATGAAGTTCATGTAGCCAATGTGGGATGAATCTATATTCATTTTGTAGCCTATAAATTAACTACATCAAACAAGAGTGAAAAATAATAATTTGTTGTGTATGATTACAAATACACAGAACAAATGAACCAATTACCTGTGGGAGATGTTTGTCGCTTAAGGTTTGCGATCTCTGCTCTTGACTGAGACTGAAGAGAGTACCACCGTTTCTCACACACTTTGATATTTCGTGAATAAAAAAATAAAAAATAAAATAAAAATACCACATTTATGTGGAAACATATTTGTTAACATGCTTGCTTTTTTGTATTAACGGTGATGCTGCCTCTAAATTTCCCTTTAATCATGTGTTTCCATATAAGTTAAGCATGAAGCAACAACTAACTTTTGTCTTTTCTTTGGTGTGGGTTCTGTATTATCCATAGTTATGTTATGCTTGTAGTCTTTTTAAAAGCCAGTTTATAAATAACTAAATATATAATAGAGCAAGAGTATATTATTCATATATGGATACATACACCACTGCCTGTCTATAAATAATTTGCAGACAAATAGCGGTTCCCTGACGACCAATCACTTTGGGCAATGTAAGAAAGCATGTCATGTGACATCATCCATAGCAATAAGGTCAACTCTGCCTTACTCGTACCTTAAGATATCCTTAGTAAAACTTAGAAAAGCTTGGAGAACTCCTGGTTGAAAAATAAATATCTTTGTGAATAAGGGCCCTGGTTATTAAAAAATGACAGACTGTGCTCTTATTATACACAAGATGTGGCAGAAACAGATTTATACATCTTGATCTCATGTCCTGTACACATATTGACACTTTTTTTTCTCAGTTTTTCAAACCACCACAAAGATTTCCAATAGAAATCTATTATAATACACATAAACTCCCAAAGCTACTAGGAAACCACAAAAATTGCAGACCTAGCTGGATGGTAGATAAGATTTTGACATAAGAATGTCAAACAGAGGAAAACAAATACCAAGCAAAAAGGTATTTGGAAACTTTACACAGATAAAATATTTATACACACAGATACATGTTGTAAAAATGTTTCACAGTAACTTAACATACCTTTCCATTTATATTTGTTCCATGTATATTAAATGCATTCATGATAAATGCATGTGAACATTCTGGGAGTGCAATTAGAAGATATACTGCCAAATGCACTCTTATTTTTTCCTTTTACATCCATTAGTTTTGTATGTCCTCTTGTATTTCTTCCGCTTACTAAAATATTGGTTATGATTTCTATCTCACTGCTCTCTGAGATAGAAATCAATTACTTGAGGAGACTCAATGTTTGCTTCCACATATTTCAAACACGTGACATGAGCTAGCTAGCAATAGGAGTTTCTGAGCATAAGCTGTGTGAGCAGTGTGCAAAATATTGCTTTGATTGAAATTTCATTTTCAACAACAGACTGTAGTTCTGTATTAATTTCAAGATCAAATTTGTGTGCTGCTCCCTAATGTTCTAGTTGAAGAGGAAATCTAGTCACAGTTAGATTAAGATTGCAAACATGAGTTGCCTTTTAATAAGGACACAAGATAGTCGGAAGAGCAACGTGCATGCTTACCAGTGTTGGGGAGTGACTGAAGAAGCGACACTACTAATTTAACTACATGTTTTAACAGTAGTTCAGATGTTAATGGTGTAGCTTTTCTAGTAAAAAGCTACTTTTTACAACAAATCGCTGTATTAATGTCACATTGTTACCAATCATGTTAGGGCAATATCAGATGCGCTCTTCTAAAGTGTCTACTCTCTCATGTAGTGTTATATTTCGATGTCTGATTCTGTGGGGAAGTCTGATTTTTTTGAGTAAATTGGTTCATTCAGATGGTTCATATACCCTAAATATTAATTTTTTTAATTAATTTGGGTTGCTGCACACAAGTCCCTGCACAGCATCTTATGTGATCTTTTTAGCAAAATATTAAGCAAAATGCTGCCGTTCGTCACTGTTTTTGACTTTGTTATATAAAATAGTATATTTCTATTAGTTATCATTTGTGTAGATATATCTGTTCAATTTTATTTGTATTTAACTAAAACAATAAAAAAATTGCAGTGCAATAACTAAATGTACATATTCTAACCATAAAATAAGCTTGTATTTAAAAAGAGATATTATAAAATTGCAGTGCACTCTACATAATTTACATAAGGTTAGCTAGTCTTTTCATTTATGATATGTACATACTTAAACATAAAAATTCAGAGTTTGTACAATAGTTATTGCTGTAAATACATCATACGCAATGCAAAAATCCCATGACTTCTCTTCTTGAACAGCTATTTGTTTCTTGTAGTGAACTCCAAATAAAGTTCTCTTAAATGAATGTATCATTGTATATTGAAGATTAGCAACCAGGCAGTCAGTTTATTATATGATAAACTTAAGGCTGTCATGATTATTACATTTGGCTAAAGATTAATTGGCAAATAAATAATTGTGATTATTTGTAGAGTCTGGCGTGAACCTCTACAGACCTTGTGCATCACAGCGCTTAAGAAGCAGTTCAGCACTCTTCAGGAGCTGCTCTGGGTGCGGTCCGGCTAGGTAAAATAGTTGGAATTCATTTTGAGTGCTCACATAATGCAATAACGCCAGAAAATAAAACACAAAAGCCCGCCATTCATGGCATTTTCACACTTAAAATTCCCTTATTTTGATAGTAAAATGCAATTGGAATTTGAATTGCACAATAATCACAGTTATCTCAAATAATCATGGTTAAATCAAATAATCGCAATCAGACGTTTGTTTAATAATCGCGACAGATGAGATGAACTGTTCCCACACAAAAGTAGTTTATGCAGCACTTTAGGCATCTGCTCCATTGACTTGCATAGAAACAGGTCTCCTTGTTGACCGTTCCAAGATGGCAGCGCCATTGAAGAATGCAGTCTCTATGCATTGATATCTATGGTTAGGCTGTTGGAGATATTACCCTCTTAAAAATCTTTAATGTATGTAGTTAGCTGCTTTTTATTAATAGCTTTTAGTGTAGCTAAGTATCAGTTTTATCCTGTAGTTTAACTACTCTTAATAATGTGTAGCTTTAACTGCATTGATGCTAAGTGGAAGATACCATTGTTTAAAAGTGCCTACTGTTTTTTTTTTTTTTTTTTTTTTGCATACGGTATACCTTTTTGGGCCTACCATGCATACTAAAGCTCGCAAAGAATATTTAGCAGTTGAAAATCAGTTTTTATTATTGTCATTCACATTGAGTCACCTCATACCTAGCTATTACAGTGAGTGCACACCCTGTCGCACATCCAGTAATATCTCGCTTTCCAGAAATCCGAAGGTTCCCTGCTGCTTTAGACTCATCATCACTTATTATCACTCTCTCAATAGAACCAGTTGCTATGGAAGCCGGTGGCTCAGAGCTCATAGGAGTATTAGTGAAAGATATACTAGTTGCTGATACTGTAATACTTAAATATGTATTCTGAAACACTGTGAGATTTTTGCTGCCAAAACATATTAATTAAAGGAGGAATATTGAATGTGAAGTATTGAAAAGTTTCCAATCATAAGGTAAGGAATCTGGTCACACAGTAAGAAGAGAAGCTTGAAAACATAATTCAGTTTTTAAATTTCAGATTTTAAAATTCAGATTTATTCAAAACTATTTTTTTTATCTTAGTATGTTTGTCTTGCTGTTCAGTAAAAATATCTAAATGTCTTTTACAGAATATACAGTACGTTTACTTGAAAAGCAAAATCAACCTTTTAATTAAGTTTATTTTTCTCGCCAAATGGGCAAACAGTTTTTTTTGTTTTAAAGTCAAGGTCAGTTTATTTATAGAGCACAATTAAAAACAACATTAGTTGACCAATGTGCTGTACATCAATTTCAAGTAAAAAATATAAAACATACACAAAATAGAAAATTTACAACATAACATAAAACATAAAACAACACAGTGTATCAGCATTGATTATAAGCTAAGGAAAATAGTTATGTTTTTAACTTAGATTTAAAATCGTGTACCGTGGGGGCAATTCTAATAAGAACAGGTACACTATTCCAGAGCTTGGGTGCATCTACAGCAAAAACACGGTCACCTCTTAGTTTCAATCTAGATTTTGGGACAGTAAGTAATCTCTGGTTGGTGGACCTAAGAGATCTCACTGGATGGTGTTCAGGCAATAAATCAGAGAGGTAAGAAGGTGCTAATCCATTTAAGAATTTAAAAACAAGGAGTAACACTTGGCATACATTTTGGTAGATTTCTCTAAAAACAACAGTTAATATAATTAATGTAATTTTGCTTCAGAAGTTAATACATCTTGTAATAAGGATGTTTAGATATTTTTACTGGAAAACAAAACAAATATAGTAAGACATTTTTTTTGAAGCGGAGGAAAAGAAAATAATTATTTTTTGTATTCTCTAATGGTTAAACTAAGCTAAGGTCTAGATTCATTGGACAAATTCAGTGTCCTTTAAACAGCTAAATCCTATACAAAGTAAAGGCTTAAGAGTAAAGTGAAACAAAATAAAGGACTCATGGGAGGGCTGTTAGACTCATATCCTCTTGTGCCAAATTACCACAGTGACCCCTAGTGTTCTGTTTCAAAGCTTCTGCATTTGAAATGAGGTCATGACAATCCTGTGCTGTCTCTGAAGAGAACTAATTTGTCTTTTTCTGATTCACAGCAACTCTCATACAGCAAAGGAGAGAGAGAGCTTTGACCTTCTACTCTATCTTCACGACTGACAATACCCCTGTGCATTCTCAGCTCCAATGCAGGAGTAGGATACGACACAGTTCAACGCCTGACAGAATTCAGTACAGCATAGTATCCAGCTATGCTGATTATATGGGACAGCTGACACAGATGAGCAGACCCATGTTGGTAAGGTCAGGAAGTCATCACGATCTGCTTCAGCCGTGGATACACACCACACGTCAAATCGCAAAGATACTGACATACTAACAATTGAATAGTCCATGGAGGTTGAGAGCCATGTGAAACTCTTAATGCGGTGAAAAGCAGCACACCAGACTCTGTGGAGCTTGTTCCCAAATGCAAATGGCCATGACATGCCATTGTCATAGGAGTCACCAGCATTGATGGACAACAGTTTACACACCATGAAATAACCATTTAGATCCCTTTTGAAGAATACCATTTGTCTTTTTTTTTTTACTTGGTTAACCAGATAGGTAGAGCACCATGGTACTGCCGCCCCCTGACAAGCGGCATGTCTGTCTAACCACCATTGTAATCATGACCAGCATGGCCTTCATGGACGCGTACCTTGTGGAGCAGAACCAGGGCCCACGGAAAATAGGCGTCTGCATCATTGTCCTGGTTGGGGATATTTGCTTTCTTATAGTCCTCCGTTATGTGGCAGTTTGGGTGGGTGCAGAGGTAAGGACTGCAAAGCGTGGCTATGCCATGATCCTCTGGTTCCTCTACATATTTGTTCTTGAGATCAAGCTCTACTTTGTCTTCCAGAACTACAAGGCCGACCGTAAAAGTCTGGAGACAGTTGCTCGGAAAGCGTTGACTTTGTTGCTCTCGGTTTGTGTGCCAGGGCTATACCTTGTTCTGGTTGCGCTTGACAGCATGGAATACGTAAGAACCTTCCGGAAGAAAGAGGACATGCGGGGTCGACTGTTCTGGGTGGCACTTGACTTGTTGGATGTACTGGATATCCAGGCCAACTTGTGGGAGCCACAGCGGACAGGTCTGCCCATCTGGGCAGAGGGTCTGATGTTCTTCTACTGTTACATCCTGTTGCTGATTCTGCCATGCGTTTCTCTGAGCGAGATCAGCGTGCAGGGTGAGCACGTATCACCTCAGAAGATGATGCTCTACCCTGTCCTCAGCTTGGTGACCATCAACATTGTAACAATTCTCATTCGAGGTGTGAACATGGTGTTATTCCAAGACAGCCGAGTCTCGACCATCTTCATCGGCAAGAATGTGGTTGCCATCGCCACCAAGGCCTGCACCTTCCTGGAGTACCGGCGACAAGTTAAGGAGTTCCCTCCGCAAGATCCTGCAGGCATTGCCATGGAGATACACCAGAACTCTGTGCTACACAATCAAACACTGCCAAACGCCACTACCACCCTCCCAGAAGAGCCCTCACCTGCCCGTGAAGTCATTGACACGTGACCTGAGCTGACAAAAACATTGTGTCACTTTCAAACTTACAAGATTTAACTTGAACTTAAGGTCAATGGGGAAAGAAGGAAACTTTAGCTAGTCCAGACCAAGGCAAGTTGAGGTATCCTTCTTCTGGTACCTTTACTAGACAGCAAGGCGTTCTGCCCTAAAATTCCTGTTTTGAAGAATATTTTTAAAGTCATACTCATCCAAGCTGAGTGTTCAGAGGCCAATAATGCTCAGATGCACAAATGGCAACTCACTAGAGTTCTATGATCTTGATTTTAACCAGATTTTGTAATTTCAAGAAGCTATTTAATTATGTTAGATATGGGATGTTTTTAAAGAGATTTGTGTGACCTACAGGTGGCTCACCTTGCTGATAAGCAGACCCACCTTCTGACTGCAGAACTGGAATGGCCATCATTTGCATTTACACATTTCTATAAATCCCCTGGCCCTTGCGTGTTCATTTATTCAATATTTTGGCTAATTTTATTATGCTTTCAGGTACCAATAAGAGTGCAGTACTCTTGGCTCCAATACATTTATGTATTGAATGATTAGTTGCGTATTAAGATGAAATTATGTTATAATGGAAAACACAGAACTCAGATTCTCTTTCAGGGGATTTAAATGGGAACTATAAACTTTTAGTTTGTTTTCTGTTTGTGTGTGTTTGTGTGTGCGTGTGTATAGAGGGCAAAAATGAAAGAGAAGAGGGTTTGGAATCCTATTATCATTGAAAAACAGATGATATTGGATGTCACTGACAGATATTGTATAATTTTGAATGGAGAAAGAGATTTATGTGAATTAATACACAATCCCTTCATGTTTTAAAGAAATTTTTATTTGTATTAATATTATTATTATTATTATTATTATTATTATCTTTTTTCCCGTTTCTTTTAGCTGTGACATTTTAAGTGTTGCAAAATGTCATAAAATCTATGTACTCTTAGAAATGTAGTGTGATCATCATTAACAGCTGAAATTTCTTCCAAAACTGCAAATGCAGATCCAGCAAACAAATTAAACTTGAGTGATTCAAAGTGTTCAAGAGATATTTGGCCTCATTAATGTTACATGAGCAGAATGGATTTCTGTGTAAATTAGTAAGCTTAACTTAAATTGTCGCATTCAATTAAAAGAGATAATTTGCGTAAGATTGCATTTATTTGATATATTTGATATACATAATATTGGACTTTAAACTGAAAATCATTGTGTTTGTGTTTCATTAATGATGCCCATTGCAAACACACACAATTGAACAATACACTCTCTTACACCCAGGAAACACTCAAGAACCACTGAAAAACATCAGGTTCGAGAAACAGTTTCACTTGGTGAGAATGGGCAGCAGAAAGCAATTTGGCTGTTGCTGATTGGCTCTGGCTGCCATGTAGGCCAGTTGTAGAGAGTGATAAATTACAGTTCTCTTATCCATCTCACCATTATAGAGTTTCTATAGGCTACCTAACACTGAGGGCAGAGCAGCAGGAAGATCCATCCATCCATTTTCTGTAGCCACTTGTCCTATGCAGGGTTGTGGGTTGTGCTGGAGCCTATCCCAGCTGTCTCAGGCTGAAGGCAGGGAAACACCCTGGACAGGTGGCCAGTCCATCACAGGGCAACACAGAGAGACATACACAATCACACACTCTGCATGTCTTTGGACTGTGGGGGAAACCAGAGCACCCAGAGGAAACCCATGTGAACACAGGGAGAACATGCAAACTCCGCACAGAAAGGCCCTGTTGAGTCGGGACTCAAATATGGGACCTTCTTGCTGTGAGGTGACACACTGAGCCACCGTGTTGCCCAGCAGGAAGATCACATTTTCTGTTCACAATTCTCAACCTCAACAGAGATGCCATTTCATTGCATGTTCCATAGGAACCATGAATTGTTGCTCTACACTTCTGAACTGACAACTACACTGACACTTTTGACACATAATGACAAATGTTGTTGAACTGTGAGTCAGTCACTTTCAGTTGAAATGTATTACCTCCAAAAGCTGTCCATAAAATCAGTGGCGGTCCATCAGTAAAGGAGGCTGAGACTCCTCAAAAAATATCAATTAAAAATATTAATAATGACTGTAAGTACTAAAGTGGTAATGTTGTTTTAATCATTGTACATACTAATTTTCATAATTCAGATATATCTAATGTTATTTATTTATTTATTATTATTATTATTATTATTATTATTCATTTTTAGCCCAAGCCAGTTTTAATCACTGCACGACTGCCAGAGGCTGAAAGCATAAAGGCTCCTTATGTTAGCAGTTCTGGACTGGGAGTACAAAATGTAAAAAAAAATCATTATAAAACCTACTGCAATCTTTTATTTTTTCATCAATAATGATTTACATATCAGCCTCCCCAGAAAATAACCTCACTGACAACCGCTGTATAAATTCTTCCTTATATTAATATCTGTATATAGGGTCGTTCTAGCACTACTTACGAGACATGACCTTTATAAAACAATTTTTAAAAGGTAAAGGAAATATATTTTTTTAAAATTGACCAGAATTTAACAAATGACCTGAAGCAGCAATTCAGCTGTCACAGGCCGCGCCGTCAGAGATTTTCTCATACTTCAAGCCGTTGATTAATCACCTGCTAGCTTGTGTGTAATGAGGTCATGAGGGTGTATTTAACCATGGCACTATTTAATTTTCTGCCATTAGAACATTAAAAATTACATTTTAAGCACACCATAATTTGCCTACATCACAGGAGGCCCTATCTGCTCTGACACAGCTCAATTTACTGACTTGCTTCACTTTCAGGTACCTTAGAGTCATACAGATTCTTTTAATCTAGTAAATGTAATCTACTCTCAAACATGTAGGCATCCTGCTACCATATAGCCTGTTTTGTAATTCAAATTACCAGACATTAAATCATCCTAAACATACCCTTATTTATATAAACTGGCTTGGTCAATTTTCTCAGGCCTTATCATGTTTAATTGGTACTTTGATGTTGATTTTTGTCACAGAAAATGGAGACAATGCTGAATATCCCTGTAAATTGTCCACATTTGTCAAATATAGCAGGCATATTACTCTTCTAACAGTAGTTACACATCATTAGCTAATCTCTGAAAAGAACAAATTACATAGATTTATTATTTACTGTAAGTGTGAAATAACCTGGCCTGTCAAACATACAAGTTATTCAAATAATTGCACATACCTACTGGGAAGAATTTAATTAACTTGAAAAGAGAGGAAATACTCTCAATGTGTCATATTCTGCTGTCAGGGTATAGCAAGTGCTCTGAAACTAATGTAAATAAATCAAATCAGTTCTGTGCACACCAATGTGAAACGCCAATTGATAACTGCTCAATAAACATAGCTTTACAGATTGTTTTCAGGTATTTATTCAAATAATTACCAACAGACTGCCTATCATGTATTTTGATTATTCAAAAAATCATCTGAAAAGAAAGCGAAAAGACAACCTTTATCTGCACATATTCTTTCTTTTTTAAATAATGTTGAAAATAGTTTCTTAACTTTGTAACATTGTCACATGTAATGATGGTCAAAAGCTTATTTTACTCCTACATAAAATGTGATATTTTCTTTATTTGTATATATGTTGTCTCTTTTTTTATATAATAAACAATAGAATAACTATTATAATCACTTTGAATTAACTACTAACAGTTTCTGCATATAGGAATTTAGCCACTTCTGTCTTTCCATTGCTGTCAAAAGCTTGCTCTTCTCTCTAAATGCAGCATCATCTGCCACCACTATGTTCCTCTTCTGCTGGTGACTAACTCGTGAAGGCCAGTCACCCCTCCAGCTCTTGACCAGCTCTTCCTCCATCTGTGACTGGCTAAGCGGAAACCAATCATCCCTAACCACCTGTTCTGTTCCAGCCTTTGCTGTACCAAAATCTGGGGCAGTCAACATCTGAATGCTCCAATCACGAAGTGAAATGGAGGGGTAGAGTAACTCCCATTGTTCACCTTTGGAGTCGTCTCGACCAATAGCAGGCATGTTACTGTTTAGGAGAGGGACAGTGTCAAGAAATGTCATAAAAATTATATGTATAAAGAAATTTGAGGTGCACAGTGCTCATACCTTTCCAGAAGACGAAGGTGAGGTTGGGGAAAGGCAGAGGTCATCAGAGTCAAACTCATCAATACTAAGAACAACAGTGCAGGACGGGGAGACAGGGATAAAGCCATCATCTGTATATAAATACATAGATCACAGGAGATTACTTATTATGGCCAATTGATAGAGCCAGAGTAGCTACAGCAAAAGCATACTGTACAAAATTTAAATATTGAGTGAAATGTTCTTAGATAATAAAAACATGAGGAATGATGCCCATAGCTAGAAGATATTTCTGACTACAGGCGCCTTGAAATTAAACTCATACATCAAGCAATCAGACTGAAATATATTTCAAACATACTCTTACATACATAAATTATTCACACCCTCACATTCTACAACAGCATATTACTACAGACAGAAAAGCTAAATATTAATTGCTGCATTTCTATATATTTACACATCTGACAAAGCTAAATTGATATATCATAAATGTTGATATCGGTTAAACTTAATTCTCTGCTTCCAAGGCTATGTAGACTAACATAGGCTTGCAAGCAGAGTAATAAGTTTCAGAAATCAGCTACTTTTACTGGTTTTCCTCTATTTTTTAGAATATTTACACATACAATGTAAAATTTGAATATATACTGTATATATATATATATATATATATATATATATATATATATATATATATATATATATATATATATATATATATATATACACACACTACCGGTCAAATGTTTTGAAACACTTGACTGAAATGTTTCTCATGATCTTAAAAATCTTTTGATCTGAAGGTGTATGCTTAAATGTTTGAAATTAATTTTGTAGACAAAAATATAATTGTGCCATATTCATTTATTTCATTATAAATCAAATAAAAAAAAAAAAAAAACATTTTTGAAATTGATGACTTGGACCAAATAATAAAGAAAAGCAGCCAGTAAGTGCCCAACGTAGATGGGAACTCCTTCAATACTGTTAAAAAGCATCCCAGGGTGATACCTCAAGAAGTTGGTTGAGAAAATGTCAAGAGTACATGTCTGCAAATTCTAGGCAAAGGGTGACTACTTTGAAGATGTTAAAATATAACACAGTTTTGATTTATTTTGGATTTTGTTTAGTTACAACATAATTCCCATAGTTCCATTTATGTTATTCCATAGTTTTGATGACTTTACTATTATTCTAAAATGTGAAAAAACAAATTATAATGAAGAATGAGAAAGTGACCCTAAACTTTTGAACGGTAGTGTGTGTGTGTGTGTGTGTGTGTGTGTGTGTGTGTGTGTATATATATATATATATATATATATATATATATATATATATATATATATATATATATATTATATAATTAAAAACTAAATTAAATGAATGAATGAATAAACATATTTACTGTTACCCTTTATATTGGAGGCGTTTCTCAGAGGACTGTAAAAGAACTGTAAAAAACAGTTATTTCAAATAAAAAAATACAAAATAGCTGACTCAACTTAAACTTTATTTTTTACTATTCTTACTAGTTTTAATATACTGTTACTCTATAAACTCTTAAGTTGTCATCAGTAAAAATAATCAAGTGTTCCTAATTAAACATTACTTGAAATGTCACATTCTGGAATCATAACTCAAATATATATGTTCTTTAAAGTTTAGCTCAAAATTATCAAGTACAAAATTGGTGCTTTGTGGGATACCCATAAGCCTTTGTGCTTGAATAAATGATATATGTTTGTTCAAGTGAAGGGAACTTACAGAGAAATATAATAACTGTCCTTATTACTATTATTGTTGTTTTGTTGTAGCTGGTTGATAGTTGTGATTTGTGTGAAGTCACCATTAGGGTGATTATTGTTACCTCTGGTGAACTTGGAGCCTGTTAAATTTATTTTTTCTCTACTGAATTGTACTGTATAAAAGTGCAGATTTATGTGCACTAAGAAGTACTGAGGAGAATCCAATGTTCCATATGCGTAAGGGTCCAGTCATAATTTCCCTTGAACTGTATAAGACGTGCTATAACTCAATTTAATTGAATTTCACAGATGAGTTGTTTACTTGTAACTAGTAAACTGTACTTAAATAATTAAGTTCAGTTTACTTGAGCCAAATAAGTATGTTTACTTAGAAAAAGCATGCAAACCGATTGTCTTAAAAACTCTAAGTAAGGTCAACTAATAAAATTAAGGATGAATTCAATTATATAAATGAATTATATGAAATTATGTGAAATATCTGAATTACTGTAAACAAGTCTGTAAAAAATATTCAGCAATTAGAAATGTATTTAATTTATTAACAAATTATTATTTGACAGTATATAATAATATTTACAGTACCTTTTTGGAATTGTTCTTCCTCTTTGTTTTCTGTTGCTGTAGTGCTGTTCTTGGTCTCCAGCCCGTGGTGTCAAAAAAGCAATCAGTCTTTTGTGACTCCAAACGAGTTTGCAACTCTTCCATTCAATGTTTCAGTTAGGTTTTTTGATATATTTACAGTATGTGTTTGTGTCTAATATTTATGTCTAACTCTTTTTTTTTTTTTTTTTAGTTAATTGTTCAAAAGTTACCAATGCTACCTGATGGTACGTTTTGCTGTGTGAACTTCTTGGCTTCTAGAGCTACCTTAAACTCTGTATGCAGGGCTGTAATGCATTATCAGGTGCATGAGTAAATATGCACAGGATTTGGTTGTGTGGGATTATATATACCTCTCTTTTGTCAGAAGATGTAGGGGGAAACAGACAAGATAAAAAGCCATGTGTCATTCTCCTTTTTGAAATACACACAGAGTTGAAACAGAGCAGGCCACACCCCTGGATGTCCTGTTTGGATGGGGACTTAAAATAGAGAATAGAATCAGAAGAGAGAATAAATACGTTAGGACGTCAGAGCCTCTAATGATGTCTCAAAAAAAAGGTCTGGAAAGTGCCACATGATCACAAATTCATGATTAGAACTAGCTCTTCCAGCTTTTCCGCACTATGACGAATAACGTCCTTTAGCCACTGTTGACTCAAGTGTGTGACCTATCTGTACCTGGGCGTAACCTATAGGATCATGAGTTAAAAGCGAAGGGTCGGTAATGAGGACCCTGAACCGGATTTGAAGTGATATCTTTGCTGTCCTAAGGCTGCCCACGCACACGTTCGGATTCTAGGCCAAGAAAAACGTCACTCTCATTAAATTTGAAAGATCCTCGTAGGCTCCTGTCAATCACTCTGCATCCCCCACAAGACAATTTGTCGCATTTTACACCACCACAGCTAGGCTTTCACCTCAGAAAGCAATTAAGTGACTGCTAAAAAGATCATTTGCAAATACCAACATTTTTTGGTGCTTTGCCAATAGTATGGATAAAATAATTATTTTTTTGATTTATTCATTTTCATTATACACCCAAATCTAACTTAAACCTGGACATTCACAAAGTTTTAGCCTTTTGACTCAAAATTAACATAAAATGCTTCAGATTTCTAGGTCACTAATAAGCAAATAAGCAATTTTTTGATATTGACCAGGTTTACAACTTTGTACATACAAAATATGAAATGATTTTTTTGAATTATTATTATAAATCATGCAAAATAAATGTATTTGTACAAGTGGTCCAAGATTTTCGCACCTCACTGTATATGTTATGTTATGTTATGTTATTGTTATGTTATGTCATGTTATACATTTTTACACACTCTTGGAATGCCTCTTTTCCAATCAAATTCAAGGACCGGAACTAACTGTTGTGACCTATAATATATTGTATTTAAAGGGATAGTTCACCCAAAAATAAAAATTCAGTAATTGTTTACTCACCCCTGTGTTGTTATAACCCCCTATGACTTTCTTTCTTTTTCTTAACACAAAGGGAGAAATTGTGGAAACATTTTGCGCTTAGTGATGTCATACAATGGCAGTTTATGGTTACCAACTCTTCAAGCTTCAAAAGAACACAAAAGAATAATTCAGAAGTCTAATAAATTATTCCATGAAACTCATGATTGTTATGAAAGCATACGATAAGGTTTGGTGAGAAACAGAAATCGAATGTATTATTTAGTGAAAATGTTCGTTGATGTCCTGTGTATGTTCATGATAGGGCACAAGAGCAACAGTTCACACAGACACCTTGCGACATTTGGGTGTTCAAGCGAAAACTAGTTTGTTTATCTAAACACAGGCCTGCCACAGCGATAGTGACAAAAGAGCACAACACAGCTGTACAAAAACCAGAGAACAGAACTTACTAAATATGTCTGAAGTGTTTGTAGTTGAAGAATTAATGCATTTCTATGCCCAGCTTTAGTGTTTTAAGTTGTTGGACCAGTGCCACAGTGGACGGAGTTACCTGTGCAATCCGAAAAATAGAAAACAAGCAATCGATAGAATGTTCCGTAGCTTGTCATTGTTGGTTAGGACAAAAACTCTGATTACCACAGAAAAAATACCTTTTATCATGTGTCGTTTGCCAACAAGTTAGGACAAGGTGTGACTGGCTGCCTGTAGCCTCCTCTATGTTTCTGTTTGATTTCCGAGTACTACGTTAAAAAAAATAAGGCTGGGCATAGAAGTGCATCAATTCTTCAACTACAAACTCTTCAGATATGTTTAGTAAGTTCTGTTCTCTGTTTCGTGTGCAGCTGTGTTGTGTTCTGTCGCTATTGCTGTGGCAGACCTGATTTTAGATAAACAAAACAAGTTTTCACTTGAACACCGTTGCGAGGGGGCTGCATGAACTGTTGCTCTCATGCCCTATTATGAACGCCCACAGGACATCAATGGTCAGTGAACATTTTGGCTAAATAATACATTATATTTCAGTTTGTTTCACACCAAAACTTATCGTATGCTTTCATAACAATCATGAGTCTCAGGAAATAATTTATTAGACTTTTGAATTATACTTTTGTGTTCTTTTTGAAGCTTGAAGAGGTAGTCACCATGAACTGCCATTCTATGACATCCCTGAGCACAACATTTCATCACAATTTCTCCCCTTGTGTTAAGAAAAAGCAAGAAAGTCATATAGGGTTATAATAACACAGGGGTGAGTAAACAATGACTGAATTGTCATTTTTGGGTGAACTATCCCTTTAATGTAGTATGATTAATTTTAATGTGAAAGAACACACATTCTACCTAGATAACATCCGTTCCTTGCAAGAAAACTTTCATTTTCATTCAACATATTTTAAATGAGAACGCACTAAAGTCAGCTTCGGTAACAAGCCTTTTGTTTTCGAAGCGTACTAGTGAGGTCTCATTTAAAATAATGGGCAATGGTGGTGAGTGCAAGGTTCAGATGAGCAGGTCTTGACAGTCATTATAGAGAGCGGCAACAGCAGCGAGGTCGGTCTCGTTTGACATGAGTGGAGGGACAAGAACAAGAGCAGGAAGGACAGAATAAGGGCTTGAGGTGGATGATGTTAGGAGATTCAGTGGACAGAGGCTGAAGAGATAATCTGAAGTATTTGGCAAACTCTGGCCTCATCCTGCTTGCAGTCCATAAGTCTGCAAGTTATCCGCCATTAACCGCATGTTGTGAGTCATGTGCGTTTTTACACAAGCAAGCACTCTCTCTTCTCTCTTATTCCACACCTCCTCTTTTTTCATATCCTCATCAAAACCTCAGGATTTTTCGTGTGCACAAAATATGAAAGACTTAATCAATGGCTGACAGCAGCTAAATTAAAGACATACTTAATCCAAAAAAGAAACAAATCTTTCCAAACCCGCTTTGCTTTCTTTTTTCCGTGGAACACAAAAGGAGCTACTTAGAATGTTAAATTTTCATACAATGAATGGTATAAAACAGTGACCACAACTGTCAGGGAAGATTTTCAGTGAATAACGACTTAAATTTCTGTCTGTCCATCACTCAAAGCTAGCTTAGGGCTTCAGAAGACTTGAAAAACAGTGCATGCGTCATTTGGACTACTTTTATGATGCTTTACTTTTTCTTGACAACCTACTTACACTGATGTAATAGAGCAGCTCGAACACACTGCTAAACTTTTCCTTAGGTGTTCTATTGAAAAAAGGAAGTCAAACTGGTTTGGAACGACATGAGAATGGGTAAAGGATGACTGAATTTTCCTCTCCGAGTGAACTATTTCTTTAAACATCTCTTCGTAGTAATTTAATCAAGGAAATATTTAATATTTCAGGGAAACATTGAAGACATTTCATATGTTAAACACGTACTCTCTGTGAAGAGATGAATAGCTGACACCATACATTTGCATCATATATGCCTGCAGTAATCTCATGTGTATTACGGTCAGTATCAATGCCTCACTCCTTTGTAATTGATATGCAATAAACAGAGATGTGCTCAACTGCCTCCAGTCATCTAACAGAGAGGCTCCAATACACAGAATTCCAATGTCTGATAACCATTTCTTGCATGTGTCAAAGAGCTCAAAGCTGTGGTTCTCTCCTAAATCTGACAAAACACCCCCTCTTCGGTTTATTCAAAGATCCCTCTTGCACAAACATGAACATGTTGCTTTTGTTAAATCTCACTCTTGCACAAACTAACATGAGGGTTTCTTTTATAAGACAGAGATGTTCTGATCAAACCCTTTTCCATTTAGATTCTAAGTTTTAACTTTATAGCAACTTAAAGTGTTAGTTGTAGAACAGGTTAAATTCAATCTTCCATTCTTTGTTTCTGCTTAAAAATCCCACTGTTAATTTGGCAACAGTAGTTCGAAATTTCTGCTGGTGAAATCTGTCTGTGCTTAATGAAATTTGAACCACTGCCCCCAGTGGCTGAAGCTGGAAGTGTTGTTGAATGTATGAGCATGTGTGAGCTCCAGTGTTCAGGCAAAATGTCCACAGAGTGGTGCCAAAACGAGTTGTATTTTTAGGTGTAAATGATCTAATACAGTCAAAAGGCATGTATATTTCGTTAACTTTAACCCAAACCCCAACCCTAAACCTAATCGTCAGTGGAGTAAAAATGTAAATCTAGAGTGAAAATGCAACTTCCGAATTGCAATCACCATTTTGTTTATGTAAAAACAATTACTTCCTGGTTCCCCCGGGACTAGAAACCATGTCCCGGAGGCTGCTCACGCAAAACTCAATCAGTAGCGCTAGAGGGAAATGTAACCATGCTCAAATTGATGAAAAATGTCTGATGGAGGTTCTAGTTTGTCAGTAATTTGTCAGAATGGGGTTGATTTCAAGGTACATGTACTTTCGGCAGCAACATGTTGATTTCTCGTATGATGTTGAAATCATTAGCTGAAAAATGTGTGCCTGTTAAAGCACACCAATTGAATTAGTTATTAATATGCCAATTTGCAACATTGCTTGGCAACAAGTTAGGTTAATGATAAATTTTCTTAGTATTATTATTATTATTAAATGTAACTTTTTATTGGTGTCTTTTATCATGTTGATGTTCACTGCACCTTGTACCTAAGAACAGCCTTTATCCGTAAATTACTGATATTTAATAGAGCTGTTCAGCCATGACGTCAATTTTTAGGCTAACCCGGAAGGCTAATTCGACATGGCTTCTCTCTCGAATTTCCTATGGGTCTTTATAATTTTTATTTTTTATTTTTTAATGAGTAAAATTAGCACTGTGGTAAACATTAGTTGACGATACGTGGACATTTTGTTCTACAACATAAATTACACACAGTCATACCTTAAATGTTAATTTTGAAGCTGCCGTGTTTTTAAAAAATGTATGTTGCTAACAAGTTTTTTAATAAAGCAAGGACTACAATTACCACAAGAATTTGAGTGTACATGCTTGACTAACTAGCAACTTGTTAGCAACATACTTTTTTAAAAACTTAGGTCGCGGGGTAGGGTGAGTTTTTCAAGGTTAGATTACCGTCTATTATAAGAAAAAAACACGGTTAACCGGTTTTACATTTCTATGCACATTTTATAATAATGCAACAGCACTGAGCATACATATAACAATTGTCTAAATGTCTAAGTGGACGTATTTCTGGGGGATATGTGGACGCTAATGCTGAGTTTACACTACACATTTTTAGCCCTGATTTTCTGCTCGACGGCAGTTAATGGAGATCGCCGACAAAAGCCTGAAATCAGAGGCAAATCAGTGCTCGCTATATGTGAATTTTCAAAGACACAATCTGAGAGATGCACCGATGCATCGTAGATGCCTGAGAGATATTTAGCAGGTTAAATATCTAGACCTGTCTGCAACTCCAAGTCCTGCAGTGTGAAATGTGTTTTGATGTGTCATCGGCAGCAGCTCCCTGAACCCAGTCTTATCATGCATCTATTTGTATGGTGAGCACATTAATATAGTTTCTATCAGAATAAATGGGCTTAAATAGAGTTTCTATCAGAATAAATTTGCATACGCAAAAGCTTTTCAAAAACAAAGCACAAACATGTAAAATAATAATAATAATAATAATAATAATAATAATAATAATAATAATAATAATAATAATTCTCTCTTAAAAAACAAAAAAACAAAAACAAAAAAACAAATGCATGCGGTACCAACCTTGGCCACAAGGTGCCACTATCAGTAAACATGTAATCTTATGCTTTTAATGCTTTCTCTGTTGCGATATAGCCGAATAATACATTTATTATTTATTTAAGGGTTTGCAAACCTTAATCAAGACAAATCAGGCTACATATGTTTGATATGGCATTCGTTGTCATGTAACAACTGGAGTTATTTTTTTGTTTGAAATTGTTGGTCTTTCTAAACCATCTATGCCGTTTTCTCAGTGTTACATGGTGGAAGCGAAGGAATGTATTAAGGGGAAATTATTATTACGTCTGTCCTTTTGAAGCGTTACATCTGGTAATGTTAATGCCGCGGGTGTCGTGACCATTTATATGTCTATGGTCGTGACATCGTGTACAAACGAAATCCGATTTCATTGGCTAGGCACTAACGTATAAAACGACTCTTTGTGCCCTCCCCCTGCTCCGCCTTTCTCTCTGCCAACACTGAGTTTGCAATTGCACAAGTTAGTTATGCATCAGATATATCGCGAAAATAGTTTCAACGGTCAAGGCGCGAAGATTTGAAATTGCAGTGACAGATTTGAGAAATTGCAAGTGCCTAATTGAGGTTGTACTGCGGATGTAAATGTAAGAATAAGTGTGTAAAGTTTGTAAAATATCCATGAGGTAAAGATGAGTGGAAACTTTTGTAACGAAAAATACTGTAAGGTAAAAGCTGGATGGCTACCATAAGTAAAATATTTTTCAATTGTGTAAATTATAACAGAACGCTAACGTGAAATACGTTTAAAATGCGATAACGCTCACTTCTGGCCGGAGATGTTGTGATGTATGGTTCTGCTGCTCGGCAGATGGAACCCCCGAGCGAAGGGGCTCACCAACAGGTCCTCCACTGGACAATAATATTTATTTGGGCATCAAATAACCAAGAAAAACACTCAAGTACACAACTCAATATACTGTATTAAACAATTTAAGTATTAATTGGGGGGGAGCTGCAGGTTGATCCCATTAATACAAGTACAATTATCCTGGCAAACATTTGATATTGCTAACATCCACAGTAGATTGACTTTGGGACATTTAGAGCATCAACAAACGAGTCTATATATTCATTAGAGGAATTGAAAAATTCCTCACCCCTCACCAACTTGTTTGGGATGAGCATTTTACATCGGCGTAACTGTCTAGCTCATGTTTAGACAGACCAACAATATTTGGATATTTATTTTACATTCTTCATCTGGAACTCTTCACTTCTGCAGTAGACAGTGTGTTTCAAATGCACAGACAACTTGTTATATTAAAATATATTATTATAATTAAATTCCACCATGAAAGTCTGCACATGACATCCCCGTTCAGTCGCGAGGATTTAATTTATAAATGATCTTTTCGTTTAGAAATTAGATTACTTACATCAATATTAACATTACCAGATGTACCCCTAACACTTCAAAAGGACAGACATAATAATAATTTCCCCATGTTTCCCGTTTTCCTCAATACATTCCTTCGCTTCCACCATGTAACACTGAGCAAACGGCATAGATGGTTTAGAAAGACCAACAATTTCAAACCAAAAAAATAACTCCAGTTTTTACACGACAACGAATGCCATATCAAACATATGTAACTTGATTTGTCTTGATTAAGGTTTGCAAACCCTTAAATAAATAATAAATGTATTATTCAGCTATATCGCAACAGAGAAAGCATTAAAAGCATAAGATTACATTTAAGACTTTGGCTCAGGAAGGAACTGAGGCACTATTTATTTATTTTATTTTTTTCCACCGTTATTTTATTTTATTTTTTTTCACCTTGCAGTTCAGGGCTTCCGTAGAATAGAGACTTCTTCCCTCACTTGTATTCTTCATTGTATTTTCTGATTTTTTTGCCATTGAAATGCAAGTGCCTGCTTTACAGGTAACACACAGAGGTTGCGCTACAAATATGTGATGGACTGAGTTGTAGTACAATTTCCATCATGGTCTATTTTTTATTTATTTGTTTGTTTTTCATTGCATCACAAATGCCATGGACTCGGCTGGACTCGAAAAAAATCAAGTCCGAGTCAAGTTCAAGTAAAAATGACAAGTCCATTCAAATTGGACTCGTGACTCAGGCTCGAGTACCCCAACTCTAATACATACACACACACACACACACACACACACACACACACACACACACACACACACACACACGTTGGTGCAGCTATCATTATGAGGATTCTCCATAGGCATAATGATTTTTATACTGTACGTACTATTGATTCTATCCCCTAAACCTAACCCTCACAAAAAATGTTCTGCATTTTTACATTTTCAATAAAACATCGTTTAGTATGTTTTTTAAGCGATTTGAATTATGGGGACACTAGTAATGTCCTCATAAACCACATTTATAGCATAATACCCTTGTAATTACCAGTTTGTAACCTAAAAAAAAGTCCTCGTAAACCACTTAAACCTAACCCCCAAACAGTCAATTTAAGTCGCTTTTTTTGATGGATATGAGTCTGGAAGATCGAATTCCTCTGCTGTATATTGATGTTTGTGTGTTTAAGCTTCAGTTTCACGTGAATTGAAAGTTCATGTTCAGTTCGCCACATCTGGCCATTAAAGCACCACGTGGCCACCGTCCGTAACCATAGCAACAGCTCCAGTACCCACATGTGCAAGAGTTTTCCCATTTAGGCTTGCAAAATCTTACGAAAAACTCATATATTTATACATTATATATAATATTTTTGCCACGTGTAAATAAAGCATTTCACAGTTTTTAACTGTGGATTCTAAATTCTTACGGTTAAATTAACCGTGATATTTTTAATCATGGTTAATAGTAAAACCATATAAAATTGGCATCCCTAATTCAATGCATACTCTTAAATATTTATACACTGTATCATATCAAACATCCAGAAAAAGCATTAGGGTTAATATTTCAGAAAAAAATGACCCTTTCAGAAAATTACAATTCTTACCTGCTCGTCTGAAATTTGCTTTCCTCACCATGAAAAACAACTGATCATATCTATGGACACCTTTAACATCTTCATTGACTCCACATATGACTCATGTGATATATTTCATGTTATCTAAATTCATACGAAAGTTTTGTGTGGGTTACAGACCTACAGACCGAAATTGCATGTTGTCAACCACTGACTGTCTGGGTGTTTTATTCCTGCAGGGGGCGCTTGACGCTCTGAACACCGAATCCTCCATGCATCCACATTTAAATCTAAGTTTTAAATCTAAATCTATGGTTCCTACCAAAGAACATGGTTAGTACAATATTAGTAATACAGTGATGTTATGTACACACAAGCGATGCCGAGCCGCGGGAACGAATACGAATGACAGACCCCACCTCCGGATCAAACCCTTCTCTGCATTCCTCAACATTCACCGTGACCAAATCACTGCGATAAAATCAACATTTCTATTCGTTTTTATCTATTATTTTAAGTAGTATTAAAGGAAACATTAAGAGTGGAAACAGAAAATCTAATGGGAAAAAGAGTGGGACAAAAGATGGATTTGTTCCACGGTCGCTAGGACAGCACTACACAATCACACACTACAGACTACGCCACTGCAACGATATCTACTGATTAGTTTGTTGCATATTTCAGTGGTTCCACCAGACTATTGAAGTGCAAAGAGTTGGCTTGTGTGGCAGATACTGTTTACACCGGGTTGCAAATAGACATTCATAGGAAAAACCCATAGGAAAATCCTGAGAGAACCCATAGCTCGAAATTCTAATTATTTTTGGGTTCCCTTATGACTCAGTTCACTTGTCATGCGTGCTAACACATATGGGAGTGTCCTTCCACATGACCTAGTTGAAACCTCTCTACAATAACAGCAATATTCTAATATTGGCTATGGTGTTTGAGCCTCGCCTTTTTAGGCGTGAAGCTGACCGCTATAAAAGCAGGTGTGCTAACACCATTCCTCAAAATTTTCTTCCTTCAAGACAGCAATTCATCTCTCGTCTAGAAGCCCTCTACTGCTTCACCGTCGACTACACATGGCAGCGGGCAGAATCTTCACGACAACGAGAAGACTCTCCGCTCCCCTGCAGTGTTCCGGCGAACATCACTCCACCTCGACTCTTGACACTTTGCTGGTGAACGGGCCGCATCAGCATCCTGATTCCCCGCAGCGCTTCGGCAGGAGTTGTATATTCTTACAAAGCAATTGTATATTGTATTTTGTGTGTGTATATATATATATAAATATATATATATACATACTGCCCTCACTGCGAGGGCATGAGTCTCAAGAACCCTCGTTTTGAGGGATGATTCAGGGGCCGCGGGGTCGAGCAGGATGAATTTGAGGAGGACCTTGTGCCAGCATGCGCCCGTGAGCACCTCAATCTCCATGCAATGCATCTATGCCGATACGTTATGTGCGTGATGAGCTCCGGCCCTCCGCATGAGCGCACTGCCTCGCCTTGTTCACCGGTTCTGATGCTGGGGTTGATGACGATGTCATGTCTCTCGCTGCATCAGGCGAGTGGTCAGTAGATGATGCTACCGCTCCTCCCCCCAGTGAAGGCAAGGAGCATGTATGCGCCACTAACAAGGAGATGCTTCGCGTCCTTTCAAGGGTGGTCGAAGAGCTTGATATAGAGTGGTCTCCTCCAGAGGAACCTACACAATCTCACCTCTTGTAGATCTAACCTGTTCTTCCCTGAAGTTCATAAAGAACTGTCAAAATCCTGGCGCATGCCCTATTCAGCTCGCCTGCACAGCGATTATACCCTCTCTAATGTGGATCACAGGGAAGAAAATGGCTATGCCCAACTACGCCCCCCACCCCACCCCCCCGAAATAGGCGGCAGTGGCACATCTCTGCCCGGCGAGTAGCAGGGCATGGAACTAATGCCCCATTCATCTTTCTAAGCCATGACGACTAATGAGCAACCTGGTGTTTTTGGATCATCACATCTGGTTGACCCTCACGGAAATGCGTTACGCAGGAAAAGCCACTCTATATGACGCTCCGGTGTCTCCAGCCGGCCTTTTCGGAGTCTCTGTGAATAGAATTGCTGAGTGCTACATCACGACTCAGCAACAATCACAGACAATGAGAAATTTTATGCCAAAACAGAGCAGTTCTTCATCACAACCAGCTCGCTCCCACTCTGTCTCGGTGCAGCGCCTGGCTAAAAATCCCACACCAGCTGCCTCAGTGCCGCCAAATGTCGCCGCCAAGCCGTTGGTAAAGCCACGCAAGCCGTGGACCAAAAGAAGGCAGCCACCTCAGCGCAAGCCCCGCGCCGATGGGAAAAACCCACATGCGCAGCAAAGCGCTCCTGACACATGATACTGTTCCCCTCTTCCCCACTGCTGTTGTTCAATTATATTGTTGTTCAAAATGTTGTTCAGTATGTTGTTTTCTGTGTCTCACATTAAACACATGCACTAAAGTTTGCACATTATGCACAAATGCTTCCTAATGGTGAGCGGTGCATTACATTATGTATGAACATACAAAGATTGCAAAAACAGCACAGCGCTGGCACGAGACGCTCACACTTTTTCAATAAGAGCTTTCCAACTCCAAAGCCCACACATTATGCACAACCGCTTCCCAATTGCGAGCGGCACATTATATCATGTATGAACATACAAAGATTGTAAAAAGAAACAGCACTCGCACAAGATGCTCACTCTTTTTCAATAAGAGCTTTCCAACTCCAAAGCCTCACATTATGCGCAACTGCTTCCCAATGGTGAGTGGGGCATTATATCATGTTATGAACACACAATTTTACAGGCCAGAGCGCCGTCTGCTAAAATGGAATGTGTTCACTGATTGGTGTCTTTAACATGGCAAAGACCCAGTAAACTGCCCCATACATGAGATTCTCATATTTCTTCAAGAGCAATTAGATGCAGGACTCACTCCGTCAACGCTCAAAGTTTATGTGGCGACTATATCTGCATATCATGCACCTGAAGCCAGTGCCACTATAAGCAAGCATGATTTAATCATAAAGTTGCTTAGAGGAGCAAAATGATTAAATCCACCTCAGCCGGCTACAGTCCCGACTTGGGACTTAACTTTGGTCCTAAAAGCGCACACAGGGCCCCCCTTCGAGCCTTTGGACTCTGTTGATTTGTGCATGCTCTCCATTAAGGCTGCTGGCCTCAGTAAAACAGGTCAGTGACTTACATGCACTATCAATTGACAATTCATGTCTGGAGTTTGGCCCCGGTCTTTCAAAAGCCACTGTCAAACCCAGAAAAGGCTATCTGCCTTAGGTTCTAACCATGCCCTTCAGAGCGCAGGAGGTTCACCTTCAAGCTTTCTTCCCTCCTCCATTTAATTCGGATGAGGAACAATCGTTGCATTTGTCATGCCCTGTGTGGGTGCTATATGCATACGTTGAGCGCAACCGCCAGTTCAGACTGTTTGATCAGCTCTTTGTGTGCTATGGAGAATGCACGAAATTAATGTCCGTCTCCAAGACTTTCTCACTGGATCATTGATGGAACTGCCCTGGCTTATGAGTCGCAGGGTAAGATTTGCACAATTGGTGTTAAAGCACACTCAACTAGAGGCATGGCCTCCTCATGGGCATGGATGAATGGTGTGTCTTTACAAGACACATGTTTTGCAGCAGGATGTTTTTCTCAAAACACATTTGCAAGGTTTTACAACCTAGACGTAACGTCTCTCTCTTCACAAGTCCTCTCTGTTTAGAGCGCTTGCTATTTCATTGCCAAACATATACTTTTGCCCCTTCCCTTAGGTACGGGCTCCTTTTACACAACCGCCTGCATTCAGGCCGTTGTAATTTACCATAAAGTCACAAGCACTTTCATTATAAAAAAAAACTCCCTTCCAGACTGGGTTCGTGAAGGGGTTAATTAATACAATATGACTATAGTTCATATATTCATTCTGAGTGCTCCCCTCCTGGCCCAACATGAGGGTCACTGACTTGCGGCATACTCAGTTCGGTCACCGTCCCGTGGGACTGCGGTGTCATGTTTCCTCTCTGGAAGGTTATGTTGTGTAGTGCGTTGTGATGGGATTCTGTTCCCCTATATGCATTAGCACGCAATGTCAAGTGTACTGAGTCATAAGGGAACGTCTCGGTTACATACATAACCTCAGTTCCCTTAGACAAAGGGAACGAGACATTGCAATTGCTGTCCACACTACAAGACTCAGAGTTCTTCTGAGGTGCGAGCGATGCGCTCCTTGTCCCTCAGTTTGCGCACCTGCTTTTATAGCGGACAGCTTCGTGCCTAAAAAGGCGGGGCTCAAACAAAATAGCCAATATTAGAATATTGCCGTTAACGTAGAGAGGTTTCAACTAGGTCGTGTGGAAAGACACTCCCATATGTGTTAGCACGCAATGTCTCATTCCCTTCGTCTCAGGGAACCGAGGTTACGTACATAACCGAGACGTTTTTAGACTTCAACCTGAACAGGTCTATTATAGTGTAGCTCTACATATCTGTACAAATCCACACCACTCTGCACCTGTAGATGGCAACTTTCAATATACTATTCTCTGTTTGTGTAATTCTTGAAATTCTGTGAGTAATTGAAGCTTTTGTTTCCAGGTCAAATTCCATGAATATGTGAGCACAGTTGTCCAATAAACCTTATTCACAGCAGCGCCATCTTTGATTTTTGACAGGAATGACAATGATACTGTGAGGGGCAGACGCACAGACACTTCAATGTGCCATAATGCAGTTTAAAGGGTTTTTAGGTAGCTCCGTGGACAAAACATTGAAAAAACATCTTTCCAAGGACATTTAGTAGACAAAAAACTCCAGACAACATGAGTTGGAAAAATGAGGAGGAAAATCTGATGTGATCGAGGAGCTTTTTACAGCTTTGTGCGTGCCATTGAAGAAATGGTAAGTCTATCCCTCACTGCTTCTTTGTCATTCTTATTAAAAATCAAAGATGGTGCTACTGTGTATAACATCTATAGCACTTTCTGATTCTCTTCTTACATCCTCTCGTGGCTTATTGCTTGAATTTGCTCAATTATTCATCCATTCAGTTCATCTTAAACATATATTTTTTATTCATTCGAGGGATGTATTTTTTATCTTTTTCTTTTTAGTTGCCTTTTTCATAAGTAAACACCAACCAAATAATGCAAATTATATGTATTACCAGTATACATGTTAAAACTATAAACAAACACCAGTCTTTGGTTTGACATATGTTGTGCTCACTGAAACAGATACATCTTGTGAGATATATAGATTTATGTTGCCTAAAATAATTTGCCACAAAATCTTGTGCCTAAACTATTGTATGTTTTCAGACATAAAAAAGAAGCTACAATGAATTAACTGTGACTAAAATATAACACAGAGAGCATATCTGTCTTGTAAATTACTGAGTATAGAAACTGAGTGCAATGCAGGTGCATAACCATTTCAAGGTCTGAAAAGATGCATTGTTTTAAGAAATGTATAATATATAAATCAGCACCATAATAGAGAGAATGAGCACAACCTGCTGAGCCCTGAGATGTGAAAATCTTTGGCTCTATTGTTTGAAAGTTAAAGTTTTGTTTGTAAATCTTGTAACTTTCAAGGTCAGCTAAACACTACTGGAGAACTGGATTAGATCTGCTAAAGTTAAGGCTAAATAAGGTGAAGGACATTTCTGTGGCTGTGTGTGCACCGAAAGTCTCACAAATAGAAGTACATTTTCTGAGGCAGGCTTGTCATTTGAGCTCACCATGCTTCTTTAGGAGAAAATCAGATCTTTTCAAAACAGATTTTCGATTCCAGTCCAAGTCTGTCATTTGTAAGCCAGTCTCTGTATTCATGCCATTTCTCTGGGCAAATAGCACATTGTGCTACATGTGGTAAGGCATTGTAATGTCAGCTTACATTATTTTGTGTAACTCACATTCTTTCATATATTAAGGTAGTCCTTTGCATTCCATTCAAACAACTTAAAACATTCTGCAAAGATCCACTGACACTTGAATGCATACACATATATTCATACAGTTCATATCAAACTCTCTTCTGGTTCAGGTGTAGGGGGCATCTGGTCCACAGATTCTTGTTCTGGCCAGCGACCATGCCGGTACACAAAATAATACTCCATCCGTGGCTCACTGTGGTGCAAGCTGGATTTGATAGCGAGAGGGAACTCCTCAGGAGCCAGTGGCTTGTAATGACCATCCACCAGCACACTCAGGCAATACAACTCAGGATACAACACCTCAAATTTCTCTGCACACTGATTGCACAGGTCCTGAGCCGTAGTATTGGGTCGCACCCCCAGGGTCTTAGTGTTGGAGCCAGCTTCCAGGAAGGACACATTAATGAAGTCCTGACAGGAGGGTTGGACACATAAGCAAGTTGAATTTACAGACAGCTTCTCTTACAAAAATGTACCATGGCAAGTATAGTATCTGACAAAATATCACAGTTACTACTACTGAATATAGGTCTAATGAATATGTGATCTTCCTTATACAGAAATCAATTATACAATAAAAAAAAGTGGTAACCTGCAAGTGTTAGCTCAAGGATCTATTTCTACTTGATCTAACCCATAGAAATTACTTACTGTCAATGCTATTTAACATTTTTAGATTAAATAAAAGCCTAGAATTGAGATGATACCACATAAAACAAATTCTTTAGGTTAGCTGACATTTTTTATTTTTTACAGTGATGTCAGGAAATACATTTAAACATATCCTAGAGGGACATATAATATTCAATCATTAGTAAAAAAAAAAAAAAAAGATTAAATCTGTCATATTTGTGCATACTGTATATATGCAGCATATATTTCAAAATTTTAAAATGTTACATGCCACGAACAAATGAATGTATATGCATGTTATATATGTAAGTACAGTACATACAGTATATGGCCATATTCAATGTATTTCATGCCATATATCACATTTCTGTATGGGTCCTCAATTATTGTATATATTTCGTAGCTTTCAGAGTCTTTCTGTCACTTTTTTCATTTTAATATTACATTTTTTTTACTTTTTTGATAGTGGTGGACAGTACTTGTTTTATTGCAATTACAGTTTTATTGCAGGTATTTTGGGTTGTCTTTTTACATTGTGGTAGTCATAATACCTGCACAGAGGAGCGTGATGCTTGAGCTTTGTTTAGGGTGCGGCGGCGTTCCCAGCGATGGATGGAGTCCTGGATCTCCAGACTCAGCTGTCTGGTCACAACCTGTTTATCAAAATTCTTAATGTGCTCCAGAGCACCATAGGTGGTGGTTAGATAGTATGAACCTGAAAATGTAAAAATAACAATTATCCTTGACATATGAGCTGCTAAACACTATTAGCTTGTTTGAAGCATAGATCAGGATGATGTTTGACCGACTGCTTTGATGTGTGTTTTAAGGGGCTGTTCACACAGGATATTTTGTTACGTGCATTGGTGCTGTTTTTTAATCGTTTTTCTATGTAAACATTCGCTAGACTCACTACATGACTCACTATTAGCCTATATCCAGATGGCTTAGGTGTGTGTATGTGTGTATGCAATATGTGTGTGTCCCCACCCTCTCCAAGCTGTAGTGCAGGATCCATCAGCTCCATCATATACTCTACATCCAGCAGCAGTGCACTGATGTTGCTGCGAGCCAAGACATACATCAGCACAGGCAGGAAGTCATCAGCACCATGAGACTTTCCTGTTAGAAGAGCCATGAATTAGTCAAGAACATTCATATTACAATAATAATAATAAGGGTTTCTGCATGTTTAATGAAGCTTTTTGACTTAGTTAATACCTAGGCCTAAATGTAAATAGTCCTTTAAGAAATACATCATTTCAAAACATTGTTCTTTTTGTTTGGGTGCTCCAGCATGACAACTTCTGGATCAGCTAATGGGATGAGTTTGGGGTGGGACTATCAGTTTTTTTGAACAACGGAAGACAGGGAGAGTGTTCGGGGAAACCTGGCTAAAAAAATATTCATTATTTTGGCAATTCTATTTAGTGACACAAAAATCACACACTTCACCTTAAAGGTACAGTTCACCCAAAAATGAAAATTCTCTCATCATTTACTCACCCTCATGCCATCCCAGATGTGTATGACGTTCTTCCTTCAGCTGACCACAAACATTATTTTGAAGAATATGTCAGCTCTGTAGGTCCTTACAATGCAAGCGAATGGTAACCAGACAAAAAAATAAATAAAAATCTCATTAAGGCAGCATAAAAGTAATCCATATGACTCCAGTGGTTTAATCTGTATCTTCAGAAGCGATATAAAAGGTGTGGGTGACAAATAGATCAATATTTAAGTCCTTTTATACTATAAATCTCCACTTTCACAATCTGAGAGTGAAAGTTCAGATTTCTAGAGATCTTTTTCTCACCAAAAGTGATCGCATTGCTTCAAAAGACATATATTAAACCACTGGAGTCGTAAGGATTACTTTTATGCTGCCTTTATGTGATTTTTGGAGCATGAAAGGTCTGGTCACCATTCACTTGCATTGTATGGACCTACAGAGCTGAGATTTTCTTCTAAAAATCTTTGTTTGTGTTGTGCAAAAGAAAGAAAGTCATAAACATCTGAGATGGCATGAGGGTGAATAAATGATGAGAGAATTTTCATTTTTGGATGAACTAACCCTTTAAAGCTATTTAAATGTAATAAGAAATCACATCATAGTACATAATGGATTTAGCACTTTTGGCTCCAATTCAAGACTTTTTAACACCTTAAAAAGAACAAATTAAAACTTGCAGAAACCCTGACACAGTAAGCAATGAGATTCTAATAGTGCTGCCACAGTGTATAGGGGCAGACTGTCTACACTAAAAAGGCATATTTTCTCATGCTTCCCAAATGTAGCCATTGCAATAGTACACAGCATTTATGTGAATGTAGAACAAGAAATATATTCTGGACAGAAATGCAGCCTTATATACTGTATGTACAAGCCCACCACTGGAGTGCTGCCAATATTATACAGCTCAGAATATGCTGAGAGAGTTTTGCTGTATACTACAAGCTTCACAATATTGACAATATGCTGTATGTGCATTGAGTCTATGTGTTTAATTCATTTCAAGACTTTAGACTTTCATGCTTAAATCTGAAAAATAAATCTGTTAATCAAACATACATTTGATGTAAAGGCTGGCAGCTTTTCATATTTGTATACCCTTGAGCTGGCTATGTCTATTTCTTTTCAAATATAATCAACAATAAACTGACACATGGCTCATTTAAATAGTAAAAAACTTTGCTTACATCTGTTGATCTGAAAGATGGTGTTTGTAGCAAAAAAAAAAAAAAAAAGACGTTCCTATAATCTGTACTGGTCTGTCTGTGTATGTCTATACATATTTATTGCCCTAACTTTATCACTATTGCAATGAAATGCACTGACTACAATCATCAGCACTTAACATGTTCACATGAAGAGATTACTTATGTAATCTCGTAAGTAGGATAATAAAAAATTAATTTGACCTAACTGTAAGCTAATTTAATTTAAGTCTAATAAACAGATAAACGGGATCTAATTAAACTAATAACATTATATATCATTTTTATTTGCATCTAGTTTTCTCTTTTGTCAAAATGTAGCTACATGAACATACAGGATGACTGTATTTGTGAATGAGGTGTGCAAGTTAATAAAACATGTTTGGCTTTCCCCCCTTTAAATCTGAGCTTCACAAGAGAAATTTGGTAAATGAAACACCCTAAGCAAGAGACTGTTTTGGACCTTAGTAAACCTCATGTTGTTGATGCTCATCAGCCTAAAAGTGTTTCAAAACATCCTGGTTAGTTTCATAACCTCCATTCCCTGATGGAGGGAACAAGACATTGTGTCAGTGTAGTGACAATAGGGGTTGCCCTTGGGAGCCCCAAACACCTCTGATCTTTGAGAAAAGGTCAATGGGAATTGGCAAGTGGAATTTGCATTCAGAGAAACCTCTGCCCAAGGAAGACGCAGTTTACCAACAGGGAAACCATTTAGCGGAAGATACATCACACAGGGTTACCTACGGGGAACCAGCGCATGTGGAGCACCTATCCCAGTACAGGGCCTAGTTAGCACACGTACTGGGCCTGCAGCGAGTTTCTCCGAAAACCCGCCTGCCACAGGGCTAAGAAGGAAGGTCATCCAGGGTCCACAACCTTGTGAACACGACTGGGAGTCAAAGTGCACGTCTTCACCTCGGGGAAGGCAAAGGTGCTATGCGCAAGTGGTACACCCGGCCAGCAGTCCCGGAACTTACCTGCTCGTACCTGACAACACATGGGATGAGACCGGCTCAACCCGGAGATTGTAAAACCTCACAAAGGTGTTGGGTGTTGCCCAGCCCGCTGCTCTGCAGATGTCTGCTAAAGAGGTGCCATTGGTCAGGGCCCAAGAGGCCACCACACTCCTAGTAGAGTGGGCTCGTGGCCCCAAGGGGGGTGGCATGTCCTGGGAATGATATGCCATCACGATGGTGTTAATGACCCAGTGGGCGATCCTCAGTTCGGAGACAGTGCTCCCTTTCCGCTGTCCGCCAAAGCAGACAAAGTGCTGCTCTTAGCTTCTAAAGCTCTGCGTGCGATCCAAATAGATGCATAAAGCACGCATCGGACACAGCAACGCCAAGGCTGGGTCTGCCTCCTCCTGGGGCAGCACTTGCAGGTTCACCACCTGATCCCTAAACGGTGCCGTGGGAACCTTGGGCACATAGCCCGGTTGGGGTTTCATGGTCACATGAGAGTAGCCCGGACCAAACTCTAGGCATGTTTCGCTGACAGAGAACCTCTTAGCGCCTCTCAGGAACTTGATGATCAAGTCGTGCTTCTCCAAATACTTACCGTCTACTGCATCGTGATGTGCCGATATAGAGGCTATATACACCTTCAAGGTGGAGGGAGATAGCCACCCCTCCAGCCTTTCCTGCAGGAAGGAGAGGCCACTTAGTGAACAGACGCCACTTCAAGGCATACAGGTGTCTCGTAGAGGGAGCCCTGGCCTGAGTGATTGTGTCTACCACTGCAGGTGGTAGGCACTTAGGTCTTCCGCATCCCTCCAAGGGCCAGACATGTAGGTTCCAGAGGTCTGGTTGCGGGTGCCAGATGGTGCCCTGTCCCTGAGAAAGAAGGTTCTTCCTCAGGGGAATTCACCAGGGAGGGGCTGTCACAAGGCGCATGAGGTCCGAGAACCAAGTCTGGGTGGGCCAGTAGGGTGCTGCTAGGATGACCTGCTCCTTGTCCTCCCTGACCTTGCACAACGTCTGTGCAAGTAGGCTCACTGGGGGGAACGCATACTTGCGCAGCCCCAGGGGCTAGCTTTGTGCCAGCGCATATGTGCCGAGGGGAGCCTCGGTCAGAGAATACCAAAGCGGGCAGTGGGAGGATTCCCGGGAAGCAAATAGGTCTACCTGCGCTTGCCTGAATCAACTCCAAATCAGCTGGACCACCTGGGGGTGGAGTCTCCACTCTCCCCTGAGTGTGACCTGCCACGACAACGCGTCCACTGCGCTGTTGAGGTTGCCCAGGATGTGAGTGGCTTGCAACGACTTGAGCCGCTGCTGACACCAGAGGAGGAGATGGCGGGCGAGTTGCGACATTTGACGAGTGCACACACCACCTTGGCAGTTGATGTATGCTACCATCGCCGTGTTGTCCATCCGGACCAACACATGCTTGCCCTGGATCAACGGCCGAAGCCTCCGCAGGGCGAGCAACTTGAGGCAGTTGATGTGTCAATGCAGTCGCGGGCCAGTCCAAGGACCGGTGACTGCACACCCATTACACACGGTGCCCCAGCCATGCCTGGAGGCATCCGTCATAACCACAATGCGCCTGGAGACATGCTCTAGCGGAACCCCTGCCTGTAGAAATGCTAGGTTGGTCCAAAGGCTGAACAGATGGCAGCAGACCGGCATGATGAGCACACGGTGTGCCCCATGGTGCCATGCCCATCTCGGACTCAAGTCTGAAGCCAGTGCTGAAACAGTCTCATATGTATTAATGTCCTTCCGTAGAAGGGACACAATCTCCATGTGTAAGGCAGCGGCATTCTCGCACTTCACCAAGGAGAAGTGGACGGCGCTGAACCTGGGCGGGCGCTTGGCGAACTGAATCACATAGCCGAGTCGGACGGTCCAGGTCAGCCATTGCGACGGGTTGAGAGCGCAAGCCATGCGTCAAAAACACTGGAAGAGTGGGAACAAGGGGACAATTGCATCAGACATACCAGTGGGTGGGGCCTCGCGGCAGGGCGGAGCCTGAGGTGCCACGTTGAGGGGGCTCAAGCCCCGATCCCATGGCCGTGCTGAGTCTGGGATCATCGAAGCACTTACCTGGCTCCGGATACCCACCATAGGGCTGGTCAGGGAGGGGGGAGGAGGAAAATCGTCCCCGCAGTCCATCAGAACCGGCCTGGCATGGGTATGTTTGTGCTACAGCTGGGCGCGCAGGGGCGGGGCCACCCCTGGAGTGCTATACCTGCCATAAAGGAACGGTGGCCAGTGGTCGTGATAACGATGGCTGTGAGCACCGGATATGTGACCCAGAAAATCAGGAAACCACTCCTTTTCTGAATGTGTAGGTCAAAGAAAAGGCAAAGGATTCTCCTCCCAGCCCTCCAATGGGGGATGGAGTGGTCTGCTTACCATCTCTAGGCCTGCAGCAGGTCTCCAGGTGCCTGGGTCACCCATCTCAGGGGCGCTCTGAAGCCTTCCTTGGGTTCTTGGTGGGTGGCCGTGAGACGGGTGGTGTCTGCTTCCTGCGGGTGGCTCCACGCCGGGGCGGGCTGCAGCAGAGCCGTTGTTGTTGTGGCAGGAGGACGCCCTTGGTGACGAGCAGATGGGGTGCAGAGTCTTGAACTGCGCCGAGGCAGGATGTGCTGAATAGCCTCCATCTGCCAGGCTGACCTGGGAGACGGTGGCATCAAGGAACCGTACCTTGTCAGCTTCCCACATCTCGACCAAGTTGAGCCATAGGTGGCACTCCTGGACCACCAGGGTGGGCATCGCCTGCCCAAGAGTCCGTGCCATGACCTTCATCACTCAGAGGGCGAGGTCAGTCACCGAGCGCAGCTCCTGCATCAATCCCGGGTCAGAACTACCCTCGTGCAGTTCTCTTAGTGCCTTGGCTTGGTGCACTTGCAGGAGAGCCATGGCGTACAGGGCGGTGGTGGCTTGTCCAGTGGCACCGCAGGCCTTAGTCACCAGAGATGACGTAAACCTACAGGTGCTGGACGGGAGTCTCGGGTGGGCCCGCCAGGTGGCGCCGTTTTGCGGGCACAGGTGCACCGCAACCAACTTTTCGACCTGGGGAATCGTCGAGTACCCCCTGGCAGCCCCACCATCAAGGGTAGTGAGAGCGGAGGAGATCAGAGACTGGGTCCGGGCAGTGAAAGGTGCCCTCCACAACCTCGTGAGCTCCTCATGCACCTCCGGGAAGAAAGGGACCGGGGCAGGCCCAGGAACCAATCGTCAAGCTGCGAGGGTTCGGGGGGGTGGGGGGTTCCACTCCAGCCCGACGCACGCAGCCACCCGGGCAAGCATGGCTGCCAGCTGCGCATCAGCCTGTGACTGGGCGACCGCACCCAAAGGTGGGAGCCCAGTTGAGTCCTCAGCATCAGCCCGCTCTCCGATGCTGTAATCGAGAGCACATTCACTTCGCGAGCGCCGAAACGAGATCGCGAACTCGCCCTGAGACGAGCTGGCAGTCTCATCCCAGCAGGACAAAGGAGCGTACTGGGGAATGGGAGGTCTATGGGGAGTTACCGGGCGGAGTGGCTCCCATTGGGGTCCCCAAATTGCCCCCAGTGCTAACCGACGTGGCTTCAAACCCGTAGGTAGAAGGACTGAGGCAGGGAGCCACTGGGGTGGCATTTTCCTCTAATGAAGGAAAAAACCACGACCACAGCGTTGCCATGGTCACGCTCTCGTAGTGAGAACATGACCTGTCCACAAACGCTGTCTCAGCATGGGCAGCGCCCAAGCACGTAAGACCGCGATTGTGGCCATCGGAAGCTGAGAGGTATTGACCGCAACCAGGAAATACACACAAACTGAAAGTCATCTTTAAAAAGACACTCTCTGTTAATGCCACTCTTTTAGAATGGAAAATATACCCTTTCAGTAGGAAGAATATACTCTTTTAGCTGCTGAAGCGCCCAGGGGCGTTCTCTGCACTCCACCGGTGCAAGAGGGGGAGAAGCCACTGTAATGCGCCATAAATCCAACAGCTTTTCGAGGTGAATGGACCGGCAGAGGATTCAGCTAGCTGAACACAACCGCTCGGCAAAATCTGAATGAGTGGTTGCGAGCCAGCTCCTTTTATACCCGTATGTCCGGGGGAGTGGCATGCAAATTCCACTCGCCAATTCCCATTGGCCTTTTCTCAAAGATCAGAGGTGTTTGGGGCTCCCAAGGGCGACCCCTAGTGTCACTACATCGACACAACATCGAGTGAGTGACAGATAGGGAACCATTGCTCATGACTTTGTAAATCTGCAGTCATGACATTATATGAAAAGAGGAAATGGAACACATTTGTTTGTGTTCTTTGAGGTGGATAATTCTTTAAAGAACACTTGAATAATAGCTTAGGTTAAGAAAGCATCACTTGTCTTATCTGATGCTTATGAATACCTATTAAGGAATGTACTGAAACAAGAAGGTTGTGCATGGGAGGATACTAAAGAAAAGATAGCTCTAATAAAGCCCCTTTCAAGCCTAGATAACTCTGCCTGGATAATCTGAACTGCATTTAGAAGACTGCATTGACAAAAGACAGAGTTGCATTGCAAAATAAGTAACATATTCTGCAAAACCTTGCAGTACAACAAAAAGGTCTCAAATGTAGAATAGTTTGATGGTGATATGTGAGTGTAATGCTGCTTTCAAGTCTCAGAAATGACCAAGGATTTTGGGATTGCAGCAGTAATTTGTACAAGAGAATCTCAGAGTGTCTGTCTAGATGCTGAAATTTAACATGACTGTAACTGTGATCCTCAACATTCAAGTAAATCTACAGAGACGTTATCTGAAACCAGTGTGATACATGAGTCAAGACTTAAAGCAAGCAATCACAGGAAATGTATGAATTTCCAAAAACAATTACAGACTGTCATTTAAATTTAAAGCTTCAAATACTTCAGAATGTGGATCAGTAGTTTAACAAAATCACAAAATGTTAAAACTGAGTTATGACTGAAACTGTGTTTTGCCTTTGTGGAGCAGTTCAGATAACCAACACAACAGGTACATAAAGGTTCACAATCTATATATTGTAACACCTGATGATCTAAAAAAGAGGGCAGTCTTTAAAAATAGCTCAGTGGTATATCAGGTCTTGCTTTCAGTTGTGCTATATGCAATGGAGGTTCTGCCCCCCTCTAAATTGACATATAAGGCAGAGTCTTTCTGAGATCCTATGAAGGGTCACTATTTCTTTTAAGTTTTTCACACCTGTATTACCTTTTTGCCTTCACTAGTTTATTTAAAGGGAAAGTTCACACAACAATGAAAATTCTCTCATCATTTACGCACCCTCGTGCCATCCCATATGTGTATGACTTTCTTTATTCTGCAAAACACAAATTAATATTTTTAGAAGAATATTTCAGCTCTGTGGGTCCATACAATGCAAGTGAATGGTGGCCAGAATTTGAAGGTGCAAAACGCACATAAATGCTGCATAAAAGTAATAGGTGTCAGTGAGAAACAGATCAATGTTTAAGTAATTTATTTACTATAAAGTCTCCTCCCTTCCCAGTAGGTGGTGATTTGCACAAACAATGCAAATTGACAAAAACAAAAGAGAAGAATGTGAGAGTGAAAGTGGAGATTTATAGTAAAAAAGGACTTAAATATTTATTTGATTCTCACCCACATCTATTACGTATGGAAAAGTATGGATTACTTTTATGCTGACTTATGTGATTTTTGGAGATTCAAAGTTCTGGCCACCATTCACTTGCATTGTATGGACCAACAGAGCTGAAATATTCTTCTAAAAATCTTTGTTTGTGTTCAGCAGAAGAAACTCATACACATCTGGGATGGGATGAGGTTGAGTAAATGATCAAAGAATTTTCATTTTTGGATGAACTATCCCTTTAATGATGAGTTTATAGCATCTACTAATTTATAAACAAGGGATGGTCTGGCATTACATATGATATATATCTGATTAATATTCATGTCATCCAATCTGACCCATTCATCAGAGTCTCTTTCTCTCTCTCTCTCTCTTTCTCTCTCTCTCTCTCTCTCTCTCTCTTCTAAAATAAACTAACCTGGACAGCCCACAGTCATGGACTCATAGATGATCTTGCAGGTCTTGAGGAGCATATCGATCTTCTTCTGAGGTGAATACTCTTGGTGCAGGTTACCAAGCTTTGCTTGAATTTTCTCCATGACAGCAATTTCAGGGACACTGGTGGTGACACCTAGGTCTGTAGTGGTGGTCCCCAGAACCACTTGCTGGTTTTCTTTTAGTTTCTTCAGGTTTCCTGCACGCGAGTGGATATCCTTCAATTTGTTATACACAGTCTCACGCAAGGGTTTCAGGACACTCTTGCAAAGTGCTACTTCAATGATGATCTCTGAAGAGAGGAAGACCATTTATCAGATACATAATGTGACATTATCAGTTTATAGAATTACATATATAAATGCATAAATATATGGGGAAATCGTCTCTGTTACATGCGTAACCTCGGTTCCCTGAGACGAATGGAACGAGACATTGCGTGCTAACGCATATGGAGAGTTGTTCTTCCTTACGACCTAGTTGAAACCTCTCTACAATAATGCCAATATTCTAATATTGGCTATGGTGTTTGAGCCCCGCCCTTGTAGGCGTGAAGCTGTCCGCTATAAAAGCAGGTGCACAAACACCATTCCTCAGAATTTTCTGAGTCTTGTAGTGCAGCCAGCATTCGCAATGTCTCGTTCCCTTTGTCTCATGGAACCGAGGTTACGTATGTAACCGAGACATTCCCTTATGACTCAGTCCACTTGACATTGCGTGCTAACGCATACGAGGAACAGAATCCCATCACACCACACTACATGACATATCCTTCCAGAGAGGAAACATGTCCCGCAGGATGGTGACCAACATGAATATGCCAGAAGTGAGTGACCCTCATGTTGGGCCAGGAGGGGAATACTCAGAATGAATATAAGAACTATAGTCATATAGTATGAATTAACCCCTTCATGAACCAAGTTGGGAAGGGAGTTATTTATAATGAAAGTGCTTGTGATTTTATGGTAAATTACAACGGCCTGATGCAGGCGGTTGTGTAAAATGATGGGAGCCCGTACTTAAGGAGAGGGGCATAAGTATATGTTTGGCAAACGAAATAGCAAGCACTCTAAACAGAGAGAACTTGTGAAGAGAGAGACGTGACGTCTAGGTTGTAAAACTTTGCAAATGTGTTTTGAGAAGACCATCCTGCTGCAAAACATATGTCTTGTAAAGACACACCATTCGTCCATGCCCATGAGGAGGCCATGCCTCTAGTTGAGTGTGCTTTAACACCAATTGTGCAGATCTTATCCTGCGACTCGTAAGCCAGGGCAATCGCATCAATGATCCAGTGAGAAAGTCTTTGCTTGGAGATGGTCATTCATTTCGTGCATCCTCCATAGCATATAAAGAGCTGATCAGACAGACTGAACTGGCAGGTTTGCTCAACGTATGCATGTAACGCCCACACAGAGCATAACAAATGCAAGGATTGTTCCTCATCCAAAATAAATGGAGGAGGGAAGAAAGCTTGAAGGTGAACCACCTGCACTCTGAAGGGCGTGGTTAGAACCTTAGGCACATATCCTTTTCTAGGTTTGACAGTGGCTTTTGAAAGTCCAGAGCCAAACTCCAGACATGAATTGTCAATTGATAGTGCATGTAAGTCACTGACCCGTTTTACTGAGGCCAGAGCCAGCAGTAGTACGGTCTTAATGGAGAGCATGCGCAAATCAACAGAGTCCAAAGGCTCAAAGGGGGGGCCCTGCGAGCGCTTTTAGGACCAAAGTTAGGTCCCAAGTCAGGACTGTAGCCGGCTGAGGTGGATTTAATCGTCTTGTGTCTAATCGCTCTCTAAGAAATATGAGAATTTCATGTATAGGACAGTTTACTGGGTCGTTGCCATGTGAAAGACACCAATCAGTGAACATATTCCATTTTAGCATGTAGAGGCGTCTCATGGACAGTGCTCTGGCCTGTAAAATGGTGTTCATTACTGAATGCATCAGTTCTGACGTGTTTAGTGCGCTCCGTTCAGGGGTCACACATGCAGGTTCCACAGCTTGGGCTGGGGGTGCCAGATTGTGCCTTGTGCGTGAGAGAGGATATCTCTCCTCAGCGGTTTTTCCCATGGCGAGCTATATAACATCTCTATCATTTCCGGAAACCATGGCTGATTGGGCCATTTTGGCGCAATTAACAGAACTGTTTCCATGTCCACCCGGACACTGCTGATGACAGAATGAAGGAGGCGCACCGGGGAAACGCATACTTGCATTTCGCCGACCATATGTGGGCCAGCGTGTCATGGCAACATATATACACAACTATTGTTGTGTTGTCCAAACGAGAAATGTGGTGATTCACAATATCGGAATGAAAAGCTCTCAAGTTAGACAGACAGCCAGTAGCTCTAGGCAGTTGACATGTCACGGCCATTTCACACCTCTTTCCAGGTGTCGAAAGTCGGGCGTCCATTACACACCATAACCGAACCTGTGTTGGATGCATTTGCGGTCAGCACTTTCTTTTTGAAAACTTGACGCAGCATAACACCTTGTTGGTAAAAGGCTGGCACTGTCCATGGTGCTAGAGCAGCCAGACAGTGACGAGTTACTTCAATGCACAGGAAAATGAAATTCAGTGGTAATGTTTTTTTCAGTTTGAACTGAAATAGACACAGAAGAATGGACTGTACATGCTCGTTCATGAAGTGCATACGTATGAACTCCTTAAAAGATTTACTGGTTGGGGAAAAGTGTGCTTTTCGCCAGTTGACATTAGACCAGATTTTCCATATGCAAAGCAGTAAGTCTCTGTGTTCGCTCAGTAGTGCCTCTGATTGGCTAGTAATAACCAATCGCTGAGGTAATTCAAAACACACACACCATTCATTTTCAACGGGGCAAGCGCCGTGTGCAGTGTGCCAGAGACAGACTGAAATGAAGGTACGCTTTAAATTGATACGCAGTTTCCTCAAATGTAAATCTAAAAAGCAGACTGTAACGCAGTGAAATTGGTACATGAAGTACGTGTCCTTCAGATCTATTGATGCAAATCAGTCCTGAGGACGGATGTGCAATAATATCTGTTTCTGAGTTAACAATATGAATCAGCGCATCACGAAAACGCGATTTAAGCGTCTCAGAAATAGAATGGGCCGAAGCTCGCCGTCCTTCTCCAGAATGAGGAAATAACAGCTGTAAATCCCATTGTTTGTGTCGCAGTCTGTGCATGCAACATCGGCATCGTGTGGTCAGACCACAGATTGTGCTCGATTGTTGTAAACACCAGCTCTGACTCGTCCATGAGGACTTGCCACGCATTCGCTCAGCGGGACAGCAGGCTTATTAATTCATATGAAACAACCTCTATCACGTTCTTTGTGGTAAGATTGTGTATTTCAGCTCGTAGCACTGGCGCGTCTTTGGACGGAACCGTGGAAGACAGAACACCGGGGCGGCCGATGTGCAAATTGGATCATATAACCATGTTTGATAGTTTTTTAGCACCCAGTTGGAATGCCAGTAAGAGCTTGCCACACGTCCGTGTAACAGGACAGAGGGCAATTTGGTATGTTCATAACATGATATAATGCGCCACTCACCATTGGGAAGCGGGAAAAATGTCTCATAGCCTGTGATTGTTGCGGAGTCGTGACGTAGCGCTCAGCAATTCTATTCACAGAGCCTCCAAAAAGGAGCATCAAATAGAGCGGCTTTTCCCATGTCACGCATTTCCATGAGGGTCAGCCAGATATGACAATCCAAAAACACCAGGTTTCTTACTGATTTACCAATGGCCTGTGCAGTGATTTTCGTGGATCACATTGCTAAGTCCGTAGTGGTGCAGAGCTCTTTGAACATCTCTGGATTGAAGCCTTGCTCATCCATTTGTTTGAGGAGCTTAGCTTGGAAAACTTGGAGCACCGTCATCGCGTGGCATGCTGAACCAATTTGGCCCACCGCTGAGTATGCTCTTCCAGCCAGTGCGGACAATAGTTGACACAGCTTAGAAAGATGAACGGGGCGTGAATTCCACGCCCTGCTACTCGCCGGGAAGAAATGTGCCACTACCGCTTCTTCGGGGGGGGGGTGTAGTTGGACATAACAGTTTTCTCCCTCATGAGAGGATGTAATCGCTGTGCAGGTGATCTGAATAAGACACGCGCCAGGATATTGACAGTTTGTTATGAACTTCAGGGAAAAACAGGGCTGATCTACGAGACGTGGTCGCTTGATGGCGTCCGGACTGCAGGAACCATTCATCAAGGTGAGAATGTGTAGGTTCCTCTGGAGGAGACCACTCGATATCGAGCTCTTTGACTGCCTTTGAAAGGACGCGAAACATCTCTTTTTCAGTGGTGCATACACATTCCTCGACCTCGCAGGGGGGGAGGGGTGGAAGCATCATCCACTGACCACTCGCCTGATGCAACGAGAGACATGTCATCATCATCAATCCCAGCATCAGAACCACCGTAGGAGACGAGGCCGTGCTGGGGGGATGGGGGGGGGGGTTGGTTGGGGGTGGCCTTGTGGGGTGTAGTCCACCTCAAATTCATTCTGCTCGACCTATATATATATATATATATATATATATATTACACAATATACAATATGCAATTGCTTATAAACATACACAACTCCTGCCAAAGTGCTGCAGGGAATCAGGATGCTGAAGCGGCCCGTTCACCAGTGAAGCATCAAGCAGCGAGGCGGAGTGATGTTTGCCGGAGCACTGCAGGGGAGTGGAGAGTCTTCTCATTGTTGTGAAGATTCCGCCCATTGACTCGTGTAGTCGACGGCGAAGCAGTAGAGGGCGTCTAGATGAGAGATGAATCACTGTCTTGAAGAAAGAAAATCTGAGGAATTGTGTTTGTGCACCTGCTTTTATAGCGGACAGCTTTGCGCCTAAAAGGGCAGGCTCAAACACCGTAGCCAATATTAGAATATTGCCGTTATTGTTAAGAGGTTTCAACTAGGTGGTGTGGAAGGACAACTCCCCATATGCGCTAGCACGCATGTCAAGTGTACTGAGTCGTAAGGGAACCGTACCATCTCTTAGATAAACCCTTTTTCTTTGTATTATACACTTTAAAAAAGTGGTAACCTGGAATTGTTACCTTAAGGAGATATTTCTAGCTGATCTACCAAACAAAAACAAAAATATATACTTTTCTTGGTGCAACCTTATTTGTCATGTTAAATAAAAATTTTGACTGGAATAAAACCAGATAATTTAGATGTTACCAAATGAAGCACATGTTTACAGTGTACACACAAAAAAAGTGCTTCATGTGGTAACATCTAAAATGTTACTGAGCATTTCTGAATCAACCTGGTTACACTAACAAAACTAATTTTAAGGGTTAGATGAGGTAGAAAAGCTCCTTAAAGGAATATTCCGGGTTCATAACAAGTTAAGCTCAATCTACAGTATTTGTGGCATAATGTTGATAACCTCAAAAAATAATTTCGACTCGTCCTTCCTTTTCTTTAAAAAAACAAAAATCTAATTTACAGTGAGACACTTAAAATGGAAGTGAATTGGAAAATGTTTGGAGGTTTTAAAGGCAAAAATGTGAAGCTTATATTTTTATAAAAGCTCTTACATTAATTCTTCTGTTAAAACTCATGTATTATTTGAGCTGTAAAGTTGTTTATAATCATCATTTTTACAGTCATTTTAGGATTTTAGGGTTTGTTGACATTACATCGTCATGGCGAAGTTGTAAAATTGGAAATAACTTTACACAGAAAGGTCAGTAAATGAATTTATCACACTAAAATCATGTTAACAAATAATGTTTATGTCTTGTGGCTATACTTTTGAAATAGTGAGTATTTTAACGTTCACGGATTGGCCTCCATTCACTTCCATTGTAAGTGCCTCACTGTAACCCAGATTTTTGCTTAAAAAAAAAAAAAAGGATGGACGAGTCAAAATTACTTTTTGTGGTAATCAACATTATGCCACAAATGCTGTCGATTGAGCTTAACTTGTACTAAATCCGGAATTCCTTTAAGGAAACCATTGCAAGAAATAACTTTTTACAGTGTAAATTCTTTATACATTATTTAATCATAATAATCCATGAGAAAATATAACTGTATATGCCTATTTATCACTGTGAGCATCTTTCTAAGATATTAATACATTTTTAAACATCCTGTGGTGCAGAGAAGGAGATGTAGGAGACATCTTCAAAAATTCTTGTTTCTGTGTATGTGAGAGTGTTCATTTTCCTCAAGGGTAGACAAGTTATAACTTCAACATTCTTTCATAATCCACCCACTATTGCTGTGGAAGTTAGAAACATGATGATTTAATTCTGCCTTAAGAATGCAAAAAAATCCCCACTCTTTCAATTCTTGGAGTGTTTGAAATGAAAGTTACTTTAAACACTGTGTGGTCATGTGACCTTGTTACATGTTCTCCTAAACCACAGTTTGTTATGGACTGAGCAGCACAATAGATAGTTAAGGGATAATTTGCCCAAAAATGAAAATTATGTCATCATTTACTCACCCTCATGTTGTTCCAAACTTGTATAAATAAGAACAGAAATGAAGATGTTAGGCAAAATGTTAGCCTCAGTCACCATTCGATTTCATTGCATCTTTTTTCCATACAATAAAAGTGAATGGTGCCTAAAGTTATTATTCTGCCTAATGTCTATTTTGTGTTCCATTGAGAAAAAAAAAGCCTTACAGGTTTGGTACAACATAAGCATGAATAAATGATGACAGACTGTTTTGGGGGGTGAACTATCCCTTTTAGGTCAATAAGTTGATGTAGCTGAACCGGTAAAGCATGGTAATAACAATGCCATGGGAATTCCCAAGGAAAACAGGAATACTGATAAAATGTCTAACTTGAATGCACTGTAAATTGATTGAATAAAAGTGCCTGCCAAATGCACTCAAACTGTAAATGTATATTACCCAATTTCTCCTCCGAATATGTGGCTGCTTCCTGTAGATTTTGCAGCTCTGCACTCTGGATCAAGTAGCTTTTTAGTTGGGTTATAATCTGCCTGATCTCTTGGAGCATCTCTGTGCTAGAGGTGTGTTTCTGTATGGTGTCCAAGGTAAAAACTTGATAATCCCTAACAAGGTTCCCGAAGTATGTGTTTCCATCCCGGGACAGCTCTACGATGCGTTTATGCAGCTTGCGGTCGGCACTCATGAAGCCTGTTAAGGCGTTGGAGAGGTTCGCCATAGACACCATGGACAGTCGTTGCTTGGCTCGGTCAAGCATGATTGTTGGGGTCCTCTTTATCAGAGCACCTGTTGCCACAATGGTGTCTACCTCCTCCTCCGTGCTGCTGGCTGAGTAGGAATCATGGTCTGGCTGTGGAGCTCCACCTTCAGGAGAATACAGAGAAACATCAGAGACTTTGGGATGACCAGCGTTGAGGATGAATGTAGGGTGGACAGGACTGGGGCTGCTGGAATTCAAAGGAAGAATGGAAGTGGTTTCTTGGGTACTTGGTGTAAGTAAATTCCCGGCTGCTTGGGAGAGTTGTCCGGTCAGATTTTGAGAGAATCTTTTCCTCCTTGGTGGCGCCACTGGAGCAACAGGCTTCTTTGCTACAGTCGCTACTTCATGAGTTACCTTTGGAGCTCCATTAAATACTTTAGATTGTTCCTCTAGCACTTCCTGAAGAGTTTCTGAGTCCACAGTCTTCTCCCTTTCTTCCATACTGTCATCTAGGCAAATGAGAGATGCAACAGGGACTTGCGGGACATGTGCATATGTTTCCTGCTGCGCTGGTTCCTCTAACAGTTGTTTCTCACATAGTCTGCGGCGGGATGGTACTGGAGGACCTCTATGTGAAGGAGTACTAGAAGACTGCTTTCCCTCTGTTTGTAAGACAGCTGGCTTGTCTGTGTCATGCTCAACACCCGAGGTAGGAGTTCTCTGTCTCTCTTGTTCTGCACCATCACCATCACTTCCTTCCCCTTTCTGTACTGAAGGGGGAGGAGAACTGAGAACTTGCCTAAACTCTCCTTTTGCTGGCTTGCCAAATGCAGGATGTAGACAGCACTCAGGTGCACTGGGAGGACGTGGACGCAGGGGCGGGGGTCTTTTGTACTTGGGCAGAGCCTTGATTGGGGTGTTTAGGCTCTGGGTCCTCAAGACAGGGGTAGGTGAGGTGGGCGGCACACTGTTGCTGCAGTCCTCAATGAAAATAGGGTTGACATACCAAAGGCGGTCGCTGCCAATGGAAAGCTGGATTTCACAGGAACTGCTTTGCCCCTGGCTGTCACAACTACCAGCTTCATTTCCTACTTCCTCATGACTATTCAGAGCTGAACTCCAGAACTCTGTGTGAGCATGAGAAACATTTTAGCACTGTGTGACTTTAAAGAGACAGTTCACACAAACATGAAGATGTATGGTATCATTTACTCACCCTTGTGTTGTTCCAAATCTATATGACACAAAAGGAGATGTTAGATAGAATGTTAGTGACTGACAGCCTCAGTCAGCATTTGCTTTCATTGTATGGAGAAAAACTGAGGTGAAAGTGAATGGTGACTGAGGCTAACATTCTGCGTAACATCTCCTTTGGGGTTCCACAGGAACCATTGATGACGTTTGGAACCACAGATGACAAAATTTTCATTTTTGGGTGAACTATCCCTTTAACTTAACCCTTTAAAAATTAACTTCTCTGTGCCTTACACATTGACAAATTATGCTGACATATATTAACATAGCAATTAAGCTAAATCAATAGCATTTGTAGCATACTGTAGATTACCACAAAAAATAATTTTGATGGTTACGATTACAAATAAATTCATGGTTATAGTAAATCACTTACGATGCTCGTGAATGGGGCATTCAGTCCATGAACGTTAAAATCAAGGGCGTTGCAGCCCTTTAAAAATGTGATTTTTGTCCCCCGCACTTTTCCAAGCTAAACCCATACCAAGTACAAATGGTGGATTTGTATACAGTATTCTTTGCATTTTGTTACTTTGGGCTGATTGAGCAACCATCCAGCCAATCACAGGTGAGTTTTATGAGCTGAAACAACCCTCACGTAATAAGCCGTCAGTCAGACAGTCTAATCAACACGGCTCCGTTCATTTCTACATAGTTGCTTTCAACAATGTTGAACTCCAGAACTCGTTTTTTTCCCCATGTTTTTTATTGGCATTGATGTTGATCTAAATTAATAATCTAGAGATGAGGAGCACACAAATGAGAGTTATTTATCGGCATATCGTTCTTGATTGGCAGCATTACGTGAAATGCACTGCAGAAACCCCCCCCCACAAAGGACGATCCTTCTTTAAAGCACACATTGTAAGTGTTTATATCAGTGCATGAGTCTTCATTAAGTTTTGCTTTTTACATTATGTTTGTGAGGTAAAAGTTTGATCGGTTGTTTTTGCCAATTTAAGCAAATTACTAGATCTGTGTTAAATATGTAAAGCTATTTTTAATATCAGCTTCTGTTTTTTTTACCTCTATGTTGGTGCGCAGTCGACAAACTGTAGGAAAAAAGATAGATCTCCTGTGTTCTTTGAACACTTAAGCACTTTACTGAAGTGAATAGATAGACATGCTTTTTTATACATGAAAATGTACAGACGCTATTGAAACTTAATAAGACTATTATTGTTGTTTTTTGATAAAAGTCAGGCTCAGCAGCTCACAAACTGTAAGGAAATTATAGAATTGCTTTGTTCTTATAATGCTTAAAACCTCTACTAAAGTCTCTTTTTAGGTCAGTAGACATAGATATTTTAAAGATTAAAATGTTCTTTTGATCATTGATTCAGTGACTAACTCATTTCACACAAGACACTCATTTGTCACCACCTTCTGGCATCACCAGAAATTGTCACTGAATCATTAAATGAATTTTGAACGAATTTTGGTGAACGTAATCAAAACACTCGAGCCACTTGGATACATTTAAATCCCACAATGCACAAGCACAGAGTAAAAAATTATTGTAATTAGTGTCATTATTGTAATTGATTAAAACATTTGTTCAGGACCAGCTTGTGCTCAGTCTTTTATTGTCATATGTGAAACAGAAGCAAGTGCTCCACAATATGCCCTTTATTTTTACAGCTAAATTATATTGCAATACCTGAATCTTTAAAATACTATAAATATTAAAAGTAAACAATATGTATATATTAATATAATATATCATACTTATATATTAATATATACTGTAACATATTAATATTGCACTGTATGTACCTACTGACAGCTGTGCCACCCCCCCCCCCCCCCCACACACACACACACACACTTTTAAAATGACTGCTACGCCCATGGTTAAAATACACAGTGTTTCAAAAGTATAGCCACAAGAAGTACACATCATTTATGTAAACTCGGTTAATCCCTGATTTTATCATACTAAAACCATGTTAAAACGTATAATGTTTACCACTTGTGGCTATACTTTTAAAACAGTGTGCATTTTAATGTTTATGGGCTTTTTTTTTTTTTTTTTTTTTTTTGTAATCAACATAATGCCAAAAATGCTGTTGAATAAGCTTAACTTGTATTGAATCCAAAACATTCCTTTAAGTGTATCCGTGTACATTAGCTTTCATAGCACTTCCTATGAGTGTTGTGTTACCTTTGGCTTCTTGAGGATTAAAATTTAATTTAAATAGACTTAAATGAGGTAAATAATCTATAATTCTGCCTTACCTGAACCAAGAGAAGAGATCACCTCCATATCATCATATTTAGCTACCTGGAGGATGGCCTGAGGTAACTTCAGAGGAAAAGGAAGGATGTCCCTGAGTGAAATAGATACATGAAATCTCTGAATATTCACAGAAGATAAAGGAGATACTGTATTTCTGCATGCTGGAGATGTGATGTGTTTTCTGACTTACCGGCTCACACAGTAGAAAGCAATGAGTTTAAAAATGTTCTCAAAGACCAGGACAGAACCTTCAAGGTACAGCACTGCAGTACATAAAAGAAAGCTTTAATGCTAGCAATGTATCTGATGCTAGACATTACCTCATTGCCATAATTCTTAAAATATATTGTCGGCACTGGCTTAAAATAGATTTTTGTGTGACTAATCATCTGCTGAGATCACAAACACTAATATACAGCACACTGGGGTATTGCTGGTGTAATAGAGATGTTGAGATGTGCAAATCGTCCTTCATTTGAAATGTATGTTTAATTTTGAAAAAAGATGGAAACAATAGGCATATTGTTCGGCTTCGTAACAGCTGGATAGAAAATAAAATATTGCTTTAAAATAAGAATTACTAATAATATTTTTTATTATGACATGCAGAGACGAAGCCACTGAAAAAGTGACCACATCTCTCACTCACACAAACAGAGAGAGATAGAGATAGATAGATAGATAGATGAGAGAGAGAGAGAGAGAGAGAGAGAGAGAGAGAGAGAGAGAGAGAGAGAGAGAGAGAGAGACCAGGAAATGAAGATATAAAGGGCCAATGCAGGACATCCTGTGACAGCAACTGCAGTTAATAGCTGGGGACAGGAAACTCTGCAGCCTACAACCCCCACCACCAAACCCTCCATGTTTCATTTTGGGTCTGCTCATATCTCTGTGCATTATTGTTATAAAAACTGCATTATTGTTATAGAAACGTCTATGCGGATGTGTGCAGGTATGTATACATACAAATTTGTTTGTACGTGGGCCTGTCTATGCGGAGGTGTTTAGGTCTGGATGCAGATGTGTTTGTGCGTGGGTCTGTGTTTGGCACAAATGCGTTCCATGCATAAACTTTTCTAAATCAAGTTGAAAGAAAACTCATTTCTCAATGCAAAATAACTTACAGGACTTATCTTCTTTTACAGGCAGTTCTTTGACTTGGGGCTCCCCCAGCTGGTCAGGAAGACGTACTGACAGTACCATCGACTTCTGACTGGGGTCTCTCCTAACTAAAAAGATCTGTGTAAACAGAATCAAGCGATTAACAGAATGAGTTCAGCCATGTTGATTACCGCAAAAATTATTGTGGACTTGTCCCTCCTTTTCTATAGAAATTGAGGTTACAGTGAGACACTTACACTGGAAGTGAATGGGGCCAGTGTTTGGAGGGTTTAAAGGCAGTATGTATTACATATTAGAAGCTTATGATTTTATAAAAGCACTTGCAGGAATTCCTCTGTAAAAACTTGTGTATTAATTGAGCTGTAAAGTTGCTTAAATCATCGTTTTAGGGTTTAAATGGGGTTGTTTCTGAACTGAGTATTTTAACATTAATGGATTGGCCCCATTCACTTCCATTGTAGATTTATATATATATATATTAGTACTGTGCAAAAGTCTTAGGCACATAAGATGTTTCACAACAACGTTTGTCTTAAGATGGTTATTTTTATCTTCAGCTTTAGTGTGTCAGTAGGAAATATAAATTTTAGACTTCAAAACATTCCTTTTGCAAATAGAATAGAATAGAAGAACAGGGAGCCCTGCAACAGATGGCATTGCCCCCACAGAGCCTCCCACTGAACATCGAGTCAGTCTGGGATTACACGAAGAGACAGAAGCAATTTAGACAGCCTAAATATATAGAAGAACTGTGGTGAATTCTCCAAGAACTTGGAACATCCTATCTGCCAACAACCAAGAAAAACTGTGTCCAGGTGTACCTAGGAGAATTGGTGCTGTTTTGAAGGTATAGGTGGTTACACCAAATAATGATTTTCCCACCGGGAAAAGTTTTGCCTCTCCTGAATCTGATGGCTAATCCAACCCTGAGGGAAACTGTATATTTGTTAGGGCTGCCAATTTATCATGTTCAATTAGTACAAATAATTTTATGAAAAATAACATAAAAACAATTAATCATGCTCCCGACCCATATGTAAATGTTCCCAAGTGTATCTGTCTGCATCTCAATATGACATGGAACACCCACTACATGACAGTCCAAGTAACGCTCCCATTGGATCACAAAGGATTCTTTTTGCTGAAATAACTTTTAAAATCCTATGCAATCACTGTATGATTCATGTTGTCTTAACTATGTAATATGACAAAGAATAACTTTTAAAGTATATGTCACGTCATATTTTTATACCGAAGATATAAATGGTGAAATTAAAAATGTCCCTGTTCTGTTTTCTCCAGTTAGCTCACAAGCTAACCATTTAGCCTATGAGCCAATTAGCCTGCTAGTCACACAGTGGTACAGCTTCATCCCCTTTTCAATTTAATAGTGATATGGCGGTATGATTGTACTCAATTTAATAATTTTACTAACTTAAAATGTTTTAATCTTTGTGATTATAGTCAGGTTTAAGGGTAAGTGTAGGGTTTATGCAGGACTCCAAATAAACACAACAAACACAGTGTATCAATATAACATCCGAGGTTTGCAAGACTTTATTTTATTTTTATTTTTTTTTTGAAGGCCAACTTGTAGAGGGCTTGCCTTGTAGTAGTCTTGCAGGACGCAGATAGACCCTTCTCAATGTTCCTACCATCGGAGCAGATCCACCTTTATGTTTGAGCAAATATGTAGCAGTAGGGGGCAGTCAGCGCTCCAGCAACACCTTGTCAAGTCAATGAGCAGGCACCACAGCCTGACGCTTTTACGCTCAATGACATCTGAACCAGAATGCAGGTATCTAGAGACATGTTGTCAACTTTCATAGGGATGCACGATATATCAGCAGCCGATATATGTTTGGTCAATAACCAGGAAAATCTAAATATTATTATCGCGCCGATAATGGAATTATGGCCGATACGTTTGCCAGTAATTTATTACGGTTTATTTGCTTGCGGCAAAGAATCTCTGAATCTTTCCTTCAGGCAGAGACAATGTGTCTGTGTGAGTGAGAGCAGGTGAGTGCCAAGCTAATGTCACTCTGTGTAGATTATTTTGGGGCTGGTTTTTGTCATCTGCTGTAAGTAACGACATGCCATTTCCCATATTCTGTTTTTTTCATGAAGCAATAAAAACGAAAACACGACAAAAACATGTATGTATGTTTCTTGGGTGCAGTCATTTTCACGTATTACTTCATGAAACATAAACAGATTGTGGGTAATGGCACATGTTACTTACAGAGCAGCACTGTGATTAAAACAAGTCCAAAAACAACCTAACATGGAACATTTATCTTGAAATATTCTCACAGAGTAAAAAAACAGTTGACTGTTCGATCTGTATGATGTTACTTATTCCCATTATGATTGTTGTGTTCACATTTCATAAGTTTTACAGTGGAACTGTTACAGATGAGCGCTGTAACAAGTGTCTGTGAATAAGATGCGCACAAGCACAATGCAAACACACATAATAACGCATACCACCACTGTACTCGCAGTCTGGCTGCGGACTTAAATTAGTTATTAATAAATAGATAGGAGGAGAAAGGGGAGGTGGAGGGATGCCGGAAGACTCAATGCCATGTAGAGGTAAGCGGCTGTTTATATATGCTTACTCTGGTGATGTGATTGGTCAGATTAAATGACCTTGCTCCTCCCGAGCCTAGTTTGTAAAACTCCATATGATGTAATGTATTTGAATCTGAATGATATTTTTTATATGCATAATTAATGTAATTATTATATACTAAATCATCTTTATTTGGATGCCTTTTTTCACTATATATTGATATGTGATTAATTGTGTTTAATTTGATTAATTAATTGGCACATCATGTAATTCTATGAAATATTTCAGTCGATCGCCAGCCCTAGTTAATGTAACATGTTTCAGTACTAGTTTTACTGTAACCGGTCACCATTTCTCTTTCTGTTTGAGAAATGGTGACCAGTTACAGTAAGTTTTAATCACTTTTTAGCTTACTGTAATTGGTGCTGCTGGGTGAAAAATGAATTTTTTAAAGTATGAATTATTCCTTGTAGTCTCTCAGTTAATAGGCTATGAGACCATAAACCTGCATCAATAAGAATTAGAAGAATGTTGTTTAGAATAGTTTTATGGATTATAGCATGTCAATCTGCAGGATACTGCTCCTGCCAACTTCATCTTGAACATTTGTGGTCATCTTCATAAGCATACGATTGATTAACCATTCTCTCTCACCCCAGGCGACGTCTTGCTCAGTATTTGCATGGCTCTGTCTTGCTTCATTCCAAGTTGAAGCCACACTGGACATGTCTTTATCAGTTTCTCCAGGATGCTGATACCAGGGGGCACTGGCTTATTTGTCTTGCCAACTGGAGATGCAGGGACTGGTGGTTTTGAGGCTACTGGAAGCGGAGGTTTGTGATGGGGTGGAGATGAGGGCCTACCAACAGGAGGTGGAGGTGGTCTAGGCAGGGGTGAGGAGGAGATCTTGGGGAGAGCAGAGGGGAGTTGTGCAGGGAGGGGTGGCTTTGGCATCTGAGGAGACATGCGTTTCTGGGGAGGAAGAGGGGAGTAGGGTTTGGAATTAATGTAAGGTGAGGAAGTTGGAAGTGGAGGTGAGGAATGTTGTATACATGATATAGCAGGTAATGTAGGGAGCGGAAGGGAGGCCGGGTCATGGGACGAGTCGTTGGAGATATCAACCAGTGGGAATGTTGGAGTAGAACTCAGGGAGAAAGGAGTACTAGGAGGAATAGGAGAGGTCTGTGAATGGAACGAGTCTGGAATAGCTGAGGATATGGTGGGGGAAGAGGGTTTGGTGAGGACTGGGGATGCTGTGGACGGGGCAGGGGAGAGCATAGTGCATACTGAAAAAGAAGCTGAGAGCTTTGAGAAGAATCCAAATAATATTTTTAGAAGACCTCAGTGATCACCCTGTAGACAAAAGAAAGATGTGTTTCAAAGTCCACATTGAAATTTTGGGAATTTAAAATCAAATTTAAATTTGAATAGAAAACGAGAGTTTTAAGGTTTTGAAAAATACACTATGATATGAAATGAATACAAAATATTTAACATTCTCAAGTCATGCTGGAATAACATGAATCATCAGGTTTTGCACAGACTTGTGGAGTCCATGCCAGCGCAACCCAATCACATGCAAAGTCAACATGTTGTTTCTGAGAGTTACAATACCTTAGGATCGGCCACATTATGTCAACCAAGAAGGAATCGCATTCGCCTAATCAGTGACAAGCACGATTCGGGGGTTGCATTTTTCCATCTAACATTACATTTTTACCCCACTGATGGTTAGGTTTAGGTTTGGGGTCTGTTTGTACATGCTGTCATTAAAGGAAAGGGAGGACCAGATACTAAGAGATTCTATAACTCATTTTACTTTTTCAAATAAAAGAGAATTCTGTCATTATTTACTTCGCCTCATGTTGTTACCATATGGCTTTCTTTTTCTGTGGAACACATTTGGAGATGTTAAGCAGAATAAAAAAAATAAAAATAAAAAGATATTAAAAGTGCACTCAGTAATTTTGTGAAGTATGTTGAAGTGACTTACATTGGCTTACACTGGCCTGGATGCTGCATCATTCAAACAAAGTAGTTACCAAAATAGAAATTCACTATGCACAGTATGCCAGGATTAATTTAATCCACAAATGAAAGAGTCTAATAACAGCGCAGTTACTGAGATTAAGCGAGTTGTATTCAGCTGGTCATGTGATGCTAACATAGCAGCACCCTTGAAGCGCCCCTGCCCCAGGTAGAATAAAAGAGGTTTTATAAGGTAACTGATATGACTGAACTCTTCATCTCACATGAGTGGTTATGATTTTATACAAATGTTTCAAAATTACTATTCATTTCTTTAGAAGTATAACATTTTCAATGAGGAGAAAAAATTACTGAGTGAACTTTAATCCAAAATAACTAATACTAATATTGTCCCTAACATCACCTTTCATGTTCCACTGAAGAAAGAAAGTTATATAAGTTTGCTGTGGTTATAAACAGTGGTGCTAAATTTACTGAATATTTTGCTCAAGAACAACTTATTCCACTGTAATAACGACTGCAACATTACAAAAGACAAAAACAGAAGTCTGCCGATATCCAATTTTCTACTTGAAAACATGAGGTAATTTCAAAATGTCAAATAATTCTAATAAATGTGGCAAAATGTCTAAATTGTGAAATAGGGAATGTGACAGCATGTTCAGATGAGACTAAGCATGAAAAAAGCCATGAATGTATATTGCAGCGTTTTCTCACAGCTAAATTGCTGCTCTTGATTTTCTCAATCTTCCGTTTTCCTTTTTTTTCTTTCCCACCTCCTGTTCTTGCACCAAAATATTTTCTATGGTATTGATGTGCTGTGATATCATATAACATATTCTTTGGGGGAGTTCATTGCTTCCACTGTAGGCAGAAAGTCAAACCTATATATCTCTGTAGCTTGCATATATTATATGAACTTGAGAATTCATAAATTAACTATTTCTATTAACATTGTTTGTCAGGAACTAGTTGTTTTCTTTCTTCAATTGGGCTTTTTCATCAATGTGGCATATATATATATATATATGTGTGTGTGTGTGTGTGTGTGTGTGTGTGTGTGTGTGTGTGTGTGTGTGTGTGTGTGTGTGTACACCGATGAGCCAAAACATTATTACCACCTGCCTAATATGCTGTTGGTCCTCCATGTGCCGCAAAAACAGCGCCGACTTGTGAGGCATGGACTCTGTGGTCATTAGCAGCAGATCCTTCAAGTCCTGTGAGTTGCGAGGTGGAGCCACCATGGATCTGACTTTTTGGTCCAGCACATCCCACAGATGCTCAATCGGATTGAGATCTGGAGAATTCTTCATCATGTTCCTCAAATCATTCCTGAACAATGTGTGCAGTGTGGCAGGGCGCATTATCCTGCTGAAAGAGGCCACTGCCATCAGGGAATGCTATTGCCATAAAGGGGTGTACCTGGGCTGCAATGATGTTTAGGTAGGTGGTATGTGTCAATTTGATGTCCACATAAATGGCCGAACCCAGGGTTTCCCAGCAGAACATTGCCCAGAGCATCACACTCCTTCCACCGGCTTCTCGTTTTCCCACAGTGCATCCTGATGTCATCACTTCCCCAGGTAAATGACTCACACGTGCACGGCCGTCCACGTGATGTAAAAGAAAACGGGACTCATCGGACCAGGCGTCCTTCTTTCACTGCTCCAAGGTCCATTTCTGAAGCTGGCGTATTGTAGGCACTTTCGTTGGTGGACAGCGGTCATCATGGGCACTTTGACCGGTCTGCGGATACGCAGCCCCATACCCAACAGGGTGTGATGCACAATTAACATTTTCTGTGATTGTGCCACAGTAGACCTTCTGTTGATTTGGACCAGACAGGATAGCCTTCGTTGCCCTCATACATCGATGTACCTTAGGCCCCAACAAGTCGCCGGTTTGTGGTTTGTCCCTCCTCAGACCACTGTCAGTAGGTACACACCACTGCTCACCGGAAGCTCCCCACAAGCCTTGCCATTTCAGAGAAGCTCTGACCCAGTCGTCTGGCCAAAACAATTTGGCCCTTGTCAAAGTCGCTCAGGTCTTTACTCCTGTCCATTTCTCCTGCATTCAACACGTTGACTATGAGAACTAATTGTTCGCTTACCATCTAATTTACCCACACCTTGTCATGTGGCCTTGATAGGAAATTATCTATATTTTTCGCTTCACCCGTGAGTGGTCATAATGTTTACACTCATCAGTGTGTGTGTGTGTGTGTGTGTGTGTGTGTATATATATATATATATATATATATATATATATATATATATATATATATATATAAATGTTTTAAATGAGTAGACCTGATGGCCCAAGACAGAGATAGGGATGAAGTACGAGTTGTGAATGTCCCTGTTGATGTTCCATTCAGACTGTTACAGAATTTCTTTGCCTTTAGAGAAAATTTTAACTCTGGTTTGTCTAATAAAATACCATGTATAAGTATTTTTATCAGTGCATAATAAATCTTTACATAAGCAACATTTTTGTTCTGCAATTATTGGTAGCTTTGTTATGGTTATAGCTAAATGTATTTAGTAATAGTTTTATATAATTAAATATTTAAGCATTTTTGAAAGAATACAAAAATCTGTTTTACTGTAATAATGAACACTGAATGACCACTATATTCAGATTAGTGGTCAATCAAAATGGGGTTTTCAGTGACCAATTCTTAAACTTTACATTTGCTTCCCCATAATGTTGAATATTTGGTTACATCTTTGATGTCATAGTAAATAATGTTTGTTAAAATTAGTTTGCTGTAAATGAAATAATATTACTTTTTTAATGTCAACATGAAGACAGTTTTCATTTGTTTTCATCCAGCCTTGTAGTAAAAGCATTCTCAAATTCTGGCCATGACTTCACAACTTAAATATCTTTGCTGCTCAGTGAGAGAGAGAGCATAGTCAAAAACACTAAGACAACTATAGATGAGTAAAACAGTAATCCTTACATGGTATGGGTATACAGTATAAGGTGTGGCTGCTTACTCTCAGGTTACAGAAATCAGAGTCCCAACAGCTGTTTTCATCATTGAGTCCTGCACACACTCAGTCACAAATAATCCTTTACAGAATGACCCCATACACTGCAAGAGTTGTCCTCCATCTTTCTTCACTCTTTTGCTGTTAATGTTCTTCCCTCAGAATAATGTGATCCTTATACTTCCTATTGCGGATGAGAGTTGGCGAAATTTGAAAAATGCAGAAAAACCAAAAAGGGAGCAACAGAAACATTCACGTCCCCTTTTCTCTTTTTCTTTCTACACTTCCTGTGAGCGATGTAGTCAGGAAGGGGCCGTCCAGGGTGGTCAGCCAACCCCTTACCACCACATTAACCATACAAGCACACATTCACACACAGTTTAACTTCACAACGAGCATCAACTTCATATACTGATACACTAGTTCTCTTCTCCTTGTCTCCGTCTTACTTTCATAGTAAACAAAGCATAAACAATATCTGCAGATGTGTTTGCCTGTGAACCAGAGCTGTGAGGAGCCAACTTTCCTCCCTTCACCCCTCAGAGTTTGAATGTGTCTGAAGTTATACAACTCCAGATGCTCAGGAACCCCAAAAGAAGTTGGATTGCAGTCCAACGTGTTTTTTTTTTTATTTATTTATTTTTTATGTTAGGGACGAATGGCATTCCATCCACTCCACCTTGCTCAATGCTCCTAATGCAATGATGACATTTGCAAAGAGACATTAAAGAGCAAAGAGACGTCATCATGAGACTTTAACGTTCAATAACTACATTACACTGCCTGTATGAAAGCATTTAGGATGGAGAACATATTTGTGCAGGGTTCCTACATGTTTCGACCAATGAATATTCATGACTTTTCCAGGCGTGCGTGACTACATTTTATAGAGATTGCACTCAAAAAGACCAATTTCTAGCCAAAAAGAATTTCAGAGCTGAGCATAACTAGAAAAATTATATTCACCAAGACTTTTCCATGACCACTTAAAATTTTATAAATTTCCATGACTTTCCCAAGCCTGGAAGTCACTTTAATTCCTTGATATTTACATGTTTTCATTGACCATGGGAACCCTGTTTGTGCCAAGTGTAATGCACATTTTAGTGTTCAGTTTTTTGTCTGCATTACAAGGAATTCCAAACCTTTTTTTATGTTAATGTATTCTTTCACAATTCTTTCATGAAAGTGTGTTTGCTTGTATATCCATTCTTACCAAAAAAGTAAACACATTTTGAAGTGAACTGAACTGTTTTGCATTACACATGAATGTGTATAGTGGGTTTGAGTTGGTTTGTAAGAGCTTCACAAGGGTACTGTGAATCTGAGAACTTGCAGATGCTTCCTGTTGGTGAGGTGTGACTTGTACAAGTGAGTGATCTAAAAAAAGAAATGTCTAAATGATCACCTTTTTAACCCAACACAATATTAGTGTCAGATTTGTGGCATTTGTGAAGACCTCATCTCTGTATAGAAACTTACATCATTGTGGTAAATGTGTGATTGTCACTTAATAATGAAAAGTATTCAGTAAATGTGTTGTTTTTAAAGGTAATTAAACACTAATGCTGTTGTGATGGCTTTCTTTCTTCCGCGGAACACAACAGGATTAAATGAATGTCCCATTGACTGAAATCATTACAATGTCAATATACACTTTAACACTTAATAAAGCATCATAAAGTGTCGTAGGAGTAGCCCATGCGACTCGTGCATCAAATTCCAAATCTTCTGAAGGCATACGGTCACTTTGTATGATGAATAGTTCATTATTTATTCTAAAATCAAATGAGATCATTGATAAAGTCCATAAACAGCACTGAAATCAATTATGGCGGCTACGACGATAACATCGAACCTTGAGAACCGGTGAGGTTTGATGTTATCGCACAAGAGCCGATCTGGTTTGATGTTAGCGACATATCTACCAGACGAAAGCCTTCAGAAGACTTATTATATGATGCACAAGTCACATGGACTACATTTATGACACTTTTGGGTGCTTTATTAAGCGTTAAAGTGAGTCGCTATCAGTGCTGGGTGTAGTCTAATGAGTCAAAAAGTAGTGTAATGCCTTATATTTTAAATTATTGTAATCAGATTACAGTTACTGTTATTATAGCCCCTTAAAGAGTCATTGTGAAGGAGAAGTGCTGAGTGTATGACTTGTGTGTAACAATGAACAAGGAAGAAATGTAGATATTATTTTGAGTTTTTCGAGCGGAAGTGTTTTAGAAACTAACTTAAAAGTAAAGTAATTAGTAATGTAATAACTTTTTTAATGATGCAATTAATAAAGTAATCTGATTACAATTTTAGTGAAATAATTAGTAATTTGTAGTGGATTACTATTTTAAAGTAACTTACTCAAGACTGGTCACTATGTACTGCCACTGTACTGAATTCAGCCTACAAGATGTTCATTAAATTATTTCATTTAATGTTTCGCACAAGAATAAAGCCATATGGGTTTGGAGCAACAGGAGGGTAAATGATGACAGAATTGTAATTTTTGGGTTAACTATTTCTTTAAAGCAAGAAAAAGTGGATTTATGAGTGGGAGGAAGTCTAAATGGGGGCGCTGTTCCTTTGCTTTAGTCAAATGATGACTACAATGGAATCTTGGAAGGGGGAAGGGTGGTCTGACTCACTCTCATCCAAGGAACTCAGTCACTGTTTCCATTCAGCTCTCACAGCTGCTGCCGGTTCAGCAGAAACACCATGAAACTTCCCAAATAACTGCAGCTCTGTATTCAAACAGGAAGGGCACAGCTGTTTTCACACAGCCAAAGGAATTCTAAATTCAGCAGTTCAGGAACATTCATTTGCTTAATACATGCTAACATTGGAAATTCCACTGTATAGTATTTCACTACATGTAAATACACCGAGTATTATCATGAATTATATCGAACCTGAATTGATATTAAATGGTATAGTAGTTCTTCAGGACTCATGACAGCTGGATTAAAGATGTAAAGACATCTGTACTGTGTAAACAATCTATGAATTGCAGTTACAGTTATACGATGTACAGGCTTTTTTTTTTTGCTTGATGCTCGAACTAAAGACAACAAAAGATTTAGAGGTGGAGCTAAAATAGTAGATGTGTCAAACTGCTTGATATACTTTAAGACAGAAAAAAAGACTACTGTACTCAGAAAATTATACTGCAGACCAAATAAGACCATGACAGACCACGAGAAGAGAAAACCTCAAGCGATGAGAACAGGTGTCAATCATTCTGCATGAGTCATTATATAGACAAAAAGTGTCTAAACACATTTTAAATGTACTGCTAAAAACAAAACATTATTTAAATGAATTAAAAAAAATAAAATAAAAAATAAATGGCAGCAAGCGAGATCATGAAAATGGGCCCACCCAGTGTAAAAACTCAACCAGTCTGGGTTAAAAAAAAAAAAACATCTGTTTGAAAACATTGATTGAATATATTTGCAATTCCATTTGTTGATGCTAGTGGTACAGATATTACACACTTCAGCTCTAAGAGTTTGACCAATTAATTTTAACATCAACATTTACTCATATAAAAATTTGCCTAATGAAAAAGTGTGGTGGAAATTTGTTAGTGTCAGTACAATCTTAGAAGAAAAGGTTCCATATAGAACCCTAAAGGGTTCTATCGCTCTCTTGATATTTGGAACCCCTAAAAGGTTCTATATCGCTCGCTTCATATTTGGAACCCCTAAAAGGTTCTATATAGAACCCTAAAGGGTTCTATCGCACGCTTCATTTTTGGACCCCTAAAAGTTTAAGGGTTCTTTGAGCCAGGTGGAAAGGTTCTGTATAGAACCTTTTAGGGGTTCCCAATATACAACCGCATTTGGTTTTTGTTTAGTTGTTACATTTACTTTTTTGTTTTATACCAGGAAAATGTTTAAAAGATATTTTGAATAGTTATTGAATAGTTAATTTACTATACCACTAAGAAAGTGAAATAACCATATAAAAGACATTTAAGTAATATTAAGTAAAGCATTTTTAATAGTTTGTATTTACAACAACACAAGCATTAATTAATACAATTCATAATGCAATAGTTATGAGAATTGACTTAATAATCCACAGGTTTGTAATAATAAGCTAAAAGTTAATTAGTAGTAATATTATTTATATAAAAATCATAAACATTAAATCATTTAACATTAACTACGTTAACATTATAACCATAAGTAAGATTAACAAACATGTAAAAAACTAAGTAAAAATAAATAAAATCAAATGACCAATGAAAAGCTGTTAAACAATTATAGCACTGGGGCAGATACAGAATCATTTTGTTGCCACTGGTCTGACAAACTGAGTGAGGTCTGTTGGTTTAACAAATTAAACAAAACTTCACTTCAGCCATCTTCATGTCATCAGCTTGATGCGACTCTCTGCACAGAGGGGTCTGGACACCTTATGAAAGATCAGGTTGAGGATGGATGTGCTGATCCCTGTAACTATGTGAAACATATAATAGACCTGCTGTCAGTATGCAGAGTAATTAAAACAAATAAATTGGTATTTCTCTAAATTGCATCTTAAAACTTACATGAATAGGAGTGTTGTGTTTTATCTGTATGAAGATGGTCAAACTAGAAATAATATAAAAATATTTACCTTTTATGACATTGTTTATGTCATTGTTTTGAAGACACATGTCCCCTTTGACTTTCACTTGTCATGGCTCTGATGATGTTGATGGCCAGAACTTCAGAAGTGATCTCTGAGTTAGGCGAAGGTCTTTGATAAAACCTTTGTTAAATGAATATGGCATCTTCAATAATAATACCAAATACTCACAAGTTGAGAAATTGAAACATTTCAATCACCTCCTTTCTTTGACTTTGGACATTTGACATATTCACACTCTTGAATAGAGCATGATTAATCTCTTTATATCAGTGCAGTTGGCTTAATTCAATGCTGTGATGTGCTCCTGAAAACTTGTTTCATTTTTTCCCATGTTTTCTAGATGCAAAGAAAATTGTATTATAACATAACTTGGTATCAGGATTACTGTTCAATCCACAACAGATATTTTAGTGATTCAAGTTTGAAATTACCTCCTGGCGGAGAATATCGTAGGCCTGGACGAAACAGTTTTGTCAACCTTTGTTCTTTGTGCTTGCTGAAATAAACATCATAAGTCATAAATGACTAGGAGTTAGGTCAAAACTCTTGTGCAAAAAGGGTGAAATTTAAATGTAGGCTCCACTCAAATACATTGTTTAGTGAAAACCTAAATGAATTGAGTTAAACTAACTTGAATTTGATCTATTCAAATAACTTTATTGAAACTCGCAGCTTGTTGCTAACTAGCAATAAACACATTAGCATATTATATACAGTACATAAATATATGTCTTTTTGTACTGTATAACAAGAATGCTGTTGCTAGGAATTTACAGATCCCCAATAAATCATTGTACTGATGATCCTTCAGTATCTGCTTTAAGAGGATAGCAATACACACTGATTATCTGATGTACCCCAACCTCGACATTACCATTAGCTCCACTTTTCTCCACTATGCTAACCTCCAAAAATTCAACATGACAGAAATGCCTCTAAATTCCAACAATACACAACATTAAACACTAACAAGTTTCCTATTTTTTTAATTTAGCGTAGAAATACATGACATTTTTTCTCAGTCGCTTTGCCTCATTTTTTGAAACAGTCTTAACATTCTCTAAACTGTAAGTGCTATTGTCAGAACTGTTTTATGGGACATCACAACTCTATTGCATGTATGCAAAATGTAGTTACTCACCCAAAATATTTAATTCATGCTTCAAAACCTAGTTATTGTGTCAGTAAATTGGCCAATGCCACCAAAATAAAAGTTTTTTTTTGTCATCGCATGAGCCATACTGGTCAAAATGTTTAGATGTTTTTTCACCATGGCAGTCAACCCTGGAAATGTTTGTAATATATACAAATTTAATTTTTGTTCTACTTTTTTGTTGACACTGACTGCTTACTGTATTATACAAGAATGTCAGTTTTGTCTAGCTTACTGCTATTGTGTATCACACTGAGCTTTTTAGATACCGATTTCAACAGTAGGTAAAAGTTTACTTGGAAAAGTCAATACTGTACAATACTGTAGTACACAGGAAAAGGATATGCACATTTGTATGTATACAGTAAATTTATTTTTGTAGCAATGTGTTTCATGTTCACAGAAAATTCACATTTGCATGTCCATTTTCACACATTTCTTACTTGTCATATATAGTTAACAGAAAATTGTCACAAAATGACATCCTTGCAAGGGTGTAGAATTGGCTTGAACATTGGGGGGGTGGGGGTTTACTTGCTTATTTTGATTATTAGGGTGTTACCTCCCCCCCATCCCCCCTGGAATCTATGCCCCTGCATCCATGCAAAAAACAAACAAACAAAAAAACCCTGCAATGAAAAAACCTGTGGTAGTTCTGTAAAAACCTCTACTGTACCTCCTCACAGTACATAACACTACAAGTTCCCATCTTCTGGGTTGACATCCTGTCGTTGTTGTTCGTCTGGCCAGAGATTTAGCAGACATCACAAACATTCCATGTCATAGATATTTATGGAATATACAAGTCTGACAGATTTTGATAACTGAATGGATCATTTTGCATGTGATGGCTCACACGATGAAAGAATGTTTAGAAGTTGTGAAGAGTATGACAGTTTCACTGAGAATCAACTCATCGGTTTTAATCAGCAAGCCATGTGCATTTGGTTATTGTGCAGATTGTAGACAATTGTACTACTCTTTTGCACACATAAATAAGTGCAATTTGCTTAAATGAATAAGAAATTCAAATCTGGTATGAACAAGAATCTAATTGTTTAGAGATTTGAACTTATTGTTTTGAAAAAAATAATGCTCATTCGAGAACTGAGCCAAAGCGATTGAGAAAAACTGTAAAATATGACTTAATTTTAAAATTTGCTCTCCCGACTCAGTCCCATGCAAATTATGCTGGGAACTGGAAATACCCTTCCTGGTTTCAGCAATACATTGATGCAACAAATATTATTCACACAGTCCCAACACAATTGGATTAAGTGAACACAGATTGATTGTACACAATGAAATCAAGTAGGGACCAAATGCTAAAGAATTGTGTTGCATTAGCTCATTTTAAATAAGTTAATCGAGCAAGCAGTAAAAATCACGTTGAGTGAACACCATCTGTTAGAAGTCTGAATCCATTTAAACATCTGATGACTGTGTTGAATATCACTTGGGCTTCACACAGTAAATTATGTTCTCATTTCAAACATAAATCATAAATGTATTAAGTTGATTTCAAATGGTTTAGTATTTTCAACAGAGCTGTTTTCATAGATAGATAGATAGATAGACAGATAGATAGATAGACAGACAGACAGACAGACAGACAGATAGATAGATAGATAGATAGATAGATAGATAGATAGATAGATAGATAGATGCTTCGTATCAGGGTGAGGGAAACTAAGAGAGTATTTCCAGCTGATGTGTTAGAAATGATGGTACATATGCAAGCATTATAAATATTTGAAAACAATCACAGAGTATAAAATGTGTCAGTATATGTCAATTAAGTTAGGCATAATGCCTTATTCAGCACATTACAACTCGGGTCTCAGGGAAGTGTTGCAACTGTACCTGGTAAGGGGATAGTTGTAACAAAAGTGCTCCTAGTCTTCAAACACTAATTGTAGAAAATAGGATGTATGCAGGTTTTTGACATATATTTTTTTAGTAGACCGATAAAGGTATCTTGTGTGAGAAAATGGCATGTTTATTCTGCTCTGTATTTGTGCAGTACAGCAAAAAGTGTTACAACCGTACAACTCGGTCTACCCTACAACACAAATGTCTTCTTCAGGCCTTTACCTTAAGAAGCACTTTTTGTGGTTAGAATTCGGAGTCATCCAACAGCACTCTCTGCTGGTAAGACCCATCTTAAAGCAAGTAAACAAGGACAGCATGATGAGATTATGCTTTACTATGATGATCATTATGATGATTTGCTTTATTAAAAATGTTTTGCAATACCATATTCATAATTTACATGCTAATAAATCCCATTACATGACCATATCACACTTTCATAACTTTTCCATTTTTGTCCAAAGAGTACAATGCTTATATCCATAATTCAACTTTCCATGGATCATTTGTATACTCCATTATGTAGTCCAGAAATTTTTAAATGAACATTAAGATTGCAAAATATAAAGGCACCAGTGGTAATAGAAGAGTTTCTTTAACTCTTGTGACATTCTTTTTCTTGATAGAAAGAGTGACAAACAGGTTCCTGAGCAATACTGGTAGCAATCCCTTCTCTATTTCCTTAAGAGCATTTGTCGACTTGCTGTTTAGCTTTCTCAACGTGATGCATAAGTATTTCAACCTGGCAAAAAAATAAATAAATTTAAAAAATAGTAATAATCAGCAAAAGACTGATATTTCTCAAATCCAACTTGACATCAAGAATCGTTGTTTAAGTGAGGACTGTCATAAATCAAAGTTCTGTTCATTCAGGTCCAGGATTTGGCCTGGTTTTCCTCCACTGAGCCCTCTAAGCTTTCTGGGTTGTCTTACCAAATTTATGAAATTTCTTATGAAACCATATTTGTTAAGTTCACAAAGTTACACTGACAAAACGGTGTGTGGACAACAGTAGCAGTCTCTGTGCTAGGGTGTAATTTGTCATGTTTTCAAAGCTAAATCTAAATCTCTAGAGTCTTATACAACTTCACTCTATTGACCTACATTTGACCAGACTGATCTCACTGTGAATTCAGCAACAGTAGGCTGAAATTAAGAGGTTCTGCTGATTAAATCGGTCTGTGTATAAAGAAATTCGATTCACTGTCCCCTAGTGGCCGAAGCTGGAGGTGTTACTGAACACTTGTGAAATGTCCCCAGAGTGGTGTTAAAAGCAAGTAGTATTTCTAGTTGTAAATAATGCAGTACATTCAACAGGAATGTATATTTTATGAACTCTACCCCCAAACCCCAACCCTAAACTTAATCATCAGTGGATTAAAACTGTAATTTTAGAGCGACAATGCGACCTCCGAATCACATTAACCATTGTTTATTTAAACGCAATTACATCCTTGTTTCCACAGATCTTAGAGGTTGCTCAGTAGCGCTAGAGAGAAAGGTAATCATGCTCGAATTGATGCAAAAATGTCAGGTGGGGTAATTTGGCTAAATAGGCTTGATTTTAGGGAAAATGAACTTTCAGAAGCAACATGTCGATTTTCTATGTGATCATGTTGATTTGACAAAGTAACTTTACCTTATCAGTGATGTTTTTAATTTTTTCATTATGATTATCTATCTCATTTCTAAAATCCAGGGCCATGCACTTTAGATTCCCAGTGATGCTGTCAACCTGTACCAGATTATTCTCCATCTCATCTTCTCGTGCGTAATTCGTTATTCTTTTGGAAACAAAACAGCATCACTTATGGCATATGGAGGGTGCAACCTAACATAAAAATCTAACATTATATCTCACATTCGCCAAAGGACAAAAATTCAGTTAAGCTTGCCAGGATGGAAAACTAATTTTATTCAAACTGGATCACTGAGAGAGCTGGAGTTGATCATTCATTGTGAGTTTTACCCTCACCGCTTAATGTAAGGGCCAGAGGGGGCCGCTGATCCAACAGAAACATCTTGCCCATTTTGGAGGGCAGTGGGTTGGCTGGATAACACACCCCCATTTCTTTCTTCTTTACCCCAAACCTTCTTACATCTATCATTGTCAACGGACATCAGTCTAAAAGAGAGGAAGTCTTGAAATAGATCCAAAGTTACACATTTTTGGGCCTCATGTACTCAGATAGGAGATAAAGGCAGGCCTACACATAGTCACAAGCCTGACTGAGGCCTGTAGGAACACTCAAAGCCTGATAACACAGAATCAGCCGGCAAAATCAAACAAAGGGAGTCCAAACAGACTACAGATCCCATCAAGCCTTGCTCACTTTACACCTAGGAGTGAAATTCAGAAGGATCAAACTCTCATCTCCTATTGGATGAAACGCACAACAGAACACGTTATTGCTTATACAGTTTACAGACCGCTGAGTCCGCTCATTGCTGCTAATAATACTCAGGGTATTACTGTAACTCACTGTTACCACTTTCAGATTTGCTGTGTTGTCATCCAACCACGTTGGGCTGTTTGTGCATTTCCGCCACCGCGGGTCACACTGAGTTTATCCAATAAAGAACCAACGACCATGGTGGATGGATGGTGGACAAACTAAACACCTTTAGGGTGATTGAAGACTTCCCCGCTTCACATAAGGGTCTTCTTTGGGTTTATTTTACGATAAAAACCCTTTGACTGTACGTTATCCTTAACATAATGCAAAAATTACTATTATTATTATTCAGTAACAAGTTTTTGTTATAAAGCTGAGTTGATATAATTGCCAACCTGTTACATGAACACAGACACAAGCCACAGCATTTGGACAGCTTGTTCACATTCTTCTGAGCCTGTTTTATGCCCTGCCTGATCTGATCCACTCCCTCTTCCACATGCCTCAGTTGTTCTGAGAAAAAGTACGAGAGATTTCATCAACAAGGATCTCTGAACAGATATCCTTCCAGACTTACAGAGACCATTCTGTGTTTGAAAAGGTTTTATACTTTTAAAATATTAAAAAAGACATCAGGATTCAGGTGGAATAGAATGGTGGACTAAACTCCCTGCTCATCCAGCATGGTCATTGTTATAATTCCTGCCTCCGTGCTCTGAAAATATACAGTACACATACTTCAAAATCAGCCATTCAAAGGGATGGGCAAATGGAAGTATTTCTACGCATTTTTATGTCAAATAACTGTAAACATAATTGATTTTAAGTAACATTCAGATTTCATTGGTTACACTTTAAAATAAGACCTCTAACCTCCTCTGCCATTTGTAGCATCTGTTTAGTGCATTCAAGTGACTGAAAATGTACAAAGATTTAAAATGAGTCATAGTGTAATAAAACAGAGCACCTAGTACATCCCTTTAAGCTCTGAAGGTGTTTTTAAAGATATCCTGTTTCAGTGGTATGCCCAAAATTGAAGGCTTATTACTCTACAAACACAGGTTATGAAAATATATGTGACCGTAAGACTATACAACCTATTAAACTTACTGAATGTAAATATTCCCTCATTTTAAGGTCATGATGAGAAACTGTGGCTGTTCATTTTCAGAAAATAACATTCTCAGGGTGCCCTAATGTCATGAAATATTTTCAAAACAAGGGTCAAAACAAAAGTATGTAAATGTAAAGGTTTTTTATCTATTGTCATTTAAAATCCTAATGTAACAATATAAGATGTTGTGCATGTTAATCTACTTACTCTCAAGATGATCCAAAGTCCTGAGTGCCAAAAGCTATTTTCTTCATTCAGTTTTTTTTTTTTTTTGGTGTTAGTTTTTAGTTTAATTTGCTAGTTTCCTAATTGCATCACAAAAAATCCCTCAAGAGAGGTTATGATTAACTTATGAGAAAAAGGAAAAACAGATAAGTTCAATGTATACTCTGCTTTTTCTCTATCGTTACTTCTGATTTAGTCAGGAAGGGGCTGTCAACATACACAAGCAGAAAAAACTCTGTGTATGTATTCACCTTAGAAGTTTAGCAGACATTTATTATTGCCATTCTATATCAAAAATTACATATTAATTGTAATGTTAATATACAAAAAAGTGCACACTTTTAAAACTCACTATATTAAACTTAGTGAATTAAACAATTTTTTTTAAACTAATCATTACTCAAATTCTTAAAAAAAAAAAATGTTTACCAACTTGAACATGCTTATATACTGCATATAACAGCAAAAATAATGGTCACAGCACCCTCTATAGGTAAGACCAGATCTACTCTTCAACACAAAAAAAAATGAAACAAAACGGGCAAGAAGAAAAGGATTATATTTGCTTTATTAGAAATAAAATAGATATATTGAAATGTCCTATACTTATAAAGCATGGTAAATTATGCCAAAAGGACACTAACATACATTTCCCCCAAAACACTGAAAAGGACAAATTGTGCTCACAAGGTCCATTAATGTTTTAAGATAATTAAATATGAGTATAATCAGTCACAGATACAGCTGAACACAAAACAATTACATAAAACCAAACATTATAGGATTAGCCCAAACATACATCAAAGGCTATAAGGGCAGCATATAAGGACATTAAAGATTCTGTCAAGTCTTTGGCCCCTCATCCAAATTACTGAAACTATTAGCCAGGTTGACTCAAGTACAGGGAGAGATCTCCCAGAGATTAGATTCCATCCATAACAGACTGAGAGGACAGTAGTGAGCAAAACTCTGTGCATCCAGCATATTTGTCTCACATGATATGGGTGAAGACTTAATTGTACAGGAAGCTCTGTGTGTGTGTGTGTGTGTGTGTGTGTGTGTGTGTGTGTGTGTATACACTTCTTTGTACAAAAGAACATCAAGACTGCAATAAAAAGGCACTGATGGCATTCGAAGAACTCCCTTGCTGAAATTCTTTGCTGTGAAGAAGAAAGTGTGCTTGTGTGTGTAAAAAGGTCATAATCAGGCTCCTGAGTGATGTGGGCAGTTCATTCCTTAAAGAAGTTTGTTGGCTCGCTGGTTGGCTTCGTCAATGCGAGCTTTATTCATATCAGCCTGTACAAAACAATGAAATAAATTAAATAAAAAGCAGGGGAAAAACTAGAAAAAAAAAGAGATAATTTTAAACAATTAAATTCTTTGTAAAACTAAGCAATTCTAAAAAAAAAAAAAATCCACAATTTCATAATCTGAATCTCTTCGACCCTGTTTACACCTGGTATTAAGATGTGTCTCGGGTGATTCGATCACATGTGGTCAGGCGAGACATATGGATGTTTACACCTGGTCATTCAAATGCATCTCCTGTGATCACTTGTGTTCGGATTTGGAGGGGAGGGTTTCTGATTTCATGGAGATTAACATCAATCACTATGTCATTGTGTTACTGCATGATAATAAACAGCAAAAAAGTCATAAAAGACAGCGCAAAAAAAACGTTGAGCTGTTTCTCCCAGATGCAGTTAAAAAACAAACGCAACATTTCAAGCAGAATTATCTGTTATTTTAGTGGAGTACCTGTATTGCTGGGCTTCAGATGTGTGTGCTTCTCATTAGGAAGGATTTGCATTTACACCTCAAATACTAAAAAATGACTTAAATATTGATCTGTTTCTCATCCACACCTATCATATCGCTTCTGAAGACATGGATTTAACCACTGGAGTCTTTTGGATTACTTTTATGCTGCCTTTATGTGCTTTTTGGACCTACAAAGTTCTTTTCACCATTCAGTTGCATTATATGGATCTACAGAGCTGAATCTTTTTTTTATTTTTATTTTTTTTTTATCTTAGTTTGAGTTCAGAAGAAATAAATTCATACACATCATAAATGATGAGATAATTTTCATTTTTGGGTGAACTATCCCTTTAATACCAGGTGTAAACAGGGTTTTAGGAATAAATTTCACCTAATAAACTCCTAATCTCTGGGAATTTGGGAGTGGTGCTTTACCTTATCAGTGATGCGGTCAATAGTCTTGTTCTGTTTTTCTATCTCGTTGCCCATGTCCATTGCCAAATTCTTTAGATTCCCAATGATGCTGCCCACCTGATCCAGATTTTCCTCCATCTCATCTTCGCGTGCATCATTTGTTACTCTTAGGAAAAGCAAATAAAGGCAATAAAAGATCCAATACATCATTCTGATACTGTGTGCGAAGAATACATATTCCCATTTTTGGTCAAAACAATGGAAACACCTTGTTAAAGCGATTAACTTTGAATTAATTAAAATGACAATTATAAATGCATTTGCAAAAGGTGAGTCTCTTAAGTACTGCCCCAACTATGAATCAGCTTTAAAGAGTTTGCATCACAGAAGATGCATCAAAAGGCAAAAAGTAATGAGTCTTTGTCCACAGTGTACGCCAAGGACGGTCCCAAGCCCAGCTGAAAAAGGTGGAGGGTGGTCACCCTGCCGCGGTGACCAGAACTGGGAAACCAGGCAAGAAACTCCATGGAAATTCGAACAACCTCATTCACTTATACTACCGCATCCGGGGCAGCCGATGCGCCAGCATCGGAGACCCAGGGTGCTGGTGAGAAGTGGGCTACTGGCCGAAGAATCAAATTTATGACACAGAAATTGGAAATTCGCATCGCCGCATGGAACGTGCAAACTGGACACCACGTAGGACAAAAGGAAATCATTGCCATGGAATTGTCGAAGTGCAAAATCTCGATCGCCGCAATATCCGAACTATGCCACACTGGAGCTGGGACACTGACTATCCACCCACCAACGATCGATGAAACAATGATGATATTCTACTCCCGTGGCGAAAAACGAGAAGTTGGCGTCGGCTTTATGGTAGACAGATGGGCTGCCGGAAGCGTAATTGCCTTCCAACCAATATCGGACCGTCTGGCAGTTTTAACCATTGATGGCACAGTTAAGACCCATATTCTGTCCACCTACGCCCAAACCGAGACCAGCCCGGATGCAGCCAAGGAGGACTTGTATAACAAGCTCCAACACACGCTGGACACAATCCCACAGACCAAGTTGACCATTCTGGCAGGAGATTTTAATGCCCACACAGATAGATGGTGCAAATAGGACTGGATGGGAAGAAACGCTGGGCAGATTTGGTCATGGTGAGATCAATGACATGGACTCACCTGCTGTCATTCCCAACATTAAACAATCTGGTAGTAAGAAACAGCGACTTTCAGCACCCTCACAAACACCAGCTTACATGGCGCAGCCCATCTGACGACGACTCGGCCGCCCTGGACTACATCATTATTAGCTCCCGATTCTGATCGTTGCTCAAAGATGTATGTGCAATGAGGACCTGATTGCGGATCTGACCACTACCTCGTCTGTGCCAAGGTACAGCTGCAATTACAAGGGGTAAAGTGCAAGGCACCCCCACCAGCCAAACTGAACTGGGAATGTCTGAGGGACCCAGCACTCAGACAAGAATTCCAAATAGCCCTATACAACAAATTTGAAACACCTGCATCATCGGACGATGTCGATGCAGAAGAAAAGCAGCTAGTGGAGTCCATTCTAGAATGCGCCGCCCCTCTGTGTCCACCCATCCGCCGTCAGACACAGCCGTAGATTTCGGATGAGTGCCTGGATCTGGTGGACAAACGGAAATGAGTCAAACACATCGACTGCGAACCGTACCGGCGACTGAACAAAGAGGTCAGACAGAAGATGAAGGTGGAACAAGAAGCTTACTGGAATAGTGTAGCAGCAGACCTGGAAGAAGCAGCATCCAGGCACAAGTACCGGACTCTGTATCAGACTCTCAGGAGAGGAGAGTGGTAAAACAAAGTCGACCAACGACAACATCAAGAAAGCAGATGGCGGGGGCCTGGGTAGCTCAGCAAGTAAAGACTTCCACACCTGGAGTCGCAAGTTCGAATCCAGGGCGTGCTGAGTGACTCCAGCCAGGCTTCCTAAGCAACCAATTGGCCCGGTTGATAGAGTGGGTAGAGTCATGTTGGGTTAACCTCCTCATGGTCGCTATAATGTGGTTCTCGCTCTCAGCGAGGGGCGTGGCGAGTTGTGCGTGGATGCCGCGGAGAATAGTGTGAGCCTCCACATGCGCTAGATCTCCACAGTAATGCGCTCAACAAGGCATGTGATAAGATGCGTGGATTGACTGTCTCAGATGCGGAGGCAACTGAGATTTGTCCTCCGCAACCCGGATTGAGGCGAGTCACTACGCCACCACGAGGACTTAGTGCACATTGGGAATTGGGCATGCCAAAATTGGGGAGAAAAGTGGAGGGGAAAAAAAAGCGGATGGCACCTTCGTGAGCTCCCCTTAAGAACGCCTGCAGCGGTGGAAAGAATTCTTCCGACAGCTATAACCATGATCCGCCCCAGGGGCCACCGCCAGAGCTGCCACCCAACGACCAACCAGAGAATCCATTCTTCGAGGGTGAGTCAATGGTCGATGAAGTGAAAAGTGTGATAAGATAGTTGAAGAATGGAAAGGTGCCTGGAGTGGACTAAGTCACTGCCGAAACGACTGAAGCCGGTGGAGACATCCTGCTGCAAAGGCTCCACGTCCTCCTGACACATCTGGTGCTCAGAACGCGTTCCATCAGTGTGGAAGAAAGCCATCATTGTGCCAATCCTGAAGAAAGATGATAGCTGGGAATGCAAGAACGACTGCAGCATTAGTCTCCTTTCAATCGTCGGCAAGGTGTTCATGAAGATCATACAATCAAGACTGCAGAAACATCGTGAACAGACCAGCCGAGAAGAGCAAGCAGGATCGGGGCTGCACCGATCAAATATTTGCCATTTGTCAACTGGCGGAGGAAAGGATCAGGTGTGGAAAGCGAACTGTCATCGTCTACATCGACTTCAAATCTGCATTCGACAGTGTTCACTGGCCCACCCTGTGGAGGGCATTGGAGAACGAGCACGTGCCGCCAAAGATCATCCAATTCCTCCAAGCATCATAGAAAGGCTCAACAAGCAGCATGCAGATCCGCCAGGGAGAATTCTCCCATTTTTCAATATTATGACTGATGCCATTATGAGGAAAGCATTCGAGAACAGACGTGGAGTTCAGTATGACTTAAACAACTTCCTGACCGACTTGTCGTTCGCAGACGACAGTGCCATATTCACCGACACGGATGCATAGGCTACAAACAACCTTTACCACATCGCCCAATCCTATGGTCCAAGAATTAATGCAGACAAGACCAAAGTTAGGACCACGGATGCATCACAGGCCAATGTTCACCTCAATGAAGCCCAAATTGAACAGATCAAAGAATTCAAATACCTGGGATCACAGGTGCAGGGGAAGAAAGTGGCATCTACCACCGAAGTCCACAGCAGGATTGCTCAAGCAACAACAGCGTTTGCTTTGCTCAAATGGTGCCTCTGGAAGAAGGCCAATTTCTCCATCAAGACCAAAAATTTGCCTCTTCCTGTATGGTTTGGAAACATGTACTCTGCTCAAACCAGACATCAAAAAGCTCAAGGTCTTTCAAATGCGATGCCTGAGACAGATCCTGGATGTCTCTCTTCATGATCGCCACCATAACGAGACTATTCAGACAAGGTGCGACCATCAACCTTCAGTTGAACAAACAGAACAAATCCAAAAACAGACTGGGATGGTTTGGCCACGTCTGCAGAATGAACACCAGTCGGCTACCACATAAACTCCTCTGGCGAGAGTGACCTGTCCGCTGGAGGGTTCAATGAGCAGCCCCAAAGAAAACATGGCCCAAACACATTGAGGAAGACCTACGGAACCAGTGAATGACCATTGATGAGGCTATAAATATGGCCACCAAGCACCAAAATTGGAAGCATATCATAAATGACACACGGAATCCAGTGGCACCTACAGCAGCGTATTGGTTGAGAGGACGACCTGTTCCCCAATCGGCAGCTAAGGATTAATGAAGAAATAATAAGATAGTGTTCCCAAGATTGGTGAAAGCTAGACTGGTTTCCTATAGCTGTAGAAAGTCAACTGTTATACCTTAAAGCTAAAAAAATTTGTTGCAAGCTTTTAAACATTGGGGCATTAATTTTGTGGAATTCATTAGGTTCAATGATTGATACGTATCATGGTCCTATGGACAAGTGTTGCAAACACTTCACCCACATAATGTTACCATTTTACAGAATGTGCCATTAAACAAATTCTAGAGTGGCTGGAAAGTACATCCAGGGCCCAGCAACCAGATCTAAACATAACTGAACTTTTGTGGTAAAGTTGAGCTCAATTGACAGTATTTGTGGCATAATATTACCACAAAAATGTATTTTGATTTGCCTTTCCTTTTCTTTTTTTAAAAAAAAAAAACAAAAATCTTGGTTACAATGAGGCACTTACAATAGAAGTGAATGGGGGCTAATTTTTGAACGTTAAAATACTAATTTTTTCAAAAGTATAGCCACAAGACATTAACTTTATGCATTTTAACATGATTTTAGTGTGATAAAATAATGTACTAACCTTTTCTGTGTAAAGTTACAGCCAAATGTACAACTTTGTTGCCATGATGATGTAATGTCAACAAACCTTAAAATGACTGTAAAACAACTTTACAGCTCAAATACATGAGATTTAACAAAATAATTAATGTCAGTGCTTTTATAAAATTATAAGCTTAACATTTCCACCTTTAAACCCTCTAAAATGGCCCCATTCACTTCCATTGTAAGTGCCTCACTGTAATCTCGCTTTTTCTCTTTTTTAAAGAAAAAATCATTTTCATCGAGTCAAAGTACATTTTTGTGATAATCACCATTTTGCCACAAATGCTGTTGATTGAGCTTAACTTGTATTGCCCCCGGAATATTCCTTTAATACCACTAATTTCAGTCACACTGGACCATGGTGAGAGCTGCAGTCTCTCAAAATCACTCTTGAATTTGTGCTATTTTGCCCTTACCTCTTGATATAGGCACCAGAGGGGGCCGCTGACCCACCAGAAACAGCTTGCCCATTGCGGATGGCTGCTGGTTGGCTGGACACTACACCCCCCTCTTTTCCCACTGTGCTGGAGTTGTCACTGCCTGTGCCCCAAGTGCGCTTATACCGCCCGTCATGCTCAATGGAAGTCACTCTGAAAAACATGTGGTAACTGAATCACTCTGACATTTTTTTTTTGTGTTGTTTTTTTATTTTTTTATTTTTATAAAACACAAAATTACCACAGAAAGGTCTATAATTAACAATCAGTTACCATAGAAAGGTCTTATGATATGCAATCAATTTCATTTCAATGATATGAAAGCAGAAATACAATCTGAAAACTTGAGAATTCCAATAGAAAATTACTGTTAAATGCATATTAACATTATCAAGCTAGGAAGTGAAGTTCTAATAGCCAACCTGTCACATGGGCACACACACAGACCACAGCATTTGGACAGATCAGTCAAGTTCTTCTCGGCCTGTCTCATGTCCTGATTGATCTGGTCCATTCCTTGATCAACACGTCTCAGTTGCTCTGAGAAACACAGAATTCATCAATAAGACAATTTCACTAGCTACGGTCTCCTAAATAATACCATTGAAAAGCTTCTGATTGTTGCTATATTGAAGTAGACATCAGGAATCAGGTGGCACAGAATGGTAGAATTACTCACCTCCTTGCTCATCCAGCATGGTCATTGTTTTAACTCCTGTCTCCCGACTCTGAAAATATACATGCATGCTTCAAAATAAACTTAAACTCTACAAAGGATCGGGCAAATGGGCAATAATGAGCATGATAATTTTTTACATGTAAAATAACAGGACATATCATTGTGTTTTAAGCATACAGGCTTCGTTGAACCTCTTACCTCCTCTGCCATCTGTAGCATCCGCCTAGTACTTTCAAGTGACTGAAACAAAATACATTCAAAGCTGGTCAATTACTACGATAACGTAATGTAGCACCTAGTCTATTAAATGAACAGTTCACCCAAAAATTGTAATTCTCTCATCATTTACTCACCTTTATGCCGTCTCAAAATCATATGACTTTCTTTCTTCCACAGAACACAAACTAATATATTTTAATAGAGATATGAGCTGCATTAGAAAGCTGTAAAGTGCTGCCATCGGAAGCTGTATACGGAGGTACGATGAAAATAAGTTGTCTTTCAAACTTTTCTGAGACCAGTTTCTTTAAGAGTTCCATTCATAGGGGGCCTGGGAAGCTCAGCGAGTATTGACGCTGACTACCACCCCTGGAGTCGCGAGTTTGAATCCAGGGTGTGCTGAGTGACTCCAGCCAGGTCTCCTAAGCAACCAAATTGGCCCGGCTGCTAGGAAGGGTAGAGTCACATGGGGTAACCTCATCGTGGTCACGATTAGGGGTTCTCGCTCTCAATGGGGTGCATGGTAAGTTGTGCGTGGATCGCAGGGAGTAGCATGAGCCTCCACATGCTGCGAGTCTCCGCGATGTCATGCACAGTGAGCCACATAATAAGATGTGCGGATTGATTGTCTCAGAAGCGGAGGCAACTGAGACTTGTCCTCCACCACCTGGACTGAGGTGAGTAACCGCGCCACCACGAGAACCTACTAAGTAGTGGGAATTGGGCATTCCAAATTGGGAGAAAAGGGGATAAAACTGAAAAAAAATAAATTCATACAAAAACATTGTTTAACTGCTATTAACTGATTAGGCAGCAAGGCAACACGTCAGCTGCCTAACCTTTTGGATGTAGCCATGATTCCTGTTTGTCCATGCAATGCAAGTAAATGGTGACCACATTTTTAAACTCCAAAAAGCACTTAAAGGCAGCATAAAGGTAATCCATAAGACTCCAGTGGTTTAATCCATGACTTCTGATGCGATCCATTTGGTTTTGTGTGAAAGCAGACCAAAATATAATTCATTTTTCATTATAAACCTTGACATCAGTAGTCTCCTTGGCTAGGAAGTGTAATCAAGCTTATCGGGCACTATTTGGTCAACATTCACCATTTCATTGTATGGACAAACAGACATCATAGCTCCATCAAAATATATTTGTTTGTATTCTGTGGAAGAGAGAAAGTCATAAAAGTCTGAGACAACATAAGGGTGAGTAAATTATGAGAGAATTATTATTCTTGGGTGAACTATTCCTTTACTCATAGATTTGGGTTCTGCATGCAAACATAAAATATCAAGATGGTTAAACATGCTAAAAATTTCAATTTATTTGGCTAATAAGGTCTGTGCAGGCTAAGACCTATTTCACAACGCATTGTGTAAGTGAAGCAGCAGAATAACTGCAAAAGCAGGCTCACATTGTGCTTTCACACTGACAGTGTTTCTGTTGCATAACACGGCAATTATTTGGCTCTTTACAGAAAAAAAAGTGATTTCTAAATTACTACTTTGAGTATTTACTGTAGTTATAGGCAATAACTTGCTTTAATCGTCTGGATTCAGTTACATTTACCAAATAGAAAATGCCTGCGAAAGGCAAAACAGATATTTTTTCAGAAAACAGGTAAGCAGTTTGCTCCATTTATTTATGTTCCTTCATAAATGTCTATATCGCAAACAACTGTGTTAATAAATAGATTTAAGCTAAAGAGCTTTCACACCAACTGACGAGTTCATTACATATTGCACAAAGGGATAGTTCACCCAAAAGTGAAAATTCTCTCATCATTTACTCACCCTGATGCCATCCCAGATGTGTATAACTTTCTTTCTTCTGCAGAACACAAAGATTTTTATAAGAATATCTCAGCTTTGTAGATCCCTACAATGCATGTGAATAATGACCAAATTTTCAAGCTCAAAAAAGCACATATAGGCAGCATAAAAGTAATCCATATGACTCTGGTGGTTTAATCCATGTCTTCTGAAGTGATCCAATCAGTTTTGGTTAAGAACAAACCAAAATGTTACTCCTTTTTCATTGTAGTGTACATCTTGCTATTGCAGTCTCTAGGCACGATCATGATTTCAAGCTCGATTACACGTCTTAGTGCTTGACGCATGCGCTAGGAAGTGTAATTGAGCTTAAATCATGATCACCAAGGAGACAGTTGATTTCAAGATTTATAGTGAAGTTATATTTTGGTCTGTTCTCACCCACAACCGATTGGATCACTTAAAAAGAAATGAATGAAACCACTGGAGTCGCATGGATTAATTTTAATCAAATCAAAATCAAATCAAATCACTTTTATTGTCACACAACAATATACACAAGTGCAGTAGTGTGTGAAATTCTTGGGTGCAGTTCCGAGCAACATAGCAGTCGTGACAGTGATGAGACATATACCAATTTACAATAACATCAAATTTAAAATATAATATACACATAATTACACACAACACAATATACAAATAATAACATACACTGTACATTATACAATACACACAATATAGAATACACATTATACAATAAAAAAAAATAGTATATATAAAATGTACAGTACGTTGTATTGAACTGTATTGACATTCAGGCTGTCGGTTGATAGTCATTTGCCAGTGTGTTGTTAAGAGAATATAATTTATGACAGTCCAGTGTGAGATAATAAGATTAATAAAGTGCAGTGCTGATGTATATTGATCGTGAGAGATCAAGAGTTCAAAAGTCTGATTGCTTGGGGGAAGAAGCTGTCATGAAGTCGGCTGGTACGGGTCCTGATGCTGCAATACCGCCTGCCTGATGGTAGCAGTGAGAGCAGCCCATGGCTCAGGTGGCTGGAGTCTCTGATGATCCTCAGAGCTTTTTTCACACACCACCTGGTGTATAGTCCTGGAGAGAGGGAAGCTCACCTCCGATGATGTGTCTGGCAGTTCACACCACCCTTTGCAGGGCTCTGCGGTTGTGAGCGGTGCTATTGCCATACCAGGCGGAGATGCAGCCAGTCAGGATGCTCTCTACAGTGCTGGTGTAGAACCGTGTGAGGATGTGGCGGTTCATTCCAAACTTCCTCAGCCGTCTCAGGAAGAAGAGGCGCTGATGAGCCTTCTTCACAACGGCCTCAGTGTGGACGGACCATGTGAGTTCCTCAGTGATGTGGACACCCAGGAACTTGAAGCTGCTGACTCTCTCCACTGGTGCTCCGTTGATGGTGATGGGGCTGTGTTCTCTGTCTTTTCTCCTGAAGTCCACCACAAGCTCCTTTGTCTTGCTGATGTTGAGGGAGAGGTTGTGCTCCTGACACCAGCGTGTCAGAGTGTGCACCTCCTCTCTTTCATCATTGTCAGTGATCAGACCTACCACCATCGTATCATCAGCAAACTTAATGAAGGCATTGGAGCTATGTGTTGCCACACAGTCATGTGTGTACAGGGAATACAGGAGTGGGCTAAGAACACAGCCCTGCGGGGCTCCAGTGTTGAGGGTCAGTGATGAGGAGATGTTACTGCCCATTCTAACCACCTGGCATCTGCTTGACAGGAAGTCCAGGATCCAGCTGCACAGCGAGCTGTTTAAGCCCAGAGCCCGGAGTTTCTCATCAAGGCTAGAATGCACTATGGTGTTGAATGCTGAGCTGTAGTCTACAAACAGCATTCTCACATAAGTGTTCCTTTTTTCCAGGTGGGAGAGAGAAGTGTGAACTGTAGATGCAATGGCATCATCAGTGGAGCGGTTGTTGCGGTAAGCAAACTGCAATGGGTCCAGTGATGGAGGCAGAACAGAGCAGATGTAATCTCCGACTAGTCTCTCAAAGCATTTGCTGATGATGGGGGTCAGAGCAACAGGACACCAGTTATTTAAGCAAGTAATTTTGGATTGCTTTGGTACAGGCACAATGGTGGACGTTTTAAAGCATGTGGGGACTATAGACAAAGAGAGGGAAAGGTTGAAAATGTCCGTAAAAACACCAGCCAGTTGGTTCATGCATGCTCTGATTACACGGCACGAAATGCCGTCTGGACTCGCGGCTTTACGGATATTCACCCATCAGAAGGATCGGGTTACATCCGCTGCAGAGATGGAGAGTGAATTAACCTCTGTAGTTTCGGCCGCGAGAGCTCTCTCTGCGAGGGCTGTGTTATTTCCCTCGAACCATGCATAAAAAGTATTTAGCTCATCCAGGAGAGAGGCAGCGGTGTTCACGGCGGAGTTTTTATTCCCTTTAAAGTCTGTGATGATGTTAATTCCCAGCCACATGCTTCTAGAGTTGGTGGTGGTAAACTGTCCTTCAATCTTGTTCCTGTACTTGTGTTTTGCTGCTCTGATAACTGGCTTGTTTATGCTCCTCCGTGTTCCCGGAATTAAAAGCGGAGGTCCGCATATTAAGTGCTGCACGAACATCGCTATTAATCCAAGGTTTCTGGTTCGGGTAGATCCGTATTGTTTTGGATGGAACAACATCCTCTATGCACTTTCTGATGAAACACGTTACGCTATCAGCGTAAACCTCAATGTCGTCATCAGAGGCTTTCCGGAACATCTCCCAGTCCGCGTGATCAAAACAGTCTTGTAGCATAGAGTTTGATTAGTCTGACCATCACTGGATCGTTCTGAGGGTAGGTGCTTCCTGTTTCAGTTTCTGTCTGTAAGCGGGTAGAAGCAGAATGGAAGAGTGGTCCGATTTGCCAAATGGTGGGCGGGGGAGGGATTTGTAGCCATCCCGGAAGGGAGAGTAGCAATGGTCCAAAACCCGGTCCCCTCGTGTGTTAAAACTGATGTGTTGGTGGTATTTTGGTGCAATTGATTTAAAATTGGCTTTGTTAAAGTCCCCGGTCACAATGAACGCAGCCTCAGGGTGCGCGGTTTCCTGCTTGCGCGGTGTCGGCTTGTGGGGGAATGTACACAGCTGTGATAATGACCGCTGTGAATTCCCTCGGTAGCCAGAATAGTCGACACAGAAGCATGAGAAATTCCAGATCAGGAGAGCAGAAAGACTTGATAGAATGTACATTCCTCTGATCACACCAGGATTTGTTGATCATAAAAAAAACACCACCACCTCTGCTTTTACTTGAGAGGTCTTTCGCTCTGTCCGCTCGGTGCACGGAGAACTCCACGGGTTCGATGGCTGAGTCTGGAATCTCCGCAGACATCCAAGTTTCTGTAAGGCAGATAATGCAGCAGTCCCTCGTCTCTCGTTGGAAAGAGATCCACGCTCTCAGCTCGCAGAGCTTGTTGTCCAGAGACTGAACATTTGCCAGTAGAATACTGGGTAGCGGGGGTCGATTTGCGGGACGTCTTACTCTGATGAGAACGCCGGCTCTGTTTCCCCTTTTCCTTCTGCGTTTTCGCGGCCGGGCAGCCCAGACAAAGGGCTCCGCTGGCGTGTTTGTAAACAGCGGGTCGGCATTAAGGAATTTGAAGTCCGGTTTACGGTGTGTAATTGCAGAACCAATGTCCAAAAGTGTTTGTCTGTTGTAGACAATAAGGCAGACAACAGCCAAGACAAAAAACATAAGAATTGCAAACAAAACAAACAAGAAACTACAATGTTGTTTCGGAGCTCGCAACGCAGCAGCCATACTCTGCACCATCTTGAGTTCATTTTATGCTACCTTTATGTGATATTTGGTCATCATTTACTTGCATTGATTGGACATACAGAGCGGAGATATTCTTCTAAAAATCTTCATTCGTATTCTGCAGAAAAAAAGAAAGTCATACACATCTGAGACAGCGTGAGGGCTAGTAAATGATGAGAGAATTTCCTTTTTTGGGTGAACACCGCAACGGAAAGGATATGTCTCGCTCAAGGGATTCTGTCACATAACAAATAGTATTATATTCAAAATGTTAAAATATACCATCCATATACCATGTATATATCACGCATGAGCTTCCGTTTCCAGTCTCCCACGTTCGGTTGCATATGAATGGAAGTGAATGGAGCGCAAAGTCTAGTGTGTGGCTTTACACAGCACCATGCTGCTTTCACGTGCAGTGTGAATACTGTAACCTGTTAATTATGTGCTGAAATAAATACACGGCATGCAGTGTGAAACAGGCCTAAAAGAAGTAGATTCTAAGCAGTCATTATTTAAGAGTTTCCCTGAAAAAGAAAATACAAATACTAATCCGTTGATAAATACTGAGTAGCTGGGTAGTAAGAAATTTGAAGCAGAAAATGCCTAGATAATGCTATGAAGCCATGCAAAGGACACAAAATGTGCACAAGAACACAATGGGGGGAAGCACTGCGTGATTGCGGTGTATTGACAAAAAAAAAAATATTTCACTTCCAGCAGTCATTTATTTATTTCTAGTATGGGAAATATCATTCTGAGCATCCTCAAATACTAATACAATCAATAGAGCATGTAATGCCTGAATGGAAAGGTGAGAGAAGGGGGTGTTTCATGGATCTCTAGTTTACCCCCATGCTGAAGTACAAGTGCACAGTGACCCCCTTCGTGCTAATAGTCTTTTACAGCACATAGTCTCATGTGAGCTCCTTGAGAGGCAGCGAGGAAGACAAAGAGAGAGAAACAAAGGTAGGGAAGGAGAGTGAAAATATTGGAGGATTTCAGCATGACAGTAAAGAATACATTTGAAATATCAACAAGAAAACATGAAGAAAATGTCTTTACAACTTCGAGAAAATAATTGTAAGGTTGAGGGAGTAAAAGAGAATGAAAGAGACAGAGAAATCAGTTACTTTGCCATCATAAACAATGAGTTGGCAGTTAAACAGGAACTTGAAAACATCACATCTAATAAAAAAAGAAAGATCTGTTCCTATCGTTCTTTGTTACATCTCAATGGTAACGGATGACAAGCATACCTCATCTGTCACTTGGTTGGCTCTCATTGTGATATCCTCCACTGACATGTCCGCCATCTTGCTAGTGTCCAAATTTGCTGCCCCTCCTGTGGCCTTAAGCTCTACGCTCTGAGGTCTGAGACAAGAGGTCAAAGTTTAAAGAGCACTCATACACAATCACACAAAGATGCCCAGAGAAAGAGCTTTCCCATGGAAATCTACCACCTGGAATTTGAAGTGATAGTTCACACAAAAATTCTGTCTACACACCCTCATGTTGCTTTAAAACCTGTATGATTTTTTACATGGAACATAAAAGATGTTATTTAGCTAAATGTTCGCTGCTCTTTTCCATACGATGAAAGTAGATGGTTACCACCAAATCCTAGCAAGAGCCAAAAAAGTATTAAAAAAAAAAAAAGTCCTTAAAGAAAAGGCTTAGTCCAAGGTTGTGCACTTTATTCCAAGTCTTAAAGGAATTTTCTTGGTTCAAAACAAGTTAAGTTCAATCGACAGCATTTGTGGCAATAGCACAAAAATTAATTTCAACTTGTCTCTCCTTTTCTAATAAATAAATAAAAATATAAATAAATCTGAGTTCCAGTGAGGCACTTACATTGAAAGTGAATGGGGCCAATCTGTAAACATTAAACTACTCAAAAGTATAGCCACAAGACATAAACAAGATGCATGGTAAAATAATTTCAGTGATAAAATCGCTTACTAACCTTTTCTGTGAAAAGTTATATCCAATTTTACAACTTTGTTGCCATGGCGGTGTACCGCCATATACCCTACAACCCTAAAACAGCCGTAAAAAGGACCATTTAAACAACTGTACAGCTCAAACAATACACGTAAGTGCCTCACTGTAAATTAGATGTTTTTTTATTTTTTTTATTTTTGTATAAAATATTTAATTTCTTAAAGAAAAGGAGGGGTGAGTCAAAATTATTTTTTGTGGTAATCAACATTATGACAAAAAAGTTGAAAACTGAGCTAAGCTTGTATAAATTTAACTTTGTGTTCCACTTGACACAAAAAAGAAAAGAGCAAAAAAACTGAGCATCATGAGAGAGTAGATGATGATAGAGTTTTCATTTTTGGTTGAACTATCCTTTTTAGTTCAAATTTATAATGCAGAAGAAACAATTTAGCATGAAACGTGATCAGTAGTCAATTGTTTATAAAGATATCAATAAAACCTGCTATTAAAAAGGTTAAACCAAGAGGAATGAGGCTGACGTAGACAGTACAGACAAAGGCCACACTTGTTTTCAGTGTGCCAACATTGTACACTAGGACTAATGGTGAAATTTGTCTTATGTCTGTGCTGTCTAAAACAGACCAATAACCATGTGTAAACAGTGTTAACAGAGAGATGGGTGTGTGAGACATATACAAGACATGTGTTATGCTTCTATGATAATTGTGAGAACAATGTGTACCCTAAGATATATGCAATGGACACCAAAGCATTAAGGACTACATTTCATTGCCAAGATAACCAAAGCTCTAACAAAAGACTCATGAAACAAATAACTTATCGAATGAACAGATATTGAACGTAACACTAAAAGCCAATTATCCATTAGCATATAACTGTATTAGCTAAGTATTTCCATTAAAAACATCAAACCAGTACACTTGAAATCAACATAATACATTTATGTTTGAGATGAGAACAACATTTTATTGCGTAAATTCCAAGTGATATTCAACAGAGTCATCAAAAAGTGACATGATCGCATTGCTATGAAATTTTCAAATGGATTTAGACTTCAAACAGATGGTGTTCACTCAACTTGATTGTTACTGCTTGCTCAATTAACTTATTTAAAATGAGCTAATGCAACACAATTCTTTAGCATTTGGTCTCAACTTAATTTCATTGTGTGCAATCTATCTATGTTCACTTAATCCAATTGTGTTGGGACTACAGTATGTGAATGATATTTGTTGCATCAATGCATTGCTTAAAAACGGGAAGGGGATTTTCAGTTCCCAGCATGATTTGCATGGGATTGGATTGGGAGAGTACATTTTAATATTAAGTGTTATTTTAATGTATTTATACACAAAATGAAACAAATAGGAGACTTATAAGTGTTTCATGTTTTCTTATGTTGAATTTTTTTGGAGGTTACCATTGCAGAGAAGATTGGAGAAAATGATTGGGTCATGAGGATTAGGTGCAATGTTAAGAGCTGGCGCGATTGTGACGATATATTCGGATATGTGAAGATGGTCTTACAAGAATGATGCCATCTATGACCGATTGCGGACAAATGATGATCGACAGTATTGGGAAATGGCAAAACCATGGATCTGGGAAGTCTGCAAATATATTAAACAGTGGCCAGGGTGTGAAACTACCACCAAACACGACAAGGCTGAAACCAGTTTGCAAGCTCCTTGTCCAAATGTATTTCATGCGTGGGTAATTTTGCTCATCTACCTGCAACAGGTGGACAACATCTCATAGTGACACATGACAAGAAATGCTGTTAGTCACAAAGACACACGTTTGAAGAAACACACTTTATTATATTTTTAAAGCAAAATCAATAAAGCAAAAAAATTCACCTGATTCGCTGTTTGTTCAGAGGCGTGCAGCACGAGCCTGTCATGTGGCACAAGCACATGTAAAAGGTTTTCACCCTTTTTTCTCAGTTTCTTTCATCTGAAAACTGTTTGTAAGAATAATGTCAGCTATGAGAATGCTGCAAATTATCTCTGATCATCTCAGGAGGTGCTGTTAGTTTAGTTCACTTTATTTTCACGTGGTTAACATGCATTGTGAACGCAACTTTGCAGGTTCAGTAATATATATCTTTGGATTAAAGAAACAAAAAGTGATTAAATCATAAAATAATACAAGACATGTTCACCTTGAACCTAAAATTGAGTTCTATTTTAGTTTCTTTAGGCAGCATTAACTGTATTACCAAAATGCAAAACATTAGCATATTATATATATATATATATAAACACACATAGTGATATGCTAATGTGTTTGTTGCTAGCTAGCAAAAAACTGCAAGGTTCAATAGAGTTATTTGTACAGATCAAATTTAAGTTAGGTTAACTCAATTCATTTAGGTTTCGCTACAAAGTATTTCAGTAGAGCCTATATTTAATATCAAAGAAACTAATTTTCATTGTGTGGAACCAATGACCACAACTGAATTAAGTTAAATTAAGTTTTTTGTAGTAAAACTGCAGTAAACTGCTTTATTCTCTCGAAACCTAACAAGAAAATGTCCTGGTCCTATTTTACTTCAAAATCGAAAGAAACAACTAAGAAAACTGTGTTTTCCATTTAGAAAATGAAGCCTATTATTAGGGCATTTTAAGGTGATTAACATTGTGACCACGACTCTGCACATTTTACCCCTCAATTCTCATTAATGCAATGCGAAGGAAGATTGTTATGATATGCTCATATATCTTCTTTATGCAAGCTATAATATCATATTGGGGTTAAATATGACCAGGACATTTTCTTGACAGGTTTTGTAAGAATCACCCTAAACGGTTTATGGTATGGCAGAGTATGTGTGAAACAGCCCTGTCTGCACACAGGAAACAGATCTCCTCTGTCTTTCCTTCATTTTTGCAGCTCTTTCCTGTTTCCACAAGCATTACATATCAAAAAGGCAGAGAAGAAAATAAAAAAAATCAAAAGAACTAAATTGTATTCTCTTCTGATAATTGTACTTTTTCCCAATTCAACACAGCTGAAAGTTACAACAACTTAACACTTTTCTCTCTCTTTCTCACTCTCTCTCTCTCTCTCTCTCTCTCACACACACACACACACACACACACACACAAATAAAAACACAGTCTATAAAAGGAAAGCAGCTCCTTAAGAATTATACATTTCCAGCTTTTCCCCACCAACCGGTTCCTCAAGGTAAGAGACCATTACGTCACGTTTCTTACACTCACTTTCACTGTATTGTCTATAAGACACGCTAACTAGTCATTCTGAACAAAAATGATGGCCAAATCCAAGACCATATGTTTACTACAAGTATGAAGCTAGAAACCTGTCTTTCAATACACACTAACATTGAGGAAATCAAACATATTTCAACATGTTTCCTAAACATGAATAACTGATCTTATCAGACCCAGAGCAGTAATGTTTAAAGCAGCTGATTGCACGTTTTACCTTTTACACCCAACGCCAGGAAGACAGAGTACAAGTTTGCCAGGTAAACAAATGAGAAAAAAGTTAGTATATTAAAAGAGGGGAAAGTTCTTAACTTCCAAAGTTTCCAGGGTCCCAACACCACGATCAATGGTCATGTTTCATACTTACACTTTACTCATGATGTCTCGCGATCTTCCTTTTCCCTAACTTAATGGTAAACTGTGTATGTTTATTTAAGGCTTTAGTTAGTCTCAGTGCATGATAGGGAGCTACGTACTCGGTTCCGCTTTTGGGTTGTTGAAACGCATTAACATCCTCTTGTTTTTGTATGCTGGACGCAACCTCAAGAACAACTTGTCATTATCTACTTACTGATTTGGATCCCCGGACAGGAGTTGGATAAGTCTGAGGATCGATCGGAACCCTCTAAATCTTTACAAAATGTTTATTTTCCGAGCTGGTCCAACTCTTCCGAAATTCCTTAAGACAAATTGCACTGGTGCGCATGCGCGAGTCATATGACATGTGACTGAGTGCGCATGCGTCAGATAGGAGCGTTTATAAATGGACAAGATAATTATTAATAACTGTATTATAAGCTGTATTTCTTATAGGGTAAATACCTGGAATATAAATTAAGAATTATCTTTGGCCTTATCTCAACGAGTATTAGTTCATGTACATTGCTTGTTGGCCTTTCACTGTAAATAAATACACCCTGAAATTGAAACGAGACAGTGGGGGTAATTTAATAATTGGTTATTGTAGATTCTTATGTGTCAGAGAGATGAACACATAATATTATACTTAGTTGTAGGCTAAATAATGAAATCTAAAGTTATTAAGGAAACCCTTCAATTTTAAGTAGCCTATTCAAATGGGCTAATATTGCGATTTTTTCGGAAGTGATAATAGAGTTTGTATTTAAATACAAAAATACATTATTTATCACAATAAGATATAAATGTATAATGGCAATTCAAGCAGAATGAATAAACGATAAAGCAAGGCACATGCAATAAATCTTAGTTGGTACAAATACAATTCAAAGGTAATAAAAAAATAAATTAAAAATTAAAACATAAAATAAATAAATAAATAAATACTAAATGAAAGGTGCTATATGTAAGATTGACAACAAGGGTTTGAAATGGGTACTGCAGTCCAAATTCAAAATACTGGAGAGTTGTCTGCCCCGCCCCAGACTGCGGGTTGCCAGAATAAGGACACGCAACAGGATTCGTTTTAAAGGATTTCTGGGCTTTAAGCTGTCTTCACCTTCCAAAGGCATCTCCAGTATTTATCCTTGTTTTACTACGCCTCTGGTCATGGTGGTTTTTAGACAGATGGCGAGGTGTTTTAGGTCAGGTGGAATCTGTTATCTCTGATCCAGTTCGTTTGCTGGCTTCCATGGCTGCAGCACGCAGTGTTGTTTGCCTGCAAACTTGTTCAAATCTGGCAACCCGGCGGTGTCGAAATACTATTGGTGAGTGGGCAGTGGGTGGGATCACACAGGCCAAAACATAAACAGAAATTCCGGCCCAGAATGGAAACTTCAAAGTAGAATATACTGTCTGTAGCATTGTTATCGGAGAAGCCAGTATTTCAACTTAGCTTGTTTCCTAATTAATGACATATTATGGTCATGATTTAGTACAGTAAAAATATTACATATATCACCTTTAAAGACAGAGAACAAAGAGAGGCCTTTTTTATTCATCTAACAAATTAAGGTCTTGTATAATTTTGGCAAATTTGCAGGCTTGTTTACTTTTCATACAGTTTAATAACTCAATAGGTGTAACTAATAAAATCTAAATTGATCAAGAATCCCTGTTTTAAAAATGAAAGTGGGCTAATATTGCTATTTTGTCGGAAGTATTAATAGAGTTTGTATTTAAATTCTAAAAGCAAAAGTGCTAACACTTCTTCATAAACTCAACAGAACATGCTTTCTATGAAAAAATAAAGAAAAAAAACAACATTAATTTTTTTTATTTTTTGTTTTTGTTTTTTTATTGCAATAAAGAAAAAGATAACAGCACTGCACATATATACAAGTGAACATAACAAAGGGAAAAAGAAAAGATGCAAAATACAAACAGATCAACAAGGGGAACATCAGTCAATAAAAATTAAAAAAAAAAATATTCATATACTTTAAGAAATGTGTTATTCTTGTTATTATTTATAAGTTTAAGAGATGTTACCATAAGAGACATGTCAGCAAGAAATGCTTCAAATCTAGGCACAGTATTGAGAAACTTGCTTTTGTGGATAAAATATTTGCAATGCAAAATAAAGAAATTAACAATAAGTTCGACCGCATGGTTACCACCAGAAAAATAAAGAAACACATCTTTCAACGAAAAACATAAATCACATTTTAGAAAAGGTGATAGATAGCTATTTAAACTCTCCCTAAAAGGATGTACCTGATTCTCTTATTTTATTGGAGATGCAGTATTTTTCTGGAAGTAACTATGTTCTTTTCCAGTGAATATTATCAAAAAGATTGTACCAATAAAATTTACATCTAGGGGATGTATGAGTTCTATTATGTAATATTTGCTTTACATGTTTATTATGACATTTTTTGTCAAGAAGGTTAACACCATCCAGTAAAAGTTTGGGCATAATTGTTTTTCTCTCATTAAAGCAAAGGTATGTTTTAAATAAATGAATGTAGCTTGGTGACAAAGCTTTGATGACAGAATTAAAAGTTCTTGCCGGCAGAGGAAAATTAAACAAAGTCATAAATTCTTCATATTCAAGTATACTGCCATTATTTTTAAATAAATCCCAAACAAAGACAATACCTCTATCAAACCATTGTCCATGAAAAGGGATTTGTTTCAGATTACAATATTCGAGTTATTCCATAGAATATCTTTGTGGGGAGAAAAGTTGTGCACGTAACAAAATTTCCAAGCAAACTGTTGGGTGAAATTTATAGAGAGACACGGGTAATTTAGATGGAGTAAAATTGCATTTTAAAAGAAAGTCTAAGCTTCCAAATCTACTGAATATGGAGTTAGGGATAAAATACCACACTGAGTTGTGGTTACTTAAGCATTTTTTTAACCAGTTAATTCTGAAGGAGCTAACTAGTTCACTGAAATCTAAGACTTCAAGCCCACCTTCAGAACGTTTATTAGATAAGATGGATTTTCTAATTTTGTGGGATTTATTTTTCCAAATAAAATTAAATAAAAATAAAAAAATTAAATAAAAAAAAAATCAACAGTTGCTTCAATTGGATTAGAGCGTGCTGACGTCACCAAGAGGACGCGTTAATCCAGGAAGTGTGTTTTGTAAATTTGCTGGTCAGCTGTAACTTTAGAGCAGCCTAATTTCACCGGCAATGTTTTTTAAACGAGATCATATCTGGAACTAAGAAGAGGAGTCTTCTTTTGTGTGGTATAATTATATATTTATGTTCTCTCATACGATTCTGACCGTGTACATTGCTCTTTCGACGACTACTGGTCTTGTGGTGTACGAGTCACACCGCACCTTGCACGAACTGTTTTGCAGATTTTAGACAATGCTGTGGCGTTTTATTGTAAACTGACAGTGTTAGAAAGCGTTTGTTTATGCACACGATAACAGTTTAATATCACGGGACGATGTTTATATTCATTTTTTTTTCTTTTTTTTTTTTCAAAATGGTTGTCTCCTTGCTCAATGTGAATAAAACGCTTACATTCAGAGGTCGTGACAGATTAGGATTAGAGAACGTCACTGAAACTACAGTAGAGTTCAAGTAGTTTACAGTGCCACTGCCATCAGTAGCACTTATATGAGGTGAACGTTTTCTGAAACTATTGAAGTTAGACACCATGATTTAGGAGAGGCTGCTCTGCTTATACTTTTATTGTATTGTGTAGACAATTTGAATGACACAATGGAGGAGAAAAACAAGAAACGTAAAAGCCCAAGACCGCCTTCCAACCAGCCGCCTCCCCCGGTCACTGCACGAAAAACTACGACGTCCAACAGTAGATCATTAGGTGTCAGTGGCATGGGTCCCCACACAAATCAGAGGACAAAATATCGCAGGTAAGTGTCATCTGTCATGATATTGAAGCTATAAAATATATGAAAATGACTGTCAGTCCGTTACAAATGTAAGTTTACATTTAGGTGTAGTTCTTTTGAATGAGTTATATATTTGTGGGATGATTTATATTTTTGTGGTTTTTTTGTAGGGGAGTGAGAGATAAACCCAGGCCTCAAAGTCAGTCGGGCAAAAGTAACCAGTCGGCCCCCATCCAGCACTCGTTTCTTACAGATGTGTCTGATGTACAGGAGATGGAGAAGGGTCTGCTCGGCCTCCTTAATGACTTCCACTCTGGAAAATTACAAGCCTTTGGTGGGCACTCGTATTTTTTTTTTCAATAGAACTATTACTTTGTATACAGTTTTGGTTTGCAATAATAATAATAAAAGTCTTCCCTGAATCAGGTAATGAGTGTTCCATCGATCAGATGGAGCATGTGCGAGAAATGCAGGAAACACTGGCTCGCCTGCAATTTGATCTGTATGGAGAAGTGGATGAGATGCCGGAGGACCAGAAGAAGTCAGCTTATGACACTAACATGGATAAACTTTTATCAAATGTAAGAGCAACAGTGGATGTTTATAAATTCATTGTCATAAATCCACCAGTCTAATGAAGTGACATTGCCTTTTTCTTTTCTTCCTGTAGCTGGAAGAGTTGAGCTCCTCAATGTATCCTTTCATGGTTTCACCATTTATTTTGTTGGTTTTCATCTGGATGACATTATATTGGTCAATTAAAATATATCAGATAGCATTACTGTCTGTGTAATATTGGGAATCTCTTGAAATTCATCTTCATTTTCAGTGCATAGCTGCATATAATATATATGCATTAGACACATAATGATACTTTGGGAACTATACTGTATATAATTGTTATAAAACCTAATGAAGGCATTATTTATTACAACAGCAGCATGCTACTAATAATAAAATGTGATTAATGTAAAAATCTAAAGCTCAAGTTTCTATGACAATTCTTCTCTTGTATGCCGTTTAATTCCTTAACTATAATTCCGTAGACAAAAGCTAAACCTTGCTGACAGTCAGGATGTCCCCAGAACTTCCAGCATATGAACTATAAAGGTTTTAAAGTGTCTACCACGGAGCATACAGTGTTCATATCTACCACAGAATCACTATGATGAGATGGCAGTATTATAGTCCTGCATCTGTGATACTGTGGAACTTAAACCTATAGAATTGGTCATTTTGGCTTGTTTGCAATCTATAGTTTTAGAGATACAATATCAAAGAAATAATCCAAGCAATCATGATGAATTGCACACCTGATTTGGTGTCTTTCGTATGGGATCATTTGATATTGTTACCATAAGAAATGTTTCTCAAGATAATGTTTTCTTACATTGTGAGATCTAATCAATTATGTCTTAAATGTTGCCTTTGAGTTGTACAATAACAGCACCTTTGCATTATCACTAATTCACTTTAACAAGGGACAGTCTGGGTTTTTCTTTAAGGTTCAGTTTGTTTCTTAACCAAGTCAGGTCTGAAGGCAATTCATAGAAAGATAATGGCTGTTTTCATCAAGATGTCAATTCCTCAAGACTACTGAGACTGCAAAATGAAAGTGAAATTACATTACATATATATTTTGCTGTTATAGTCATATAGTTACACATTTTGATTTAAATCAATGAAATGTAAAGTGTAAACTACTGCTGGTACTTGTTGATTGTCTAACTATTAATTCAATGCATCAAACAAACACATTGTAATGTCAAGTTGGATGAACAGTAAGGTATGATCCACATCTTATTTTTCCATTTAAGTAGGCTGCATATGCTAAGATTATCTCTATGCATGCATGTCTTAGCGAATATGCATCAGCTGATGAAAGAAACATAGCTTTCACTTTTATAATAAAATAACCATAACATGATGCTCGTTTTTGTCCGGATCTATTCAGTGTTTTAAGAATTAACACAAAACAGTGATTTCATAATACCATGATGAACATGTTTTTAATCTGAGTTCAAAGTTATTTTGATATTTTTTGATAATTTTTCCAACAATTGTTTACAGACCGATTGTTTATCTTTTAATTGACTATCACAATTCAAGTGTGTCAGAAGTTTACATACACTTAAGTTAGCTGTGCCTTTATGCAGCTTAGGAAATTCCAGAAAATTATGTCAAGCCTTTAGGCGATTAGCCAATTAGCTTTTGAAAGGAGGTGTACTGAATTGGAGGTGTACCTGTGGATGTATTTTATGGCCTACTTTCAAACTCAGTGCCTCTTTGTTTGACATCATGGGAAAATCAAAAGAAATCAGCCAAGACCTCAGAAAAAAATTGTGGACCTCCGCAAGTCTGGTTCATCCTTTGGAGCAATTTCCAAAGGCCTGAAGGTACCACGTTCATCTTTACAGACAATAGTATGCAAGTAGAAACACCATGGGACCATCATACCGCTCAGGAAGGAGACGCATTCTGTCTCCAAGAGATGAACTTAGTTTGGTGCAAAAAGTGCAAATCAATCCCAGAACAACAGCAAAAGACCTTGTGAAAATGCTGGAGGAAACAGGTAGACAAGTATCTGTATCCACAATAAAACATGCACATGGGGACAAAGATCTTACTTTTTGGAGAAATGTCCTCTAGTCTGATGAAACAAAAATTGAACTGTTTGGCCATAATGACCATCATTAGGGTGAGTCTTGCAAGCTGAAGAACACCATCCCAACCGTGAAGCATGGGGGTGGCAGCATCATGTTGTGGAGGTGCTTTGCTGCAGAAGGGACTGGTGCACTTCACAAAATAGATGGCATCATGAGGCAGGAAAATTATGTGGATATATTGAAGCAACATCTCAAGACATCAGCCAGGAAATTAAAGCTCTGTCACAAATGGGTCTTCCAAATGGACAATGACCCCAAGCATACCTCCAAAGTTGTGGAAAATGGCTTAAAGACAAGGGAGTGGCCATCCCAAAATCCTGACCTCAATCTGGTAAAAACATTTGTGGGCAGAACTGAAAAAGTGTGTGTGAGCAAGGAGGCCTACAAACCTGACTCAGTTACACCAGTTCTGTCTGGAGGAATAGGCAAAAAATCGAGCAACTTATTGTGAGAAGCTTGTGGAAAGTTACCCAAAACGTTTGACCCAAGTTAAACAATATAAATGCCATGCTACCAAATACTAACAAAGTGTATGTAAACTTCTGACCCACTGGGAATGTGATGAAAGAAATAAACGCTGAAATATATCATTCTCTCTACTATTATTCTGACATTTCACATTCTTAAAATAAAGTAGTGATCCTAACTGACCTAAGACAGGGAATGTTTTCTACGATTAAATGTCAGGAATTGTGAAAAACTGAGTTTAAATGTATTTGGCTAAGGTGTATGTAAACTTCTGATTTCAACTGTATATACACTGGTGGCCAAAAGTTTGGAATAATGTACAGATTGCTCTTATGGAAAGAAATCCAAATGGTAGATTTGTATACAGTATTCTTTGTGTTTTGTTACTTTGGGCTGATTGAGCAACCATCCAGCCAATCAAAGGTGAGTTTCATTAGCGAAACAACCCTTACGTTATAGGCCAGACAGTCTAATCAACACAGCTCCATTCATTTCCACAAAGTTGCTTTCAACAATGCTCATTTATCCATCTTTTTTATCGGTGTTGACGTTGATCTAAATTAATAATCTAGAGATGAGGAACACACAAATGAGAGTTATTTATCAGCATATCATTCTTAATTGGCAGCATTACGTGAAATACACTGCAGAAAAAACAAAAACAAAGGACAATCCTTCTTTAAAGCACACATTGTAAGTGGAGTTTATTAGTGATCGACCGATCTGGGTTTTTTAATGGCCGATATCAAGAGAGCAGTGTGGCCGATACTAGGGATGAGCCCGAAGTCGAATACCTTATTCAGAAAGGCACGAATAATGACTTCAATATGAATAATGGATTAATCCAAATAATATAAAAAATATTTCAGTGATTTCAGATTGGATGGGTGAGGTCTCGACTCTATTTGTGGTCACTGTTAATTGTGTGCGTCTGGAGCTTAGTAACATTAAGATACGACATCATATACACTTTCCACTTCTTAAAATGTCAAAGTTAATGTATCCCACGATTCACACGTGATTCTCATGTATTCATTTATAAGAGTCTATCCGTCTCTAAAAGTTGACAACATTTATATTCACATCAGTGATTAAGGTAATTATCTTGTTAACACTTTATTCTGAAAAAAGTTAAAATGCTCCATAAAGGTTTAAATACTCTAGAGTCTAGAGAGTATTCTTCTATTAGGAATATTCCTCCTTATGGAAAACGAAGAAACTGAAACATGCTCCGTCTTTTTGTCTTCTTCTTTAAACTGTGCTACCTCTGGTAAGGAATTATATAAATGTAACATTATTATTATTATTATTTAACTAAATAATGGTGTCTTATCGTAAAAATTTCTGATAGATTTACGGGACTTTCACCTGTTTGTAGGCTATATTGATTTTATTTTCACTTCTTTTAATGTTCGAATTTGTACTTATTAATCACTGCAAAATGTGTGCTTGACATTTTGCATTTTGCTTGTCACCTCCTGCCTTCAGAATAATGTTATACATGCACAGACAAACAAAAATTCTGTTTCATGCAGATATTAATATCAGAAATCACCTGACAGTTTAAATGGCCTGGATCGCCTGCTTGGATTGTCACGGACTGACCACCATGGTTTGTGAATTAGAGAAACTTTTGATCCTGATCCTGAAGTTTTGATTCTGACTGATAGAATACATGCTTCAGAGGAAGATATTAGATGAGCGCTCGATGGGAAGAAAACGCTGGATTTCCGTGAGGTTCGTGAATTACATCTGTTTAAACGAGATATCTGCATATTTGCAGATGGTATATAATAGAAGTTTTATTGATATTTGCCTTTTTTCATTAGAAAAGTTACAGGGAACTGTTGAGGAGAAACTGTTAGAATATATGCATCAGAGGAAGATTTATGAGCGCACCACAGTTTGCTGGATCTGCTGAAGTTGTGTGAGGTTGGTTTATTACATCTGTTTAAACGAGATATGTGCATATTTGCAGACGGTATATGATATTAGTTTTATCAATATTTGCCTTTTTATCATTAGACAAGACAGTTAAAAGTTACAGGGAACTGATGAGGAGAGAGAGGGAGAATGAAACAGGCGAGCATTTTAACATTATGAGCTCAAACGCATCTGCCACGGCTCTGATATGTGGACCATATACATGAGACTGTGTTGCACACTGGTCTATTATTGTAGTAACATGATGGCACGTAACAACAAAACAAACAGTGGCTGGTCTTTTATATGTCTCAGTCCCTTCACATGCAAGCAAGTGATTCTCAGCACCCTCAAGAAACAAACAGGAAAATGTATCGGCCAATGCGATTATTAAAAAATTGTGAGGTAATAGTTTGATCGGTTGTTTGATCTGGAGTATCAACTCCAGTTTTTTACCTCTATGTTTGTGTGCAGTCGAAAAGCTGTAGGGAAAAAAATAGATCTGCTGTGTTCTTAGAAGACTAAAGTCTCTTTGTAGGTCAGTAGACATATACATTTTAAAGGATTAACATTTTCTTTTAATTGTCGATTCAGTGACTAACTAATTTCACACAAGACATTTGTCACCACCTTCTGGCATCACCAGAAATGGTCACTGAATCATTAAATGGATCTGAACGAATTTTGGTAAAGGTAATCAAAACACTTGAGCCACTTGGATACATTTAAATCCCACAATGCACAAGCACAGAGTAAAAAAATATAGTGTGCACATTGTCATTATTGTAATTGTTTAAAACATTTATTCAGGACCAGCTTGTGCTCAGTCTTTATTGTCACGTGTGAAACAGAAGCTATTGCTCCACAAGATGTCCTTTATTTTTGCAGCTAATTTTGCAAAATTATGCAATTATTTTGCAATACTTGAATCTCTAAAATACTACAAATATTAAAAGTAAATAATATGTATATATTCATATAATATTTATATCATACTTATATATTAATATATACTGTAATATATTAATACTGCACTGTCCACCTACTGACATTTGTGTCCCCCCCACTTTTAAAATGACTGCTACGCCCCTGCTTGGCTGCCTTGCTGTTCACGAAGTGTGCTCAGAATGCCAACTAAGTAGCCAGCAAGGCCATAACCACAATATATATTGAGGGGGACAAGTGACCCCCAGTAATCAGATATGGCCAGATTGTCCCCCCCCCAATAACTGATATCTTTGATGCTCTTCTATTACAGTTCATTATGCACCACTGTCTACTTGTCATTAAGTTGTTGCAGGAATAACATAATGGTTTAAAAAGGCGCACAGTAGCCTAAAACCGCTCGCCAATGTCAAATGAGATGCGTGAACCTTTTTTATTCCAGCGCCACGCTTCTGCAAGCAGTTCAGGTTTAGAGTGTTTGTGTCATGTGAGATGTAACTAACTAAACATGCAATATTTGATCACTGTTTTATGATTTAAATGTTGTACCAACCGACATTAATTTCCAATGGTGCAAAATATTCACCATTTGCGAAATTTGACGTTTTGGATAAAAAATATGTCACATACATTACGTGATTCGTATGTCATTAATAATTGTGAATGTGAAAACATTAACGGAGCAGTTTTCAGCATAACAGACTTAAGACAAAGAGCGAATGTGTGTATATTGTAAAGGAACTGAATAAATGTGGTTATCTGGTAAGTTTCCACAGTACCTTTTTAGAAAATTAACTTGATATTGTCTTAGAAAACGATCTATTACACAGAATAGAGCGTTTTCACCCTCAGATTAGAACTAGGACATGGTAAGACCTGTGACGTGTGACTTCTATTGTGCTTTTAGGTTTTGGCAAGGACAGTGTCATTTATTTTTAATGCAAATATTATTAGGTAATAATTTAAAATCAATTTAAGATTTTCTAAATAATTTCTTTATGTCTTTAATTCTAAATTTTGTACAGCATCTCCTAAGAGCCTTCTTTTCAAAGAGACCATTTTGTTTTGAGAATGAGCCACCAATTAAAGGAGTAGTTCACCTAAAAATTGAAAATTTACTTTTACTCACTCATTTACTCACCCTTATGCTGTTCAAAACCCATATGCTGGGTTTTTTCTTGAAACATAAAAATAGATATTTCAAACAGTTTACCCCACTCCCAAAATGGACGGGCCGCACTCTGATTGCGCTAAAACCAGATTCAGTGCATGGACACCTGTGAAGTACAAAGCATTTAACCAACAGGTTAGAGGGAAATCTACTCATTTATTCATGATTTTTTTAAAATTATTATTATTTGGCTGGAACTACAGTTAATTAACAAAACAAACCTGCAGCTTTTTCAGGAAAGAACAACTCTTATCCTCCACTGGTTTGACCTCTGGACAGACAGACAAAGGAAGGAATTTATCAGTCAGCTCCTGAGAAGATGTTCCAAATCTCAGCTCAAGTCAATTCTGAACACTTGCTAATATCTGATTTTACATTAATCTAAATGTGTAATTCACATATGGCATAATTTAGGCTCCCCAGTCAAGACATTGTAAATAATTGTGTTATTTTTATGAGTTAAGGTTCACCAGTGGTTGTTTATCAGAAGCAGTACCCATTGCTTGATTGGACTTCACAGCTGTGCTGCCTCGCTTTCTGTCTCTGTACATTATGTCGTTTCTTAGTCCTTGAGATATCTGTGCTGCAGCACAGGTGTGCTGGCACTGGAGGTTTTTGGCTGAGCAGTTAAATTTCCCCTAACAGAACATTTCAGTTTCTGAATTGTATTTGTGTACCCACTGTTTATTTGTACAACCTCTATGTAACTTTCTAGGACTGCCTGTGGTCTCTAAAGTGCATTCGTCTGGGCTGGTTTCATTCCTACAACCCATCAGACCACGAGTATGGTGCCTGGAAAAGGCATTATGTAGCCTGTGCCACCAGTTTAGATATTCTGACTCCACTGGAAGCAGCAGATATCTATGGTACCTTGAATGTGAATTTAACTGCACAAGAGGAGCAAGAGAGATGTAGGGAGCACATGATAAGACAAACTATCATAGAGAATATTGCAGAGCATAAAAATAAGTGCCAGGATTTCCAGAACTGCATATAGCCTATAACATGCCCTTTAGACCATATGACCAGTCACTGAAAAGAAAAACATAGATGAAACGAACTATAATTATGTTGGCTTGACAACATACTGTTATTCTTCAGACTTGGTTTTGGGTTTTTTCCAGAATCCTAACATTATCAATTGTAACTCCTAATTGAGCTTTCAAGCTACATCCACTAAACTTGGCACAGACCTTCAGGCAGTTCTGACTCAGGTTGCTATGTCTTTTCTAATGGAACAGACTTATGGTTTTCCTGTAGCGGATAATCAAATATCCCATAGACTTTCACTGATAGAATGTTCAAACGGGCCATCACGTAATGGTTGTGATTTCAGACTTCATCTATCTCTCTAAGGCCTGTACAACCTTTAAACTTTAAAACTATTTTAAACCAAGCTTTGTCAAGCCAGTATCAAAGTTTGTCTTTACTTATCTAGTTGTAAACATGAGTTTGCATGCAGCTTTCTGCATTTTGCTGCAGTTTCCTGGTGAAATGAACACTAGAGGCTCTACAACAATTGTGTGCTTTATTCACTTTAACACAAATTACTATGGCTGTTTATGACTCGCTTTTCCTCACACGCTGCTATGTTATGATATCAAAACACTTTTACTCAATGTATCATTTGAAAACAATACATTTTAATGCTTATATAACATACCCACCTACATTTACGCACACATAAACCAACATGATTAACATACACTCTAGCTTAACTGATAGAGTGTTGGACTTTGGATTCGGGAACAAGCCTCAAGCACATCCAAGGATTCTCAGAGTGAAAGTAGAGCGAAAGTGCCATAGAAGCGACACAGAATGAAGTGGTTTCTTCAGTAAATGTGCTTTTCATGTCTAATTTGCTTTTAAACACTATCGGCTAGGATTAGGCATTCATTAAGGGTAAGGATATCTGTTTTGTTCATGTCTCATTAATCTATTTGAACACTATCGGTTAGGTTTTGGTACTCATTAAAATATCCACCTTATATTCGCCTCAAAAACTTTGCCTGATTGCAACATCATTTCGCTCGCTTTTGGCGCCCCCTGCTGGAAATTTCACTAGGAAACTGCAGACAAACATGTAAAGAAGCACGCAATTCTGGTGTGCAAAAATGTTGCCATTATTTTGTAAATGTCAGGAGATCAGGCTGCTTTAAAATTGTGCTAACGATGCCAGTTAGTTGAAGTTCTGGGCCTAACATTGCCTTTTGGTTTTTCCTCAGAGGCTGCCTTGAAGACCAGTTGAGCATGGTTAAACACCAGTAGATTGGGCAAGTCATTTACCAGAAGCATTCAAAAGCAGCCATTGAGTCTTACTGCTGCTCTTGTTCATATAGGGTTGAGACATTGACCAAAGACAGTTTAAAGCAATAAAATCAGGTTATATTAAAGCTCCGTAATGTGTGTATGAGTTTAACACCATATTATTCTTGACATGTGTGTGCATACAACGTAATTTCTGAATGAATGTTTTTCGTATATAGGACAAGTGTCGACTGAAACATTCACTCTCCAGTGTGGAAACCATAAAAAGTACACTTGAGAACACACATGCCACCAGTTTAGTGAAAACTCCATATATGAGGTCAGTAAAGCAGGACTGGGTAAACTGGTGGCTATTTCTGCCATTTATTCCACGCATCACATTTGAGTAATTTTGCTTATTTTGTCTAAATCCAATAGTGGAAAAATATTCCAGAACATTATATATATTCCAGTTCACTCTTCAACTGATCAGTCAGGTCCACCTACTGTCCTCTTCCTCACTTCCTACTTGAGTCATCCAAAGTTCCGGGATATGAAGTAAAACACTAAACTTCAAAATCTGTGGTACTAGCCATTCAGTTCCATCTTTTTTTTTTTTTTATTATTATATATAATTCTTAAAGAACCAAAAAATCTCAACTTCCTGTTTCTAGCTGCTGCTGGCAGCTGTGCGCGTGCGTGTCTGTGGTGGTTTTACCGTATGACTCACGAGGAATGACCTTGGAGGCTTTGCTTTTTCTGGCGGAAAGGGCTCTCCAGGGCAGGATGATACAAAGTATCGGCATCCTGGTAGGAGGCACAGATGAGATAACTCTCACAGAAGCTAATTCTTTAGAAATTGACTCATTTGGTTTGAGTTCCACTCTGGGTGGTGTCATTGGTACGGTCTGTTCGAAGGTAAAATATATTACCTGATCATTGGAAGTGTCTTACACAGTCTTATTTTACTGTACATATTGTTGCACTAATGTGTCTGTTAAAGTTTAATTTGTAGTATATTTTTGCATATATATATATATATATACACAGTACTGTGCAAACGTTTTAGGCACTTAAGATGTTTCACAAAAACATTTGTCTTAAGATTATTATTTATATCTTCAGCTTTAGTGTGTCAATAAGAAAAATACATTTTAGACTCCCAAACATTACTTTTGCAAATAGTAAAGATTAGAATAGAAGAACAGGGAGCCCTGCAACAGATGGCATTGCCCCCATATTGCCCCCCACTGAACATCAAGTCTGTCTGGGATTACATGAAGAGACAGAAGCAACTGAGACAGCCTAAAAAGATAGAAGAACTGTGGTGAATTCTCCAAGAAGCTTGGTACATCCTGTCTGCCAACAATCAAGAAAAACTGTGTCCAGGTGTACCTAGGAGAATTGGGGCTGTTTTAAAGGCAAAGGTGGTTACACCAAATATTGATTTAGCTTTTTTATGTTTACTGGACTTTGTATGATGTTATTTGATAAATAAAAATTATTTATGGCATTATTTTTGAAGACATCCACACTATGCAACATTTTTCACAAGTGCCTAAAATTTTTGCACAGTACTATATATATATATATATATATATATATATATATATATATATATATATATATATATTTTTTTTTTTTTTTTTTTTTTTGCAGTGATATTGGTGCTTTTTATTTTACCCACAGAACTGAGTATCACTGAGAAGACAGTGCTGAAGCCATGTGTGAGGGAGTTTTGGGAAAAACTTTGTGGCTGGGTAGTTCCTGCTTCAGAGGGAGGAAATCTCAAAATCTTTGCTCCCTTGGCAGCTTTTGGTAAAGTTTGTCATTTTTGTTTTCCTATGAAGTTTAACGAAATACTTTTCCCAAAAATGAAAATTCGGTCATTATTTACTCTTTTGTCATTGCAAACTTGTATGACTTTCTTTCTTATACAGAACACAAAAGGTGATGTTTTAATGAATATTCCAGTCCATCTTTTCAATACTTTGGCAACTGATAGTGACTAATTTTAAAGCTTATAAAAGGATCCAAAAGAATAAAGTAGTTAATGCGTCTTGTGTGTCATACTCCAAGTTCTCTGAAGGCATACAATAGTTTGAGCACAATCCCATAATAAGCGCAATAACAGAAGTTCGTTCACAGTGGCTTGCATGTTTAGTGCTAAAAACAATGCAAGTTATCACACAAACATGCGTGCCACTGTCGACGAGCTTCTTTCATAGTGCTCATGAACTTTTGGGTCCTTTTATAAGCTTTAAGGTGAGTCACTATTAATTGCCATTGTATTGAAAAGACAGACTGAGATATTCATTAAAAATGCACCTTTTGTAAACTGCATACGTAAATTATATCAGAATTAAACTTTTGGGTGAACTGTCCCTTTAACACTGCACTTCATATACTGTAGGTGACAGCCATTGAAATGCAGTTCCATGGAAAGCAACCTGGAACATTTAATGTAGATGTATTTTATTTAAGAGCTGTTTTATTTTGATTGTTTAGTTTCAGGGATGGATCTGATGAGGAAGCTGTCTGCTATGACTGGTCTGAATGTCAGAGCTCCCACAGCGATCTGTACTGGCTCCATACCAGCACAGTGAGTTTCACAAATGGCTGACAACAAAGATCTGTACTTAAGTCATATAGAATAGATGCTATGTAATGTATGGAAACGGTGAACTGCCATATGGGAAAATGTTAGGATTAAATGTTTTGAATGCTTATAAAGAAAAGTTTTCTGTTTTTGTGCTAGTTCTTAGTGAGTGGTCTGGGTCAGGTGAGTTTCCTCCATTGGTGTATCTGCATGAGACCCTCTTGCTGAGCTGGTGCAGGCAGGCTGAGTGGATAAAGGAAGCCTGTGAAGAACTGCGGAAACAGCATGGGCCGCAGCTGCACTTTCTGTGTCAAGAGATCAGGGGCCATATCCTGGGTAAAACAGAGATTAAAAAGCAGTCTTTTAATAGTTTTAAAGTTAAGCTTTAAGTTAAAGCAATTGTTTACCCAAAATTAAAACTTCTGTCATAAATTACTCAACCTCATACTGTATCATTCCATACCCGTATGACTTTATTACTCACGCAGAACACAAAAGGAGATGTTTTAATGAATACTATAGACCGTCTTCTCAATATGATGGCAGTGGATAGTGTCTCACTTTTAAAAAGGACCCAAAAGTTACATAAAATTAGTCCATGTGATTTGTGCATCATATTCCAAGTCTTCTGAAGACATCCGAAAACAAAATTTAAGTCATTTTCCAGTGAAAGATTTGACATCTATTGATTCTCTCATGCACCCATGAATGTGCAATGGAAAAATGATTTAAATTTCAGGTTGTTTCTCACCAAAATCTATAGTACACTGTAAAAAAAAAATTCTGTTAAAATTATGGTAAATTACTGGCAGCTGTGGTTGCCAGAAATTTGCTGTAAAAATACTGTGACCATGTTTCAGGCTTTCTGGGATGTAATTTTGATGCCCATATATTATACAGTACTAACCATCTGGAACTATAAAAGTTTGCTTTTCACTTTAAAATGTTTTGTTAATCAAAGAAGTAACTACAAGGCCACATGATGACTTAAAGGAATATTCCATCGAAATACACTGATCAGCCACAACATTAAAACCACCTGCCTAATATTGTGTAGGTCCCCTCGTACAGCCAAAACTGTGCCAATCCGCATCTCAGAATAGCATTCTGAAATGATATTCTTCTCACTACAATTGTACAGAGTGGTTATCTGAGTTACCGTAGACTTTGTCAGTTCGAACCAGTCTGACCATTCTCCGTTATCCTCTCTCATCAACAAGGCATTTCCATCCACAGAATTGCTGCTCACTGGATGCTTTTTTTTTTTTTTTTTTGACACCATTCGGAGACTGTTGTGTGTGAAAATCCCAGGAGATCAGCAGTTACAGAAATACTCAAACCAGCCCATCTGGCACCAACAATCAAGCCACGGTCCAAATCACTGAGATCCCATTTTTTACCCATTCTGATGGTTGATATGAACATTAACTGAAGCTCTTGACCCGTATCGGCATGATTTTATGCACTGCACTGCTGCCACATGATTGGCTGATTAGATAATCACATGGATGATTGGATCAGATTACCACTCTGTACAATTGTGGTGAGAAGAATATCATTTCAGAATGCTATTCTGAGATGCGGGTTGGCGCTGTTTTGGTGGCACGAGGGGGACCAACACAATATTCGGCAGATGGTTTTAATGTTGTGGCTGATCGGTGGAATTTTTTGTGGTAATCAACATTATGCCACAAATGCTGCCGACTGAGCTTAACTTTAATTGAACCCGGAATATTATTTTTAAGTTCATTAATAGTGGCCCTTCCAGGAGCAATAATTAATACACATGGGGAGACAGTGTACAGTGTTACTTACACAAAACACCATCAGGGTAACCGATGTGACACGATAATAATACAATAAACATTAACTAAACTACATAAAATATTACACAGAACACACCAATGTACATAACTGATATATAAAAATGAAAGGAAACATATCTATTTCCATAAAATATAATGAAAGGAGATGACTCACACAGTGACTTCTGGGAATACCCGATTATTGTTTTTCACCATAATTTTAACAATAGTTTATGTATTCTCTTGTTAAACATAAGATACATTTTTACCGTTAATTATACCGTAAAATTATATTTTTTACATCTTTTTTTTTCTTAAAGTATTTTACCATAAAATTACATGGATTGTCATTTAATATATTATAATTTTTTTGTGGGTGATGTTTGTGTCAAGTTCTGCACCAAACTATGAGCCTACACTAACTTCTTCAACAACTATCCTACCATTCTCAGAACCGTAGACAAGGTAGGTCTCATGTTTCACTCCTAAAAATTATCTCACTCCTCTATGCTTCATGCTTTTTGAGAGAAAAAAAAAATCTTTGTACCACATGTTTTTTATGCTTTGTAGTGCAGAGAGATGCTTGCTGTATTCTGAAACTTTCTGAAGAGACACGACAGGACCCTTATGACCAGAATGCTAAGGTAAAGTTACAACAAATACACATTTTTGACAGTCATAAGAATGGTTTATCCAGCACTTCATCTCATGTCCAGTTTTCAGGAGCTGTTACTTGCTCTGTTACTCAAAAAAGAGTTAATAATGTTGACATATTAGATAAAGATGTATAATTTGTCAACATTATGAACAATTTTGAACAGCACAATATATGGTAAATGTGAACTAATTTAAGCAAAGTAAATTCAAACCTATGTGTGGGGTCAATGAGCATCAACAAGTTAATGCTGCACACACCACCTGAGCACCCAGAATACACACAGTTATCATCTGCCCTCAGCACACTGATGACTTACAGGACCTTCATCCATAAGGTGTGTTTAGAGATAACTACACACAGCTGATGGTGCAGTGCAGAAAAGGAGCCTGAATCAAGACTTGAGAATCCTGCAGGTACAGAGCATGATTCAAAGCTGCCCAGTAAGTTGTATTTGAATGTACCAGTCATTCCAAAAACAGATCAGGTTCTCAAAGGCCACAGTAAAGGCCAGGAGGCAAGTTAAAGGGACAGTTCACCCAAAAAGGAAAATTCTCTCATCATTTACTCACTCTTGTGCCATCCCAGATGTGTATGACTTTCTTTGCTCTGCTGAACACAAACAAAGATATTTTGAAAAATATATTAGCTCTGTAGGTCCATACAATTCAAGTGAATGCAAGACCAAAAATCACATAAAGGCAGCATAAAAGTGATCCATATGACTTCAGTGGTTAAAACGTATCTTCAGAAGTGATATAAAAGGTGTGGGTGAGAAACAGATCAATATTTAAGTCCTATTTTAGGATAAATCTCCACTTTTACTTTCATTTCCACGTTCTTCTTTTGCTTCTGGAGATTCACATTCTCTGTGCATGCATACCGCCACCTAGTGTGAGAATTTATAATTTATAAAAAAAAGACTTAAATATTAATCTGTTTCTCACCCACGCCTATCATATCGCTTATGAAGACATGAATTTAACCACTGGCGTCATATGGATTACTTTTATTGTGCCTTTATGTGATTTTTGGACCTTCAAAGTTCTGGCCACCATTCACTTGCATTGTATGGACCTACAGAGCTGAAATATTCTTCTAAAAATCTTTGTATGTGTTCAGCAGAAGATAGAAAGTAATACACATCTGGGATGGCATGAGGGTGAGTAAATGATGAGAGAATTTTCATTTTGGGGTGAACTATTCCTTTAACTACAGACAACAGAAACATTTATTTGGTGGAAAACTATGCATTTACAGTCAACACATGCAGATGTTAGTATATATGGGTTAATCACACGAAACCTGTCCAGCTCATATTTCAGCTCAAAATATAATAAGAATTTTTCTTTAAAAAAATGAAGCTTTTTTTAAGACCATTGAGATTTGCATTGCAATTTTATTTTCATGTCAATGAATCTGTAATAATACAGTTAAAGTAATGAGAAATTTAATGAGAATCAACACTGAGAATAAAAAAAAATAAAATAAAAAAAACTCAAAAGGAAAATGTCAAAACACAACACACAATGCAAAAAAATCTTAGCGGTACTTAAATAGGCTCCAAATCGGCTCTCTTTTTATTTTGAGGTGAAACATGAACTGGACATGTTTTTGTTGAGAATTACCCATATAGTATATATAGTAAAGTATAACAATATGTTTGTACTGATTTTAGAATTTGTTGGAAGGGAGCAGATACTTGATCACCACACAGGAAGTGGCATTACTGACATGCCTAAATGGAGACATTGCTGCCTCTCTCAGGTACTGCTGTTGACCTCAGATCAAATAACAGAGAAACAAAGTGTTTCTTTGTTTCCTTCAAGCCGACCATTTTCTGTTATGTAGTAAATCAATCTCAATATGTCAAAGTCTATACGAAATAGAAAAATCTTTCAATTAAGGAAGCACTTTTACTAATCCAAGCTCACGTACTACCATATGTTCATTCTCATTCTTTATTCAGGATGTATGAGCATGTGAGTGACCTGGAATTGTTTCTGTTTAATGATGCTCTTGTACTGACGGAGAGGAGTGTGTCAAATGTACCATTTTGTCTGGCAGAGAACTCCACTCACACCTTTTTGGATTCTGTTGCTCTGCATTGTCTAAATCTTACAGAAATCACAGATAAAAAGTGTGTGTCATCATTACACATAATACAATGTACAGATCTCTCAAATTAGTTGTTTTTTTACATTAGCAATATTAAGATGATTATACATTTTATAAAGTCATTTACATATTTTTGAATTTTTTAACCTCATTTTAATCTCTTCAGATGTTCAGAACACTTTTCAGCTGGAGAGCCCAAAGTGCCAATGGATTTGTGCTACAGACAGGGAAGTTGACAAGATAAGGCTGCTGCCTGCTTTACGCAGTGCTATAAATGCTGCTATTACATGAAACTAAAGATGCACATGGGAATACTAGTAAAATGAAACTACTTCTAAAGATGAACACTTAATGGATGGTCATTTTTAAGTCCATTCTGCCTATTTTTCCATTTGAACAGAAAAAGAAAACTCAGTTGGTACGATTGCCTTATTTTGTATAATTATAGTAAGAATTAATTCAATATAAAAACAATCTGTGCCTGCGAATGCCCATCGTCTTTGATCTGTGACCTTACTTTAAATCAATGGGATAATCATACATATACATTATGAACATTTAAACATACTTTGCATTAATTTCATTGTGTGTTTTACCTGCACACATCCGTATCTAGGGTATAAAAAGCATTTATTTAACATCAAATACAATAAATGTTAAAAATGTTACAAATTTAGATTGCATTATGGGATCTACAGTAAAACACTCAACACTTTCATATATCAATGGGACATTGAAAACGTTTATACCAAAAATAAAAGGCCAATTAAAAAAAACAAAAGATCCATTACCATGTCACATGGTTACACCTAGCTAAAGATTAGCTGCCACTTTTAATTCTTGAAGAATTAAATGACATTTTAAAATCTTTTTAAGAAGAAATGATCCTGTTTAGTCTAATGTGCGGCTATACACAATATATTCAACATTACTATAGTGTGCAAATTGTGATTAATTTCAACATCATCAGAATCTGCATTTGTACACACAATGCAAATTTCTGCTTCAGACAAAAGAATATACTGAATATTCTACTATGACCCTTATTAGAAAGCCAAAACAAAGATGTTATGAACTGACATCTTGGAATAGTACTAGGCCTGTGCACACATTTATATGAGCTTGTAAACTGTTAATCTACTTCAAGACAGATAACATCTTGTTCCAGTTCCCCTAACATGTAAACAGAAAAGAATAATCATGTTTAAGATAATATTAAGCCTTAACAAAGACAGTCAAAATTATTACAATATATATTGCTTTGACCCAATCAATAACCCAAACAAATATTTAATAAAAAATCCTTTTGAAAAGGTGAAATATCACCTGTTTTAATTTGCAATGTGGACCCATGACTTAACATTAACATAACATTAAAGTGCTTGAATCCATTACATCAGTTCAAACAATCAAATTTTACCATTCCTTCACTGGTTGAAAATACAGTAATAAACATGTGAGAACCTGGTCATGTGAGACATGATATGGTCTTAGTGATGTTTATCTGGTGTAATAAACTCTGTAGTAGACAACCTTTGGCCTCCAGAGGGAGTAGGAATTGTCAAATTTAAGAAGGTAAACTCCCTGGCCAGGATATTGGTGACTGCCAGCATAGACTTCATCATGGCTGTCCCGACGGCAAACAGGAACCACCTCATTTATCAGTGGAAGTCTGCTCTCCTCCACCTCTTTCTCTCCTTCAGCCTGTGGTGTCCCTAAATTTATGATCAAATTGTTAATGGATATTAAATACTATGAATTTATGCAAAACTGTAATAAATAGTAAATCAAAAAAGTATTCATCAGGGTCCCCACATTCATGGAAAATCCTGAAATATCAGATCATTTTGTTTTCCAGGCCCAAACAAGTCATGGAAATTGATAAAATCTTAAAAGTCGAATTTCTATAGTGAATGCATTTTTTTATGAATAGTTATGCTTTGGAATAAAAAAATAAATAAATGGCTAGACATTGCACTTTCTGTAAAGTAAAACTTGCCTACAAGATATTATGAAATCTGATTTGTGAGCAAATCATTCTTTTGAGTCGGTTCTTTCATATAATCAGTCAAATCAGTTCACAAATTGAATGATTAATTACCGAATCAGTCTTAGTTTGAATGATTTTTAGAAATCCTTATCTAGTGATCAAAAATGTCTGAAAAGACCAAGAAAATGTCATGAAAAAATTAATTGGTGGGAAAAGTGTCAAAGAAAGCCACCTTATTACCTTCTTTAGTTTCAGTAGCAGGTGTCCCTTCATTAGTGTTGCTTGGTGACATGGTCATGTCCTTCCATTCAAAGTACAGCCCGAAACCGATGTCATAGTGATCGGTGGCGAATTCCCAGAAAAGTTGTGAGCCATCCTCATGAGTGGGCACCCTTAATGTCAGCACCTCCCCTCGGCCTACTGTGATCACAGACTCCTCATCATGCAACAACTTTTCCTTAAACTCCTTTATCTGAGGCCGTGTCCACATAGAGGGAGCAATAATAAGTGTCTCTGCATTCATTCAAAAAAAAGAAAGACAGCACTTCTTCAACAAAAGCCACAGATATGTACTTGGAACCAGCAGTTAACCATTAAACTTGGTGTTCCACACATAAACAACTAAGAAAAAACTATTTTACGTCATTACCCTTACTTAATTGGTTTGAGAAATTTTTAAAAGCAATTTAATTTGTTTCAATCAAATTAAGTTTCATTCAGCCAACATAATTTAGTTGAATTAGGTCAAATGAATGTACTATAGTAGTTTTAATTAAACTTTGTTAGGTTCGTCACACGAAATTTACTATTGCTTAATTTAATTAATTTTCTTATGTTGGCCCAACTTAATTTTATTAACATGAGTAAATACCAGGTGAAGCAAGTGTAAGGACAGTGAAACTGTTGCACTGTCAATTGAATTGCAACTGCTTATCGAGCTAAACAGCACTCAAATAAAACATCACTTGAAATTGAAAGTCCATCCTCAACCTAAGCACAAGCACCAATCTTCACCACAATGGCAACACCCAAAACACCAGCCAAACAGACACTCTTTTTAAATGCCAATATAACAGAATATAAAACATGAACAAATTCCTCCTATTCTCATCTTATACAAAAATGCATAAAATGCATAAAACATTTGTTCACCCCATCCAGTCTCATACAAATCATGCTGGGAAATGGAAATCCCCTGCCCAGTTTCTTCAATGCTACAAAATGTATTCATGTAGTTAATTGGATTAGGTAAACTTCAATTTTACAAATTTATTTGGATAGAATGCAATGAAATCAAGTTGTAACAAAATGTTCTAGAATTGTGCTGCTTTAGTTCATTTTAACTAAAGTGCAAAAACACAAGCGTTTTTGTGTATTTTGTTTATTATTATTACTGTAGGACACAACCATAAACAAAAAAATAAAAAAATATATAACAGGTTGATAAAGATATGTTTTCTGAGTCTCAGAAAATAATTGTCTTTGTCATGCTTAAAAGTAACTTGGGAGGTCAAACATACCTCCTGCTTTTCCTTCTACAAACAAATGGAAGGCTTTTGAGTCTGTCTGTTGTTCCTGATTCTCCAAAGAATTTGATTGGCTGCTGGGATTGCAGGTGGACATTGCATCATTTGAGGAAGGAGTTGGAGCCTCTAGTGTCTGAGTCACACCTGAGTCCTCTGGCTGCTTCTGCAAGGCCATCTGTACACATGAAAATCTTGAGTAGTGACCAAAGAGTTAAAATTATAAACAAAAAACTTCAGACCATTCTGATCTAGGGCTGATTTGTTTGGTTGTCACCAAAACATCACTGCAAAAGCTACTCAATCCTATCTTCTTCAAATATAAGCATACCATGTAAACAGGTTTCACTTCATTTTAAAAGTAACATTGTTTATTCACATTTTCTTTCTTGCCCATAAAGTCTTCCATTTGCCTATAAAACTAGTGGGCACCCCCTGATTACCAATATGCCACCACATTTTGTGCTCTCTTCAATCTAATTTGAATTCACTATCAAAAATGCAATACAAAGTTCTTGGACTTGACACCTAAATTGTACCCATACCTGCTGCTGCAAGCATAGGGCCTGCTGGACATATTGTTGGTAGTGCTGTTCCTGTAATTGTTTAATGAGTATTTGTTGTTGCTCTGGATTGTCTGGATACTGCTGTTTGGCATACTGTTGAAACTGCGCTGCAGTTTGTGCATTCAGAACAGCCATGATCTGCTGTCTGTACACACACATATATTGACACACATTAAAACATTATAAAAACAGCAGCAGTCATCCCCACAGAAGCAACTGACCAATGAAACCTCAGTTTTTTATATTCCTCAATATATTTTTTAAATTGATGGTACTATTGTAATGCAAGAATAACAAGTAAAATAATGGCAATGTATTTACTTATAAATCTATTTATAATTATCATTTACTGTGAATGTCAAATGTTCAAGCCTTAGAAAAGTGAAACTCAGTTTAATAACAGCAAAGAGAGAGCACTCACTTCTGCTGCTCTATCTGTGACCTATTTGCCTCTTCCTTTCTCATCTGTTCTTCCTCCCTTTTCCTCCTCTCCTCTTCCTCTTTCCGACGTGCTTCCTCTTCCAACTGCCGTCGCTCCTGCTCTTCTCGCTCCAGCCTGAGACGTTCCTCCTCTTCTCTCCTAAACACACACATACAGAATGAAAACCCAGGGAAAAGACCTCCTACAAGTCTTAATAGATGTGGGAGCCATAGCTTTCCTTCAACAGCTACTTCACAAGAAACGTTAGGCACTAATACAGTACTCACTGTCTCCTCTCTTGCTCCTCCTTCTCAATCTTGTGTGATGTGACATATGGAGCAAACAGATAACAACAGGAGTTCAGCAACTTCACAAAGTTCTCCATGGCGTCCTCTTTAGCCATGCTGCCCAGTCGTAACCATTCTTTCCTGTGATATGCAGTAGCAAATGCTAAATAAACTGTCTATAAACAGCATGGGCATCTGCAATATGGCTGTGCAAGAAGAAAAGTACTCCAACAGATAATAAACCCAAGCATATTAGAGATCACACTTGCCTATATTGTTTTTCTTGCATATTATATTGAATTATTATATTGATTATTACTGTGTTATTATACAGTTATTACATACATATTAGGCACAAAAATGTCCTCTTTATGTTACCTTCTATCATTTCCCAGTACATCAAAGAACCCAATTTCTGGACATTCTTTTGGGTTATAAGGGCCAAATGTGATTTGCTTATACAGTGCAACCAAGCGGAGGTTTTCTTCATATGTTGGATTGAAAGCCTTCCCGTTCATCTCTGTGTGAAACATTAAAAGTTAATCATTTAAAGTAATCAAAATAGAAAGTTCTCTGTATTATTATGTATTTGGGAGATACCCTAATTCAGTTCAGTCGGACTTATCTTTATATCATATATTAACCATAATATCCAAACAAACACAACATAGTAAATCTATTATTATATATGTACTGACACTGTATATATAAGCAGAACTAGCACTGAATGTCATTTTACAGTACCTGGATGGTTGTGTAAAGGGACATTAAAGGAAATTTACAAATTAAGCTCAATCGACAGCATTTGTGGCATAATGTTGAATACCACAAAAATATTTTTGACTCGTCCCTCCTTTTCTTTAAAAAGAGCAACAATCCAGGTTACAGTGAGGCACTTACAATGGAAGTGAATGGGGCCAATTTTTGGAGTGTTTAAAGACAGAAATGTGAAGCTTATACATTTTATAAAAGCACTTTAATTATTCTGTTAAAACTCTTGTATTATTTGAGCTGTAAAGTTGTTTAAATGGTCATTTTAGGTTTTTAGGGTTTGTTGACATTACACTGTCATGGCAACAAAGTTGTAAAATTGGCTATAACTTTACACAGACAAGGTTAGTAAGTGATTTTATCACACTGAAATCATGTTAACACGCATACTGTTTACGTCTTGTGGCTACAGTTTTGAAATAGTGTATGGATTGGCCCCATTCACTTCTATTGCAAGTGCCTCACTGGAACCCCGATTTATTTATAAAAAAAATAAAAAAAGAAAAGGGACACATCAAAATTAATCTGTGTGGTAATCGACATTATGTCACAAATGCTGTCGACTGAGCTTAATTTGTATCGAACCCAGAATATTCCTTTAATTTTATTTTGCAACATTAAAGTGACAGACGTGAGATTAAAAGTTGTACATTTTACTGGCTACAGAGAACAAATAGGAGAGGAAAAGTGAAAGTATTATAGCCTACTTCTCATACAATATCAGTTCTGTACCTTTAAAGAATTTCAGCGCAAGTCTGAAGAGCTCCTCTAAAGTGAAACCCCAGTTTCTCTCCATACCCCAAGACTTCTGATGTTCTTCATCATTCTCACATGATTTATGGTCTTCATTGGTGTTGGGTATGTCGGTCTCAGTGCCGTTCTCACAGGTTTCGTCGGTGCTGCCGCTGGCATTGAGTGCTGTGTCAGACCCCTGCTGTACTTCAGCAGCCATCACGACAACCTGCCGCCGCTGCTACTGTCACAAGTGGCCACGTAGCGCATAAAACACCTCTCTTCCGTGTATTCCCACCGGAAATCCCGTGATATTTGTATTATTTTCAACTCATTTACACCGCACTCATCTTTCAGTCTGAAAATGCGCTGGGATAACGCGTAATACTGTACGACGAACCTCGGGTTTGGTTTGATGTTCAAAATGCACTGTACACTAAACATTACCTGTACGCATCACGCCACTCACCTGACACAACCTGTCGTAAAGCAACTAGTAAACTGAACCTCATTTCCCTTCCAAGTCCTAACAAAAGCAGTAAGACCGAGAGGAAGAACTATTTGGGTTTTTTAATTCGAACCTTCAAATGTTACTTTATTGCTCCAGGTGGGACAAACTCTTTTAATGAGGATAAATATCCATTTACACCTCGGATACATCTGTAATGTGTGAAGGTAAAATAAGATGCTAATCATGTAATTATTATAGTTCTTATAGGCTACAGATTACATTCTAGTCAAATTAACTATGAATTATTTATAGTTTGATCCAAAGGCATTTGTGTTTTTTGTTCCCATAGCTAACTTTTAAATATATAACTATGAGTAAAATATGTGGATTAAATGTGGATTTACAAAACAGAAAGCATTTAGCATTTACAGTAAAAATATGGGTGTATGTGACTGCATTGGTGTCCATGTCCTTTGAACAAGTAACTAAATACTGTATCACAGTGACACAAATTAATAAACCAATTGTGCCTGGTTAATTACAATTGCCTTAAGGTCATTGAACCTCTTAAAACTGGAAAACCCAGAGCTGTCACAGAAACAAAGGGATTACCGTCAGTCTTGTTTTAACAAAACCAAATGACACTTATGCTAACTGGGTCTGGTTTCAACTGCTGATGGCTTTTGTTCCAATGATTATCGATCTTTGCCACACTAACAATATCATCTAATATTACTAATAAAAACCACAGTAGTAGTTAGGGCTCTCCCATTGTAAGAAATAAAATAAACTGCCATTTGCTAGCAAATTGCCAGGAGATGATTAGAGACCAATGTGTGATCCTTCTATCAACCTCAGACTAAAACTTGCTAATGCTGACAGGCATGGGCCTAAACAATTTACACGCAAATCACAATGATGGTGACAATCATCAAACATATCGAATAAAAAGATGAGCTTTGAATCATTTCTACTTGACAAATAACTGTAAGTCACAACAAACACAACAGCCACAGCATAAATAAAAGTAGCAAACTGTAAAAAGAAAATGAAAAGACAGCAATACTGCAATTTGCTTAATTTATTCATGCTGCAGTGCATGATAGGAATCAAAAATACCTGAGTGTGATGAGTGTGCATAATTGTGCGTAGTTCTCTTGATTTAATATTTTTCATTGCAGCAGAATAGTTTTTGTAAGTTCAATAACTTATCTCAAGATCAGTTTACAAAAACTTGCATAATTGAGTTATCGTAACAAGATCAATCCAGGGCAGTTATTCTAACTTTACATTTTAATTCATGATAACTAAAAGGCAAAATAAATTTTTATAATGCACTTATTATTATTTTTTTTAGAACCGCAAGACTGGATAATGTATACTAGTACTAGTATACTACTAAATAGTAAATAGTATACTACTACATTACTGTAAAAATTGGTAACCTGGAATTGTTACCTAAGTAGCTATTTCTACCTTAACTAACCCTTAAAATTTGTTTTGTTTGTGTAACCCAATCTATTCAGGTTGATTTAGTGATGTTTATCAATATTTCTGACTTGAATCAAACAGGTTTTAGATGAAACCACATTGAAGCACATTTTATTGGTTAATATTTTCAGTATAAATAAATGCAGACAATTAGATTTGGCTTTCCCACCAGTCCTTTCCATCAGACCCTTTCAGCAAGGTTAAGCTTTCTTGTTTTAAAGGTGCACTCAGTAGTTTTTTGAATATGTTGTTTTGTACTTACACTGACACCTAGTGGCGTGGATGCAGCATCATTCAAACACAATAGTTTTCCGTTACAGATGCCATCGTAGAAAATAAGTATTCACAGTAAGCCATGATTAATTTAATCCATGTGTAAAAGTGTCCAATAACAGGGTGGTTACTGATATTAAGAAAGTAGTATTCCGCTGGTCATGTGATCAAAACATGGCCACTCCATGAGGGGACCCTCTCCATGTAGAATAAAACACCTTTTATAAGGTTACTGATATGACTACAGTCTTCATCTCATGTGAGTGCTCATGATTTTATAAATTCATTTCAAAATGACTTAATTTCTTAAGGAGTAAAAAATTCCTGAGTGCACCTTTAATAAATTATTCATTTAGACACAAACAAATAATAAAATATTCTGGTTCCTTTTCAGATATATGCAATTAATCAGCATGATCACTGTACAATTAATTTTCTTTATATATTGTATCTATACTGTATAAATTAAATACATTATGTGGCATTTACTGTTTGCTTGCAAATCTCAGTAGTTTCCATTAACCATAGAGTAAACATCATGGGTATCTGCCTTGATAAGAACTATAATTGTCAGAAATAATAGTTTTTGTCATGTTAGGGTAATATGAGTTTTGGTGGAACATTCAGGATATAATCAACACGTAGTACTTTGGTTCAGTGTAATGTATAATACATTTTCATTATGACAAAAATGCCCAACATCGTTGGATATAGTATGTGAATCTTATGACTGCAGACTTTTATTTAATACAGTGAGGTGTATTCAAATGATACATTTGGCATTTTGAATTTTTAAATGATAAAATATCATTAATCAACAATAACCTTTGATAAATCTAAAATATTATGACTATGTATAAATATGCACATTAGTCATCTAATCATGAGTATTAAAATGTAAATGGCAAGCACTGTGGGCTAAGATGAATCTGACTTATAAATACTATTATTATAATTTATAAGGAAGGACTATTTAATTCAATTACCATTATTAAATCGAAAGTCAACATAATATAACATCAGTATTTAATACTTAAACTATTTTCATATAATGCAAGTTTCACTGACAGCACCTCAAACACATTAATAGGTCACAAAAGCACAATGCTTTTGTTTTCACAGTATTATCTACTCAAAATTCTCAGTCATTCTGTTTCTTTGGCAATTATATGAATCGGTGCATGTCTGTGTTCCCTGTGATGCCATAGTGTTGTGTGTTCAAACAAAGCAATGCTGAGGTCCTTGAAACTGAACATGTTGTGTCTTACACCTGCACAGCCCATGGAGTAAAGGTGCCAGGCTCCGCAGGAGGACACTGAAACAAACACACACGTTCAACCGTCAGCAAAACCTAGTGAACTTATAGGCCCCATTAGAAGCAGTGGATGACATTTAAGTCTGATACTGGCTCTAATGTTGTAACTGTTTCTCGAAAAGTTCATTATTAAATGTACAAACGTTAAGAATCATGCTGTAAGGATAGAAAGACATGGAAGTATTTGTGTTTAAAAAGCATACAGGTGGAGTCGTCATTTGGGAAAACATGGAAAGATGGTTGGAAGGTTTTGTTTTGCATTACTACCAAACTCGTTACATTTGTAAGAACAATTTTTAATTATAATGTTACATCCCAGTAGTTTCTGGGCAGTTTTACTTATAATCATTACCCTGTTTACAAAAAACAAACCTGAACATATAAAAAACTGGCACTCAATAGTAAGAGTTTAACATACCAGTTTAGTAAATTTGTCTTCACATGCATTTCGTATCCGTTCAGGTGTGGCGGGGCTGTCCAGTCTGAAGGGTCCAGTGAGACCGGACTCAGCCCTGGCAGCTGTGATGGCATCTTTAATGGCATAGAAGACTGAGGCCGCCAGAAAGAGAGGAGGTTCTCCTACAGCCTGAGTACAGACATAATAATCAGAACTGAGATTTAACAGACATAATGTCACTACGGAGTCACAAGTACAATGTTTTGGTTTGTCTAACCTTTGAGGAGAAGATGGCCTTCTCGTTGGGAGCGTCTCTCAGCAGCGAGACCTTTAATTCAATTGGGATGTCCCCGAAGGCAGGAATCTTGTACATGCCTGGACCACGAGTGTACAGGTAACCATCAGGAGAGTAGCGTAGTTCCTCCAGAGTGAACAGACCCAAACCCTGCATGAATCCACCCTCCACCTGCACACACAGTCCGAAGTCGGCATGCTATTTGTAATGAATGAACAATGGAGCATTTTGTTTACTTAGATTACTAGCTCAAATACCTGTCCAATGTCTATTGCTGGATTTAAACTCTTGCCCACATCCATGACAATGGAGGCATGAATGTTCTGAAATGGGAGAGAGCGAGTTAAGCCATTGTTAAAAGAGTTAAAGGTGAAGTGTATCATTTCTGCGCTACAAGCATCACCAAATGGAATTGCAAAAATAATGACGCCATCAGTGTTGCCATGTCAGTCTGGTCGGGATGCTCAAATATACAAAAAATGTTTTATTTTTTTATAGAGCCACAGAGCCACATTGTTTACACTTTTTGGGAAAATCAACCTACCAATGGCTTACTTATAGCTGTCTATCTACATTAAACTCATTGTCATTGTCAGGCACTTGGTGGCATCCCACTTTTAATATTTAATGTAAAATGTAGATTCGCTGTCCTAGGGAAAGTCAAATTGGCACTTGGAAATGGCCGATACATATATTACTTATCATGGTGGTATTACCGTATGACTGCCAGTCAGACAGTCTATCTCCACCTCTGAGAAGGCAACTCCGTAAGTAAAGTAGTTAAATGCCCTTCCTGAATTTGTGTCAAAATCATAGCCAAGATCTGGAGTCCTATAAAATATAATCAGATTAGTTACTACTTTTACTTCTGTAAGGACCACGATTAGTTTACAGCTGAAATGAACTTAACATCTGACATTTTTACGTACTTGTAAAATCCATTGGCAGACAAGTTTACTCTGTCAAAATAGGCTGCTTTCACCTGCAAATGTATATTATGATGCTATAGTTATTTGGAACCAAATTGTAAATGCACTGAAATGCATAGGAGTTGTACATAATTGTCAAATCCATATGAAATGTAATAATGTGCATACCCATAGGAAACAAACAACCCAATATGTTTTGCTAGATAATAGTGGCAATTACATTTTTTAATTGCGATTAATCGCATATATATATATATATATATATATATATATATATATATATATATATATATATATATATATATATATATATATATATTAGATAATTGCAATTAATCGCATATTTTGAAAATGCTGAAATTTGACACCACATATACTTCTTTTCCTGTCAAAATGCATTTAGTTCCATTTTAGGAAAGAAAACAAAACATTATGTAACAATATAATGCTTTATTACAATTTTCCAAACAAAGCCTTCCACAGTATAAAAACAGAAATGCACTAAAATCGCACAAATTCAAGTAACATCAAATGTTTCCCAAAGTCTAAGTGGGAGTTTGATTAATTGAAAGAACTAGTCACCACCTAGGTTGCATATTCATTGCATAGGTTCATTAAATCTCTTAAACTTTCATCCTCCACATTGTTAATCTGCCAACACACTGTGGCTATCCGCTTTGTTACAGCAGTCATGAAGCCGCAATCATGATTCGCGTCGGGGTGTAAACGCCAGCGTCACACACCTCTTTGAACTCCACATGAAAAGCGCTTGCTGACAAAAATGTCTCATTCTGCGCTTTGTTGATAGTTAAGACTTGCCGTGCTTCTGTGGTAATTAAAATGCAACTTACATAGACTGAAAAATACTTTATTTCTTTCACAAGTCCCATCTGGGCCTTTTGTGTACATCAAATAGCACTAAGAGGTCTTTTCACTATCATTTTATCACTGACACTGAATCACTGCTTTGTGTGTCTGTCAGTGTAATGACTCCTGGCGGACACATTATAAAGGTTCCACCCTTCCAACAAGTGTTTATGCTGGTTTATTCTGTATTAACGCTAAATGCGTTAAGCGCGATTAAAAAAAATGAATGAGTTAAACTTTTTTAATTTATTGCATGCGTTAATGCATTATTTCTGACAGCTCTACTAGATAATCATGGTGAAATGACTATATGTAAAACATAAAACAAGAGATACTAACCCAATCCTCCCAACACCCTTTGGGGTTCTTGTCTATGTATGGCTGAAGTCTCTGGAGCAATGTCTGGCAAGCATTCTGTGAGACATTAGGGGTTATGAATTATTTGTCATTGTGATACATGCTGATTTATCATATACTTTATCATAAAACAGGATCATATGTATATCTGCTCCATGAAGCTTACATAGACAGCCATGCCGTTGAGGTCTGAAGAGGCAGAGGCAGCTGTAGGGCTGGTGTTGGGAACTGTATTAGTGCTGGTTTCTGTGATGTGAATCTTTGTGATGGAGATTCCAAGTGTTTTACTGGCCACCTGCATGACACAAAAACAAACACGAAGGATTAAATAACTTGTCATATAAACTGATTATTGACAATCAATTAGTGAAGACATACATCTCTAGTGGAAACTATAAATGCCATATATGTTTTGTTTTGTTTTTGTGTGTGTGTGTGTGTGTGTGTGTGTGTGTTTTGTTTTACCTGGACCATTTTTGTGTGCAGGCCTTGCCCCATCTCTGTTCCACCATGAGTAAGAAGAACCGAACCATCTGTGTACACATGTACCAATGCTCCTGCCTGTGTCAAAAATACACATCACACACATACTGTATACACAGTCATCTCTCTCAAATGTATTAATTATAAATTTTAAGAAGGCTGACCTGGTTGAGGAAGACAGCAGTAAAGCTGATGCCAAACTTCGTCGGAATGATGGAGAGCCCTCTCTTGGTCCAACGATGCTGTCTGAAATAAAGGTATTACAGTATTTTCTAACAATTCAGTGCTGAAATCATGTTTACATTGATATGCAAATAACATAAAACCATAAAATACTGGCTTGGCTAAGTGATATTTCACTTTCTCAACCAGCTTCTTGAGGTATCACCCTGGGATGTTTTTTAAACAGTAGTTCCCATCAATACTGGGCATTTATTAGCAGCTTTTTTAATTATTATTATTCAGTACAAGTCATCCATTTAAAATATATATATATATATATATATATATATATATATATATATATATATATATATATATATATATATATATATATATATTTTTTTTTTTATTTTATACAATTTTAGTTTTGTAATGAAATAAATTAATATGTTGGCACAATTTTATTTTTGTCTACAAAACTAATTTAAAACATTTAAGCATATGCTTTCAGACCAAAAGATTTTTAAGATCACGACAAACATTTCAGTCAAGTGACCCCAAACTTTGAACAGCAGTGTGTGTATATATATATATATATATATATATATATATATATATATATATATATATATATATATACAGTATATCCATTAACCATTAAGATTATTTGCATTGTAACATTATATTCATAATATATACTTAAAATTGTACATTGAACTTTATAAATGTAATAATTTATAATTTATATTATATATTTATATAAATGTTTATTTGTCACAATGCAAAAAAACAAAAACAAAACTTAATAGTCCAAAAAATAAACTTAATTTTCTTTATACAATATATATATATATATATATATTTTACTTTACAAAAATAATAGATTTTTTTAACTAAATAACATAACTTTTTTGATTTCGGGATGAAATATGACAGGCTCGGACAACAGGCTGTTTTTTGTGTTATTAAGCTTAAAATATAAGAATTTCTGACTTGTTGTACTGTTCTACGGCAGCCTTGCGTTTGCAGAAGTCTGAGATCTGCATGCACTCCTCCCAGCAGCGGTCAATGGTGAACTGATCCAGACACTGATTAAAGGGTGTGAGGTCTCCCTGCTTGTACATATTCAACCTCCTCACCTACAAGTAAAGAGGATACTGTTACATATGACATTGTGATGCATATCTGTAAGGACTGAGACAAATGTATAGCTAACCTCTTCAGCAGGTAGACCACAGCTCATAGCCACATCACTCATCCAGCTCTCTGCAATCATCATGCCCTGCGGCCCACCAAACCCTCTGAACGCTGAGTTAGATGGTAAGTTGGTTTTACACAGGTAGCCTGTGCCACGAATGTTAGGGATGTTGTAGGAGTTCTCCATGTGGAACAGTGCCCTCTCCATGATCTATGCATTAAGAAGACCACATAATGTAGGCCTATATTTTGTAATGTGTTTCATTGCCCACCAGGGGGTGACAGATATTCTAACATTTGGGAGGCCTACTCACCGACAATGACAGGTCCATAGAATTGCCTGCATTGCTATAGAAAGTCACATCAAGTGCAAGCACTTTTCCATTGTTCATGTATCCAACCTAGACATGAGATTACAAAAATATAGTGTCTGAGAAAATACATACAAGGTCATTCATATTCTGAAATGGATGGAAGAATATATTTTTCTTTTCTGTGTTGACGTATTTCCTATTGAAATATATTGAAGTGCTCCTTCCTTTTTAAATAGCCAATAGCCTATAGCCACAGAGCCATAAACCATGATTTGCTGCTTGCTATTGCTAATAAGAGGCAGGTGGCATAAGGGGGAGGGACCTTCTCATTCTCAAGAGAAATTTATTGGGAAAAAATGTGGATAATATTTTCCCGGAAAAGACTGTAAATTTTAAATGCACATATCTGCTAAAAGTTAATTTTGTCAACGTTTGGCAGTATATTAGCATATAGATGGCTTCAAAGCTAAAAGACATGCACTAAAAGATTTAATGTGGTTTTCAACAAATCCTAATGGCTGATCTGTAAAAATCGCACCTTATAACGTCCAAAGAATGGATGTCGACCACCTGTGAGCAGCATGTCCTCATCGCGATCCAGCATGCAGCGAACTGGTCGCTTGAGCCTAAAAGTAGAAGACACTACAAACATTTAACCTTCACACTGTTACATAAAGCCTCCTTTAAATAATTAGGCATATATATCAACACCATTACATCAATTTCTGTTATAAATGTTAATTTTCCATACTTCTGTGCAGCAACAGCTACCACTGTGGACAGGATGGTGCTTCGACTCTCTTTTCCACCAAATCCTCCTCCCATCCTCTTTACCCGACACACCACTCGGTTAGCTGGCACTCCCAGAGCTTTAGCCACAAGGGCCTGAGCCAAATTCAAAGAAATTAAATCCTTATTCTGCAGCAATCCTCTAATAAAAATAGCCACAGAGAGCAATTTTTAGTGTATGTTCACCTGAGTCTTGGATGCCGACTGTGTGGACACAAACATCTCCATTTCTCCGTCTTCTCCGTGAGGGATAGCCAAGGTGCAATTAGTCTCCAGATAAAAGTGTTCCTGTCCTCCAATGTGCATTTCACCTGCAGTAGCACATATTCAGAGTCAGCTTATCAAATTAAAGAGGATTGGTGGCTTAGAAAAAATGTTTCAAGGAATTTTTAATTAGGAATGTTTTGTAGAAATGCTCTGTTCCTCTATACAGTTGGATTTACCATTAACAGTTTACCATAGAAAACAATGCATTCAATACCATGTAATTTAATTGTATGAAACGTTATATAAATAAAGGTTATATATGTGATTTTAACTCTTTAAGCTCAGAGGGCATTTTTAAAGATTTCCTGTTTCAGTGGCATACCCAAAATGAAAGGCTTACAACATCAACAACAACAACAACAAAAACAACAACAACAAAAGGAGGGTCAAGTGTTTGGTATAATTTTAAAGAAAACTTCTTTTTTTTTTAATGATATAGATTATGATAAATTCTGAGACACTCAGCCCAAGAAACTGGTAAAAAAAAAAAAAAAAAAAAAAAAAAAAAAGCTTGAGACAAAAATTTACTTATATTTATTTTTCTGATTTGACATTACACATCTCAGGGTGTAAATAAAGTAGCTCAGAAAAACTGCTTTTGTTTTGTTTCCAATCATGTCAACTGTACCTGAGTAAAATCTTGTGTTGATACACAAAAATCAATCAAAGGTTATAGCGTTACACAAATAATTTATTATAGTGTCCAAAAAAATCTCCAAATTTCCAAAAGCCTCTCCAAACAAATAAAACATAATAATTATACATAAGAACTAATTATACATGCAAACAGAACAATGACTAAAGGTTTGCATAGCATGCAGACATGATTTTAGTAATGAGATTTAACAGAATGAGTTTCATTCTGTGCCATTTGAGTCATCATTGGGTCTGTGTCATGTACTTGGTGCCATTCCTTGGTGGTCATATGTAATTAGAGTGATTGAACACATGACTCTCTGCCCAAATATGGAAGACTATCACCACTGGTTGGAGCAGTCTGAACCCAATCCGATTGGTTCAGAATTAAATGATGCTACAGCATTTCCAATTATGTCACCTGATCCAGGAAAGCTAATGTGTTTGTAGCCAGATAGCAAGATGCCAGATAGCCAGAAGCTGTGTGCACATTGTGCTTCGTGTAGTTGATATAATGAGCTATACATCCGATTACTTTGTGTGTGGACTCGTTTTAAAGATAATGGCCAGTAATGATAAGTAATGATATGTGATATTTTAAGTTCTGTTTATTTTTCGTAAAGTTTACTATGTCTATGAGTAAAACAAATAGGCCGGTTGTATTCTACTCATTGAGAGCTTTCCAACAACACATGACACATGGCTATTTGATGAGTTTTAATGTTTTTAGTGTTTACAACAATACAGTGCAAAATGTTTTATAAATTATCAAAATGAACACTTCTGATTTGTCTGCAAATTTCAAAGCACTTGTTCAGTTTTGGTCATAATGCCTACATGCATTTTAAAGTAGATGTTTCTAAGCTTTCAAATGATACCTATTTTGTGGTGGTCAAGACTGTAGTTATTAGCATTTAGATTTTTTCTCCCAGGCCCGCCAGCGGGCTTAGAGGGTTAAATAGGACTGTCTTTTCTAACCCATTTCACAAACTCCTACTTATTTTTTTTTTAAATATGGCATTTCCCTTTACATCACAATGCATGTAATTGAGTTGTACCATGCAGGATGTGATCAGCATCTTTAAATCCTTGGGCAACATCTCCTCTCTCTATCTTTCTCACTGGCTCATAGAAGGATTTATTGATAATAGCATCCTGTTTAAAAGAGTGAACACAACCATGTTAGCAATCCAGTCAAACTTGTGTTTGAGTGTTTGTGTGTGTGTGTGTGTGTGTGTGTGTGTGTGTGTGTGTGTGTGTGTGTGTGTGTGTGTGTTTGTTTGAACTTGTTCAAGCTGTTTCTGTGAAAACCTTAAATAATCCCATTATGTAATAATGACAGAAGGAGAAGTACTAACCAAGGGTAAAAGATCAGATCACATCAACAAATGTTTTGGGATAATACACAGTATGTGCATATACTGTATGTAGATCAGTAGTTCTCAACTGTTCTGATAGGGTCGCAGACAGAAGGGAAAAAAATCTTCACATATGTTTTGTTGTTGATGTCAAAGGCCATGCATCCAATCAATATTTTGGAATTTTGGTGCAGATTAATCTGCCACTTGGTGATATGACTAATACTAACACAATATTTGGCCCAGTTTTTGTTTCATGGCTGGTAAATCACACTTTGATGTTGTTTATGCATTTAGAAAATTCCTTGATTTTCCTATTCAGTTCATGTCATGTTAAAAATTCAGCATATTATTTGGCCTATGCAGTTAATGGTAATGCTTATAACTATCATGTTTAAAGGAATAGTTCAGCCCAAAAAAAAAATTCTCTCATTTATTCACCCTCATGCCATCCCAGATGTGTATGACTTTCTTTCTTCTGCTGAACACAAATGCAGATTTTTATAAGAATATTTCAGTACTGTAGGTCCATACAATGCAAGTGAATGGTGACCAGAACTTTGATTCTCACATAAAGCCAGCATAAAGGTAATCCATATGAGTGGTTCAATCCGTGTCTTCAGAAATTATATGATAGGTGTGGGTGAGAAACAGATTAATATTTAAATCCATTTTTACTATAAATTTCCACCTTTTACCAGCCCCGACCAGTAGGTGGCAATATGCACGAAGAATGCGTATCACCAATAAACAAAAGAAGAAGAATGTGGAAGTGAAAGTTCAGATTTATAGTAAAAAAAGGACTTTAATATTTATCTATTTCTCACCCACACTTATATCACTTCTTAAGATTTGGATTTAACCACTGGAGTCATATGGATTACTTGACTGTTGACTATGTGATTTTTGGAGAATCAAGTTCTGGCCACCATTCACTTGCATTGTATGGACCTACAGAGCTGAAATATTCTTCTAAAAATCTTCATTTCTGCAAAAGAAAGAAAGTCATACATATCTGGGATGGCATGAGGATGAGTGATTTTTATTTTTTATTTTTGAAACTATCCCTTTTACATCCACAACAAGCACATCTAATACCATAGAAAAACAATCAGCTGGCAGCTGCATGATTCTATTTACTGTGGTGTGTGAAAACGGGTGGTGTCTGCATATGTGTGTGTACAAGTATAACATTTCAGACCTGAATGGTGACAATCACAGGCTGCAACTCCTCATAGCTTATCTTTACAGCCTTGACTGCTCTCTGAGCATGGGCCTGTGTGTCTGCCACAATGGCCCCCACTATGTGTCCCACACATGTGACCTAATATGAAGCATCAATGTAAGGATGAGAACCACAATGTCAGCATGACTGTGCACATGCTAATAATTATGATTATTTTAAACTTTGCCACATCTGAGATGCTCAACCATTAAAGAACTATGTTAAAGTATAACTGCATCAATAAATGGTTATCCAGTGGATAGACTTTGAACATAAAACAACTCTTAAGATCTACAAGAATACTTTACAATCACTTGAGATGCATGTGAGAGACATTTTGCACGGGAATGCATATATGGGGGCTACTAGAGTCACAAGGATGACTCCAGTTGCTACAACTTTCATTTGATATGCTGTCTTCTGTAAGAGAAATGTAAAAGCCATATCGCTATGCTAGCTTCATGCCTGATCCTCTCTGGATAATAACTACCCCCTGACTTCTATGGAAAAAGCAAATACTTGTATTATGGATTTAATACTTTTCTATGTTCAAATGTCTCTCGTTAGATTTATATTGTACATAAAATGCAATGTTATATCTAGAAAACCACCTTATTATCTGCGAAGACTGTTTCGTCATAGACGATAGGTCCTGTCATGTTACTTCCTTGAATGTCATTGGCAGAGATGAATGTAACCACTCCAGGAACTGCCATTGCATTCGAAGTGTCAATGGATCTACAAACAGAAACATGTACACATAGTTAATACTTAATTGCAGATTATCTCTCATCATAACATTCTAGTTCAGTTTTGAATCTTTTTTTTTATGACACTTGAGTCATAAAAACAGTGCAGGCTCACTTTAAAAGTATCAGTGTGCATGTGATATATTTGGCATAAACCCAATATCTATAATTTCAAAACATCAGACTCTGTTTTGCAAGATAAGGCAAGGTTTAAAAGTCCATACTGGGACTTTTTAACCTCATCTGGGATTCAAAATCGAATTTAAACCTGGATATAAACATATTAAAACAAGTGTTTAGGATTTTGAAAACATTTAAAACGAAACTTTATAAGTAAATTAGTTACGAATTTACACTTTTTCTAGTGACACTGACCATGTTAACTCCTTTGTACAAAAGGTCAGAAGTTAAAGGATGATAAACCAAATACTAAGAATTTTTTACAATTCAACACAAATTGTTATGCTGATAATTTGTAATGATAAAAACTATATTAAATATAATATAATGCAAAATATCATCAAAAATAGGACTCAATCTTTGGAACCCCTTCTGTATAGTATTTACAGTATATGTCATTTCCACTAACTTTATGAGGGCATGAGCTTTAGTGCTGGTGACCAAAGCCAAATGGAGCTCATTTTTATAGCAGGGGATGTCATCACAGTAGACCGCCTCTCCTGTGGCCTGCTTTAGTGCAGACAGGTGCATGATCGGATGGCCCACCACATCATCACTGCTCTGACCAGGGGGAATGGCCTACAAACAAAGTAATAAGCTAAGCAACTTTCTGACACAATGCACAGATAAGCCTGGAACTACTTCTTAATGATAACTAATATATATACCTGGTAAAGCTGTACACTGGATGGTGGGTCCAACTTGAAGAGCTCAGTAGCAGTAGCATATTCAGGTCTTATGTCTTTAACAGTGACACCCTGTAGAGACACCTCTTACAATTAATGCCATAATAGTCTTGTTCCCGAAGGACATACAGTATTAGAAATATGGTTGTTTAAATTAAGAAACAGTAGAATCAGAGTCCAAAATTAACACTTTGGCACTCCTACCGATGTTATGTGAATTGAAAAACATGCACTATGGAACTGTGTTTTGGACTATTTTAATCAAACAAAATATAATTATATGCCCAAAACAACTGAATTATTTAAGATGTTTTTCTTGCATATCCTGAACAGATTCATGTTTTATTAACTTTTTTCAAGCCAATTTTAATATGCATTTAGTGCTTGAGAAGTGTAAAAAATGATCTGAACAGAATGCTTCAAACTTTTGCTTGTATAAGTTTGTAAAAATAGTTAATTAAAAACCTCAGTTTGCAATTCCAGAGCCAGTTTGTGTTGGACAGTGAGAAAGAACTTGTAGAACAGGCTGATAGTCAGTGTGCATCTGTATGCCACCATCCCACCAGGAGCTGAGGGAGATAAAGTAATCTCCTCAGCCAATGAGGTGCAGGCTTTCTGTAGCAGCTCCTCATTCCATTGCCTGCAAGCAAGTAAGAGTTCTGTAAAATTCCTTAGTATTAATATGCATATACTATATATATGTACAGTATTGTGACGAGGAGGATGGTGTGGCCCGACCGTGATGGAGCACGGCCGGCGCTGAATCAGCTGATCAGCGGGAGAGCGAGATAAGGGGCGGCTGGAGATGCCGGTTCGAGAGAGAGAGATGCACACGGCCGTGTTGCATGTGTGTCTGTTTGTATTATAGTTTATGTTTGTTATATGTTGAGTTTTGTATTAAAACTTTATGTTGACTGTTCAGCTCCTCCTTGCCCATCCTTATACTGTCACAGTGGTGCCGAAACCCAGGAGGGAGGAGGGATGCGCTGTCGCGGAGTCCTCGCCGCTGCCATCCGCCAGGGGAGCAGCCGCGGCCATCTGCCTGGGGACAGAGGGGTAGCTGCCGGCTGCCGAGAGCCGGAGGAACTGCGGCCGTCTGCCGAGAATGGGAGGAGTAGTTCCGTCCGCCATGGGCCGGAGGACTCACTGCCATCAGCCGGGGGAGGCGCAAGCTTGCATCCGCAAGAGGGTGGAGGAGCAGTTGAGGACTGGGCGACGGCACGTCAGGGAGCCAGCGAGCAAGTTCTCTCTCTCTCCTCTCTCTCTCTCTTTGTGTCTCTGCTCACCCTTTCCCTCTGCCCACACCTCCCCTCGTCTCTCCCCCCAGGTTCACAGGAGGCAGGGTGGGCCACCAGCAGACAGAACGACTGGAAGGGCACAATCATGCTCGGATGATCACTGAGGTCCAAATCACTGAGATCACATTTTTACCCCATTCTGATGGTTGATGTGAACATTAAATGAAGCTCCTGACCCGTATGATTTTATGCACTACACACGATTGGCTGATTAGATAATTATATACTGAAGTTAGAATATTCCGGGTTCCATACAAGTTAAGCTCAATCGACAGAATTTGTAACATAATACTGATTCCCACAAAAAGTAATTTTGACTTGTCCCCTCTTTTCTTAAAAAAAAAATAAATAAATAAATAAAATAAAAAAAGTCGAGGTCACAATAAGGCACTTACAATGGAATTGAATGGGGCCAGTTTTTGGAGAAATGCAGAAATGTGAAGCTTATAATTTTATAAAAGCTTAACTTGTATTGAAACCAGAATATTCCTTTAATATAAAATATTAATGTAGATGTACAATTTGTAGCTGAAGTTTTATAAATGTAGATTAAAGTCACTTGGATTCTACAATGTGAACACCATTGCATTGCTTTGATCCACTAGTGAATTCAAACTAGCAACACTAGGCTACTCGGCTATCTCTAAAGAAACATTCAATGTCAGTACAAAATAGTGGTGGATTTTTTTAATAATCGGTGATGATACTTTAATATGTATAAATTAGGGATGCAATGATATGAACGTTTTTGGATGATACCTACACTGATTTTTACAACAACAACAAAAACACTATATGCCGAAAATGATACCAATACTGATATTTTGCAACTAGTTTTACTTAGCAATTATGCTTAACATTTTTTTAAAGAGGAACAAAAGCTTTTTCACTGTTCTAACAATAAATAATTTCCATTGAACATGGATTGGACCTGTTCAACACATGTGAAAGATAAATAGAAGATAAAAAGATACAAAAAGATACAAAAAACTGCCTAGATTCCTTAACGCAGAAGGATGTCTGGAGGTCATACCGACATCTCAGAAGTCAAAGTTTGCTGGTTTCAAAGCATTTTGAATGGTTTCCCTTATCATGTAACCTATATGTAAGTGCCACTATCATAAATGTCATGTCAGTTTATGCAATTTGTTCTGCATTACGTTAGAATGAGAAAGAATAAAAACTTAATATTACATGTTCTTAGGAGTGTCAACCCTTCTACATATTGTGCCTATTATTATTTCTGGACTGTGCATTTGAATTCACAGAGTGTTTACAAAGTGTATTACTAATTAATTATAATGAAACCATCATTTTTTTTTTTTTTTTTTTTTTTTATTGGCATTTTCATGCTTATTACCAATATGCTGATGGTTTTAATTTGGTCAGTAATTGGCCGAAAAATATTGTCTGCCAATACATCGGTGCATCCTTAGTATAAATAGATATATAGATAAATAGTTATAACTAAACATCTGGGTGGCAGATGACTGATATAATACAGATAAATATGTGGTATAGGCCTCATAAATGTAAATATGCAAATTGAGATGTACACATATGCTGAAATTAAAGAAACTTTTTTTTTTTTTTTACACAATATTAACTTGAAATGCACAAAAAAAATATTAGGAAGCATTAATTATGTATTAAATTATGAAAATTATGCAAGGGGAGTTTTGTTAAAGGATACTTCACTCAAAAAATCTGAATTCTGTCATTTACACACTCTCATATTGTTCCCAACCCATATGACTAATGTCTTGTGACCAAATGTCATGAAGTAATGTTGCATCCTCACTGGTTCTCGCAACATCAGGACGTTTGGTCACACGATGTGCAAGACCAATGAATTTTGATGTTTTCTACGTAGTCACCATTGGATTTTCTGAACTTGATTAATGATTTTATTTTAAGAGTGAATAGCCACTTTAATTACGCTATGTTTATCATGCAAAGTGATCGTATGTCTTCATAAGACTTGGAATATGACACACTAGCTTCATGGACCACTTTGATGACACTTTTGGATGCTTTATTAAGTGTTAAAGTGAATCACTATATACTGCCATTGTATTGAATTCAACCAAAGGAAAAAAAAAGTACTGTTCTACAGAAGAAAGAAAGTCACATGGGTTTGGAACAACATCAGTGTGAGTAAACAATGACAGAATTTTCATTTCAGTGTGAACTATCCCTTTAACTGGACAAGCAGGCACATTATCAGCTGATGCAATAATCTCCAAATGGCCCAATATTGGCCTGTCACTAATATAGAATATCAGAAGTGGGTCACTATACCAGCAGGGCATCATTTACCTGTCGAGCAAACTTTTGCATGTAGCGGTGGCAAGAACAGTAACAGGGGCCATTCCTCCATAGCTTATCCGGATATTCTGCACAATGTTGGATCGTTCATGGAAGCATACGTTCATTCCACATGTGACAATAGAGATGTCGTCTTCTTTACGAGGGGACTGCTTGAAAGCTGAAAAGTACTGGCCCTAGAAAACAAATTGAAAGAGTGTTTCCAAATCTGCATTGAAATTGATCTATGTGAGATTTTAAGTGTGAGTATTTTGAATGGAACTCTGCAGACCTTTCTTGTGTATGGAATCTCAATAGATAACAAAATCTCATCTGGCTTCAAAACTGTCTTTCTATAACCAGGGAAGAACTTGTCGTCCATCTCAAGAACACGTTTCCCCCCTTTAAACATCAGACAGAGATTTTTATGGAATTTCTAAAATAGCAAATGTTGTCATTTATAGAAAAATACTTTCTGCTATTGTTAAAATCTGTAGAACAAAGTACACTGAGACTGTGTCAATAAAATTAGTCAACATCCTATATGCTACTTTGCTGGAACACTGTACTGCAAATGTCACCTGCCTACCATGGCTTTCAGAATTTTTAACCCCTGCCCTGTGTCCTGTACCACAAACATGCAATTTGCTGTCAAGGACAGAAACTATAAAATGATTTGACAATGTCTATGATTTACTTTAGACTTCTCCGTGGGACTACATGGAAAATAAGTTTACTCTATGAAATATTACACTCTTTGAAATACGAATATACAGTTTGCATATTTGGTTAATGAAGAGGAATGGTTTCTCTGCATAAACAGCCCAACTTCTTATCAGATGATAAAATGTAACAACCTTTGGTCCTCGAACAGAAAAAACAAAAAAACAATGTGCTGTACCTTTGGACATCACAGTTAGCTTGCAGCCTGCAGCCATGAACACAGGGTTGAGGTCTGAAATGGGACTTGCTGTCATAATATTGCCACCAACAGCCTGAAAGCAAAAACATGAGGTTATAAATGTGAATTGTTTTATAATAGAAAGGAAACATTCTCATGGCCATGGCTCTGAGAACATAAAACACTTTGACTTAACTGTTTATGTCAGTTTAGAAATGACACCAGATTAAAAGTTATATATCACATACTGCAACATTTCGGATCTGCTGTCCTGCGAACCAGCGCAGCTGCTCCAGAACAGCCTTAAAGACCTCAGTCTGATGAGCAGGCAGCTTATTTACCACTTCACGCAACACATCTCCCAGCACAGTCAATGTCACTGATGCGCCAACCTCGATACCTGTGAAACACACAAATTGTCTCCATCAGCAAAGTCCTTTTGTCTCCTTTAACTATGACAGAACTACGATTAATTGTTCACTTGTCTTTAAAGGGATAGTTCACACAAAAAAATTTAACTCTGTCATCATGTACTCAGCCTCATGCCATCTCAGATGTGTAGGACTTTCTTTCTTCTGCTGAACACAGACAAAGATTTTTAGAAAATATTTCAGCTCTGTAGGTCCATACAATGCAAATGAAGTGGGTCTGAAACTTTGAAGCTCAAAAAAGCACATAAAGGCAGCATAAAAGCAATTCTTATGACTTCAGTTGTTAAATCCATATCTTCAGAAGCATTATAAGTGTGGGAAAGAAACAATATTGAAGACATTTTTTTCACTATAAATTCTTCTCCCTGCCCAGTAGGTGGAGATATGCACGAATAATGCAAATCGCCAAAAACACAAGAAGAAATTGAAAGTGGAGATTTGTAGTAAAAAAGGACTTAAATATTGATCTGTTTCTCACCCACACCTATCATATCACTTCAGAAAACATGGATTTAACAACTGGAGTCTTACGGATTACTTTTATGCTGCCTTTATGTGATTTTTGGAGCTTCAAAGGTCTGGTCACCATTCACTTCCATTGTATGGACATACAGAGCTGAAATATTCTTCTAAAAATCTTTGTTTATGTTCAGCAGAAGAATACATATCTGGGATGGCATGAGGATGAGTAAATGATGACAGAATTTTCATTTTTGGGTGAACTATTATTTTAAGTCTGAGGAGTGAAATGCTACTCAAAGATTATATTTAAATATTGAGATTTTTTAGATAAATTTAACTTTAAAACCATAAAAACATTTGAGAACATTTCATCATATAAAGGACATTCTTACCTTCCTGGGTGTGCTGAATGTTGGTCAGTTCTGGTATGTAGGCTGGGGCCAGAATCATAGGATAAAGTAGGTTCTTGAACTTCATCTCGATACCTTGTGTATGAGAAGAGAGGTCAAAAAAATTACATTAGCTTGAAACCAATGCATTCTGAATTACAATACCACACACACACACACACACACACACACACACACAATCACGTTTTTTTACTTTTTTTCTACATAAACACAACAAATTTTTTTAATTATTAACATAACACATGAAACAATATATGTGGGCCTCACCAACTTCTGTGTTCCCAACTACTAGTTTAGCATTTGGATAGGTTGCCTTCAGTTCTAGGAGTTCTTTAAGGGAGCTGGGTTGTATCCACTGCACTCTTTCGCCAATAAACCTCAACTCTCTCTGTGGCTGTTTAGTTAGGCTCTATAGAGAACAACATATCTCCTTAAGTTTAAATATGCATCCATATAATGTTGTATTGAGTAAATTCTGTTAAATATTTTTAGATGTACCACGAGTTCAGGAGGAAAAATAATCTCTTGTGTTGGGTCTAGTGGCATAAACTCTGATGGGTCATGCAACTTCTGAGCTGGACGTATTGAATTTCCCTACAAAAAAAGAAAGAAACATTTGAATTATTTGTAAAAAGATTAAAGAGTGAATGGCAATTGGGACCAGTCAGTCTATCACAGAGATATTGTGAAAGATATATTCCTTTCTTTACTTATAGGCGGTGTTTGCATATGAGATTGTGAAACAGTGATTTTGTAGAAACTGCTTGTTGTTTCATGGCTACATGGGCTCATGAGTATCAGTTCAAACATGTGACCGGTTTCCTTTAAGATTGAAATGGATGCCATGTCATTGATTTCCTTACCAAGGACCCAACAGGTTTATCATAAATGGTAAGGCCTTAGGACTAAAACGTGTTTGTACTCAGAGATGACAGAAAACATGCACAGTGGTTGTAACAATGTGAGAATTGATATTGCAGCCATTCGTCTGGATGTCTGTTGAGATGTTCCACTCACATTGACATGCTCCTCAGTGTGTCTGTTAGTCATACAGCAGCCATTAGTTTGCCCTTTTGCACCACAACATCCCCCATTCTGAAAGAGGCACATTTTAAACATCGATGAAAGAAATGCTGCATGTTGTGCTGGAAAAAAATCACAAATTAGATCTCTTTAATGTCTCAAATAATTCTCCTAGATGGCAATGCGATTAAATGGAGAGCAAATGGAGAATCTTTATTGTTTTCTCCTGCTCCTAAGATTTTTCCCTAGAAGAGATCCCAAGAATGTTTCAAGATGTGCACACATTTACCAAGAGTCCAAAGCATGCAATCAAATGTTAAATATTACAATATGAGCTCCAACTTTTCACATGAATTTCCCTAAGACCAATCAACATTACTGTATGCCAACAATTGTCTCATTTGTGTCTGCTTCCTTCTAAGGAATTTTAGGAAAAATATTATCCTTTCCAAAAAGGATAATTCACCCTTATGTTGTCTCAAACTCGTGTGACTTTATTTCGTCCACGGAACACAAACAATGGAGATATGTTTGTTTGTCCATTCAATGAAGTGAATAAGTGAACAAATTTCCAAGCTCCAAAAAGCACAGAAAAGCAGCAGAAAAGTAATCCAGATGACTCCAGTGGTTTAATCCATGTTTTCTTAAGCGATCCAATCAGATTTGGGTGAGAGCAGACCAAAGTTGAACTCATTTTTCACTGTACATCATTGCAGTCTCTAGGCATGATCATCATTTTAAGCTTGATTACACTTCCTAGCACTTGACGCATGCGCAGAGTGCTAGATGGCATTAGAAAGTGTAATCGAGCTTGAAATCATGATCGCCAAGGAGCAGTGTTGATCTCGTCAATAAAATCACTAACGAAAACATTCTTTGACGAAGAGTTTTTTGTTTTTGTCAACGATAAAGAGGACGGGATGAAAAAGGTGCATCATGACGAAAATTAAACAATTTTATTAATTATAAGCATAATATTGATGAAAATATGACATGTAACTTACGTTGTGAATACACTGTTTCCGTAAGAAACACGCTACATGCAATGTAATATCCTTTTACCAAAAATTAATAAGTCTCTAAAGCAAGAAGTTTTCACAGTACAGTAGGCAAACTTCTAAAAAGTAGCTAATACTTCAGTCTAGTCATTATTATTTTAGGAGCTCAGTTTGTTCACAACAAAGACAAAGAGTAGGCTATGTATAGTTATATGTTTAATACATTTTTAAATTATAAAATTTTTGTTTGAATAAATGTTTTAATATTTTATAAAAGTTTGGTCTGTTACAGTTTGACACACCTCCTCTTTTGGTCTGTTTTCAACCAAAATCGATTGGATCCCTTCAGAAGACATGGATTAAACCACTGGAGTTTTATGGATGACTTTTATGCTGCCTTTATGTCCTTTATGGAGCTTGAAAATTTGGACACCATTCACTTGCATTATATGGACAAACAGACATATCTCCATTAAATATCTTAGTTTGTGTTCCACAGAAGAAAGAAAACCACATGAGTTTGAGATGACATAAGGGTAAGTAAAAGATAAGAGAATTATAATTTTTGCGAACTATTCCTTTAAGTCTTAAAGCGACCTCTGAGCAACACAATTTTCATTTGAGATGGTTAAAAGAACTGATACACCGTTTAAAATATTTTACCACAATATTTCTTGATACCAGCTCAGAGTTACTTCAACATCTTCATTTTGTACTTGTGAATAAACCATATTATGATTTCAACTATTGTAATATCAATGTTTTACTGCTGTAAACTGTAAAACTCAGGAGTTCTTTTACTTTTGTGAATGTCCTGTAGCCTTCCAGAATGGGTCTGTAGCCTGTGCAGCGACATAAATTGCCTGTGTACAACCAATTCAAAATTAAAATATTTATTTACAAATTGTATAAATGTGTAAAGCAAAAAAAAAAAAAAAAAATAGATAAATACAATTTGAGGCTCTGACTTTTACTACACCTTGAAAGGCCTCCTGAATGTCATGCATGGTGGGCTGAGGGATGTTTCGCAATAGGGCGTACATAGACATTACAATTCCTGGAGTGCAGAAACCACATTGTGATCCATGAGCCTTAGCAATTCGCTCCTGTATTGAAAAACAAAACAATCGTTGTTGCTACAGATGAGTAAAACAGCAATATATCAATTGATACAGCTTACGTGACTTCTCACTCTTCCCACTAGCAGGAAAAGAGAAGTCATTATGCAGTCATTTATTTTTTTGTGTAACATGCTTTTGTCATCATTCTCTACAACAACACTGAAAGATGTAAAAATTGCGATCACACCTGTACAGGATGGAGTTTGCTGGCTACGCTGCCAATGCCTTCCACTGTAGTTACTGCACAGTGATGCAAAGAGCATAGAGGAGCCAAGCAGGCATTAACTGCATGATGACTTCAAAGGTGCCATTAAGGACATAACTACAAAAATGACTTGGATTTCTTTCACAAGTTTCAGACTCCTATAGGTATAACACTGAAAGCATAAACTGTAGACATGCACATGTCACAGGTTTAAGGAGAGCAATGCACTTTCTCTCAAGTTTTGAATGAATGAAAAAGATACATAATCCGGCTTTGATGTGGGTGATATTTGGACACCATCACTGTGCAGGCTCCACAACCTCCTTCTGCACATCCCAGTTTGGTTCCTGTCAAACCCACTGCAAGCATCAATACTAAGGAAAACAACTTGGAACACAGTCACACTGAGAAAGAAACTAAATCAGTGTAAAAAAAAAAAAAAAAAATGAAGAAAAAACAATTTCATAATTACTATATAAAATGAAGCAAGAAAAACAAAATCCTTAAGATTTTGTGGTCAAGAGCTTGTGACAAAAAAAAATGCAAGTTTGCATCACTAAATGTCACTTGTTTACATCAGATAATACTGGTGGGAATAATTGAAGAAGTGTGTTTAACTTTAAAAATCAAAGATTAACCAATTGATATAGCAAAATAACACACACACACACACACACAGGAAAAGAACATTACTACAGAAAATTCCTTGAAAATTCTTCTCTAAGCCTCCAATCCACTCATCTTTTATAAATTGTAAAAAAACATCTTGATCCTGTCTATCTTAAAGCTGATGTGGTTATAGGACAACCACATTCTTTCACAAATATTTGCTTTTTGAACCTTTTGGGGGGTTTTTTCTCGAGCTCACACAACTTTATCATAAATTTCTAAACACAGAAATTTATCGGTGGATATGCCTCTAATGAGGAAAGCTTGACATAACAATACAAAAAAGAACATGTTGCAATCACTGAAAGTAACATTCAACTAAAAATAAATGATCAACTTTAATGAATACTTATTAATAACTAGTTAATTCATCAGTAATTCAAGAAATAAGCTGATTGACCTGTGTATAAAAAATCTGATCATGCAAGTGACATTTAATCATCCAAACATGTCATTTTTAGCAAATCTCCTGAAGCTCCACAGTGATCTAAACCCCAGCAGAAAGCAAACAGTTCAGTGTAACCAACCACACACACACACACACACACACACACACACACACACACACACAAAAGAAGGGAGGGAGGGGTAGGATCAGTGGTAACACTTTACAATAAGGTTCCATTTGTTAACATTAGTTAGCATCATTAGTTAACATGAACTAACAATGGACAATACTTTTACAGCATTTATTTACCTTGGTTAATGTTATTTTCAACATATAGTAATACATTTTTTTAAATTAAAAGTTGTATATTTTAACATTAGTTAATACACCATGAACTAACATGAACTAACAAAGAACAATTTTATTTTTATGAACTAACATTAACAAAGATAAAAATATATTGTTCATTGTTAGTTAATGATACCTAATGCATTAACTAATGTTAACGAATGGAACCTTATTGTAAAGTGTGATCAAAATTATGATCTTATATTGTTGCTTGCAGTATGCTATATAGAGAAACTGGCATTCAGTTTCAACACATAGACTGTTTAAATAAGAACATAAGAAGATCAAAAGGATACAGTTTCTCCTTAGATATGTCAGGAGCGTCATTTCAGGATCTGCATTTTTCTCGGTGATCTGCGCAGAAGACATTAAGGAAAACATTTTAAGGCACTTGTTTAGCTATTATAAAATGTTAATGTATGGAAAAATAGTCTAGTAGCCTAGTCAAAAAAGATTTGCATGGTAACTTTTGAGTTTAACAGCTGGAAATAATAACGGAGAAAATAAACACAAATTGAATTGACTATTCAATCACCCAGTTACCTTTTTGCCATTAACGAAGAAAACAAGGTCATCCACTGGATCCTGAAGTTTGTTCTTTATCTCTTCTACTGTGATCGACATTTTTGCTGTCTCTCAGCGGTGTGAGATCAAATCAGTGCGCTGTGAGTATAAAACTACAAGCGCAGCGTCACGCTCTTGAACAGCAGCTGAATTGAGAATGACGTGTGGGAGGGCTTTTACAGTAAACTATAGTCACTCTTTTATAATATTAAGGTGTAACTCACAAAGAAGCTGAAACCCGCTTTCATAGGCAGTTATTGAGGGGCACGACTTGAGTTTCTTAATATTAGTTACCTGTACTGTCCTAGCGGCGAAAAAAAAAAAAAAAAAAAAAAAAAAAAAAAAAAACAACAACAACAACAAACTAATTTTCAAAATAAATAAATAAAATAATTAATTATATATATATATATATAAAAAAAATACATTAAATAAATAAATACATAGGGCATGTCAAGTTGTATCACAACCTTATTCAGACTAGCAAAATATTTTATCTTTTACGGGAATGAAAACTCATTTTTAGACAAAAATCCAGACAAAAATCCGACTGCAGAGTCTCCCTCATAGCCTCTTTTCATTCCCGTCAAAAAAATAAATAAGGCGCTACACTGAACATGGCCTATATAATAGGAACCTGTCATTAAACATCCTTGCGTATTTTCAGCTAAATTAAAACAGTGAAACAATTCATAATTTACTGTTAAAACACAAACCAATTATAATAAAAAAATTCATGAGCCCAATTCATGAAACAGCAAAAATAATAAATGTGTATAAATGAATGCTAAACAGTTCATAGGCGTAACTACAGGGAGGGCGGGGTGGGCAGCCGCCCTAGGGCCCGAGATGAGAGGGGGCCCGCAACAGTGTGACGGCCAATGAAAAATGACCAAGGTCTCCCAAGGAGGGGGCATGACAGGTTCTTTGCACTGGGGCCCGTAAGATCCAAGTTATGCCACTGGAACGATTGTTTTAGATAAATCTAAATAACCTTAATTAGCAACTTAGTTACTCTTAAGGGGCTAAAGGCACCCATTAAGGAAAATGTGCATTTTTTCAAGATCAAATAAAAAAAAAAATATTTATTGAATATTGATGGGGCAACATAATTTGTGTGAAAATACATAAATACATAAGGTTTTGTTTAAAATTCATAAAACATTTTTTATTTTTTATAATAATAATAATGAAAAAAGGTGGCGCGTGTGAGCCTTTTACACTACACTTGGGGTAAAAGGCACCATGGGGGTTAAAGTATTGTGTAAATGTAGGAACAAAAGTTCTAGGGCAAATTACTCTTTTGAGTAACAAGTTAAGATAATACTTATTTAAAACCACTTCAAAAAAGGGTTAAACATTTCCTCTCATTTTAATCACATTTGGCATTTCACAACATCTATAAACCAATTAATCTAAATTGTGATTGGATCAGTCAATGGGAGCCAACTTTGAACATTTTTCATAACAAATCTATTCACCCCACTTAAGAAAAACTGTTGCCCCTGCAACAGGGGGGCTTTTACCCAAACACCATCCTTTCTCTTATTGGACAGTTATTTTAAAAATTGTAGGACACTGCAGTATCTGAAGATGTTATTATTTCAACCTGAAGGAATTCAAAGAGAGTTACTCAAAGAGACAACACAAGAGGTCAAATGAATAAACCCCTGCTTTCACTTTTCATGTGTCTTGAGATTAACCCTTGGATGGTCTTAACGATCAAGTTAAGAACCTGCTGGGTCAAACTGACCCGTTTTTTTTTTTTTTTTTTTAAATTATTTTTAATATCAACAGCTTGTAATAAAGGCTCTGTTTGCTCTATCTGTACATTTTTAGTCTTAAATCATTCCACTAGTTGGCAGCAAACACAAGATAAAATATTTTTCCCTCTATAACCTTCGATGACAATATACAGATCTGAAAGGCAGGGGCACCACAACGCACCTTAAAAAATCTTGTAATAAAAAAGCTTCAAAAGCTTGTAATAAAGGCTCTGTTTGCTCTATCTCTCTACTTTTAGTTTTTAATCATTCCACTATATTGCAGAAAACACTAGAAAAATACTTTTTCTATATCACCTTCTATTACAATATACAGATCTGAAAAGCAGGGGGCACCCCAACATGTTTTGTGACTGCTTACATTCATCCAGTCTTTTTGGGGATTTTTTTCCCTGGACATTCGAGACATAACAGTGGATTATTTACCCAGCGGAAAGAAAAGTAGAAAGACTCATTTTGTAGAAAACAACCTAAAGTTCAAGCTGATATAATGTTTATGGCTACTTGGGGCTTACAGAAGCAGTGATCTGAGCAGACATGAGACTTTTCTTTAAAAAAAAGTTTCACTTTGAAATACTTTTGATGATTATTCAAACAAATTAATCAAATAACTAATAACTTCAATCTGCATTTATTCAAATATTTTTTTCAAACAGGTGTTTATTTATTTATTACATCTCATTTGAAGATGTGTATGTGTGTGTGGAGGGGTGTGTGTGTGTGTGTGTGTGTGCAATTATGAGTATGAGTGTGATTGAACTTATTAGAGAGCCTGGAGAGAAGGGGTTTCCAAGTCACATCAGCTACTTACTGGGGTACCTCAGGGCTCAGTGCTTGGCCCACTTCTCTTCTCAATATATACAACATCACTAGGACCCATCATTCAAGCACACAGGTTTTCTTACCACTGCTATGCCGATGACATGCAGCTCTACTTATCTTTCCAGCTTAACGATCCCACGGTGACTGCTCAGATCTTGGCCTGCAGGGCAGACATCTCGGCCTGGATGAAGGAACACCACCTTCAATTCAACCTAGCGAAGACTGAGCTCCTTGTCTTTCCAGTCAGCCCTGCTGTCGAGCACATCATCATCATTCAGCTGGGTTCGTCTACAATAACACCATCCAAAACGGTCAGAAATCTAGAGGTAACCATCAACAACCTACTCAATTTCACTGACCATATCTCAAAAACAGCCCATCATGTAGATTTGCAGTTTACAACATGAGGAAGACCCTTCCTCTATGAACATGCCACACAACTCCTTGTTCAGTCTCTTGTCATATCTAGACTGGATTATTGTAATGCTCTGTTAGCCGACATTTCTTCATGCACAATTAGGCCTCGGCAAATGATCCAGAATGCAGGAGCATGGCTGCCGGTTGCTGCATGTTACAAGTTCAAAGCTCTGATGCTGGCATACAGAAAAGTCACTGGGTCTGCTACAGCTTACCTTAAATCAGAGAGAGCTATGTTCCAACCAGAAGGCTGCATTTAGCAAATGAGCAGTGCCTAGTGGTACTAACACAAAGAGACACCAAATCACTTTCCCAGACTTTCGGCTTCGTTGTTCTTCAAATGGTTGAACAACCTTCCCAACTCCATCCATGAAGCAGACTCCCTCTCTGTCTTCAAAAAACAGCTAAAGACACAACTTTTTCCAAGAGCACTTGACCATACACTAAAATTAATAATAATAATAATAATAATAATAATAATAAATCTTGTTGCACTCTAATCTCTGTCTTGGCTAGTACTTTTCTGATGCAGTTGAAACTTAGTAATGCAGCAGTTTTGGTGCTACTGTCTCCTTAAGATGAAATGTTGTATCCTTCCTCAAGTCGCTATGGATAAGAGTGTCTGCTAAAAGAATACATTTAAATGTAAATGTTGTAGCCAGACCTTTAACTAAATTGCAAAAGTGAACAGACTGCACATGGTTCATCTCAGTCCCACATAAATTTAACTATACATTATACACACATCAACAGACACACAGTTTGTAATGTATGAGTGTTTCATTTCAGGGGAAAGCAGTGTATATCTTGACAGATATGAGTGAAACAGAAAACAACAACCTGAGATTCTTTCTCTTAGGCCTATTTTAAGCATGTAAAAGGTCTTTCTTTTACATTATTTTAACCAGAGGGGCCACCAGGGGGCCTCAGCAAACTTCCAATGACATGGAGTCAACTACTGTTTTTAACCCATTCATTTTCAGGGACCCCAGCAAAAAAAAAAAAAAAAAAGTAAATGAAATCAACATAAACAACTGGCAGGAATGCACTGCTATACTGTGTACACCAGTCAGGGAATGTTAGCCTGAGAAAATTTATTGCATTTATACCTTGGGTCTCATAGACTTGGTCTGAGCTCCTAAATTATTTAAGAGAGCTAAAAAGGTAATACTTAATATACTTGCACATAAATATGTAAATAAATAAATAATGTAATGGGGTTTGAGGGATATTTTAGCAGTGCCATTTTCTTATATGCCTAAATATTACACCCTCTTTTAATTGAATACTTGATTTATTAGAATTTTGTCATTTTTATACCTGCCTGAATTCTATCCCCAAGCAGAGTTCCTTTTTAAATCTCTTTATCATTGTCCTTAAACAGTGATGTGGACAGTTGTGAGACTGGTTCATGGCATGCTAATTACATTTTTAGACCATTTATTGTCTTTCTTAATGTCAAATTATGATCCCTGACAACCAAGTGTTAAAGACACTTAAAAAAGGCGAATGAGATAAGGGACGGGACAATGAAGGAAGGTCATATCTTTAGGGTGCGTGGGCAAGTGGTTATCTCTTCATTGGACCAGGAGAATGCCCCCATAGCCCCCCTTAGGTCCGACCATGGATGAGATGAAATTATTGAAAAAAGAAAGTCACAACTTCCAGGTAAGTAGAGAAAACAGAAAGCCATCAGTCAGAGTTCCTTAGCTTTCTCATTTGTACACTGTTTTGGTCTTGTTCCACAAATGATACAATTTTATTCAAGTATTTATTTAAAGCTCTGTTTATTTTGGCCCTTTACAATCCTAAATTTTAAGGTTTAAAATTGTCATAAATCCCAGCGATATCAAATCCAGAAACAATATTTGTTAGCAAATGATAATGACTTTGAAAAAGCAGTAGAAGCCATTGGAAATCTGGTCATACAAGATAAATAAAGTTGAAGAATGAAATACAGAGTACACTCAAAATCTCTTGAAGGCAATGACTCATGAAAGGAGGTATTAAATATGATTACTATCCAGTTTTGGGCCAGTCTATCAAAATTCATGACATCTCCATAAGGTGAAAGCCTCCATTGGCCTCTCGTAACTTTTCCTTCTTGCGGGCATGCACCAGGGAAAAGACCACCGCAGAGAGGGTGTTCCTCCCGAGAAAGATGCCTCTGCTGGTTCTCTCAGTGTAGTTTGACCTCTGTTCCCTGCTGCTTACAAAGTATGTGCGGACCCCTCCCCGCCGTTCGCTAACCCCTTTGACGTATATGTCTCCTCTAAGCTTTAACACAAAGCCGTGGTCAGCAAGGATACGGCTCGTGCCCTCTGGGACTTGAATATGCCCACTGACCCCTGTGCTGTCCATATGGCTTGCAAGATTCACAGTCATGCCCCAAATATCATATTGGGGCTTGGTGGCTCCAATCACCCCAGCAACTACAGGCCCATGAGAAACACCTGTAGGATAAAGAAGCGGTACAACTTTATGAGTTTTATATACATTAAAGCTGTGTAAATTTGTTTTATTATGTCTGCGCCACTAGTGTCACTAAATGGAATTGCAAAAATAATCACTGTTTTCAAAAAGATTTCAGAAACCTCCCCTCATCTTTCATAGTTTGTACAAAAAGATAATCCCATCCCAAACTCACACCACTGCTTGACTGGACAGGTCGCTCAATCAAACATAGCAATTTTTATTGTGCCACAGCACCACAGTGTTAAACTTTTAGGTTAAGTCAACCTGCAACTTATCTTAACCTGCTTAACCTGGCTTACTTATCGTGGGCTCTGCATATTAAGATGGCATGCAAGAAATAATAAACAAAAAATACACACATCAGTTTTAAAAGCACTCATTTGTAATTTAAATCATTTTCACTGATTATAACAAGTGTTAATTGCAGTTATGTTTCTTGTCTGAGAGTTTACAGTTTTACATTAATCTACCATCTCAACTGTCTAATCCAATTGCATTTAAATCATACTGATGGCCTCCTTTAAGCTTATTAGCATGTCTGAACTGGCACAATCAGGTGCATTACTTCCCTTTACAGCAAGTGGACAGCTAACATGCTTACAAGCAGGGGCATAGATTCCAGGGGGGGATGGAGGAGGAAACCCCCAAATAATCAAAAAATGCAAGTACAACCCCTCCAATATTCATACCATGATCAATTGAAACATGTAAATTCTTCATACTGTAACCCCCCCAATGTTTAAGCCAAATCTACGCCCTTGCTTACATGTGACAGAATCATTAAAGGGATAGTTCATCTAAAAATGAAAATTCTTCTTAAAAATCATTTACTCACCCGCATGCCATCACAGATGTGTGACTATTTCTTCTGCTGAACACAAACAAAGATTTCTAGGAACATATCTCAGCTCTGTAGGTCCATATAATTTAATTGAATGGTGGCCAGAACTTTGAAGGTCCAAAAAACACATAAAGGCAGCATAAAAGTAATCCATACGATTTCAGTGGTTAAATCTCTATTTTAAGAAGCGATATGAAAGGTGTGGGTGAGAAACAGATCAATATTTAAGTCCTTTTTTACTTTCAATCTCCACTTTTACTTTCTCTTTCACATTATTTTTTGTTTTGTTTTTGGCAGTTTGCATTCTTTGTGCATATCGCCCACCTATTGGGCAGGGAGGAGAATTTATATTAAAAAAGGACTTAAAATATTGATCTGTTTTTCACCCACACCTATCATAACGCTTTTGAAGACATGAAGTTAACCACTGGAGTAATATGGATTACTTTTATGCTGCATTTTTGTGCTTTTTGGATCTTCAAAGGTCTGGCCACTATTCACTTGCTTTGTATGGACCTACAGAGCTGAGATATTCTACTAAAAATCTTTGTTTGTGTTCAGCAGAAGACAGAATGCCATACACATCTGAGATGGCATGAGGGTGAGAAAATGATGAGAGAATTTTCATTTTAGCAAAAAAATCCCATTTAAATTGGCACATTCATTAGGAGTTGATTTTTATGTATTATAAATTATGAGAATAGTACAGACTTACCAACGCGCAACAGGAAATTGTTTGAGGTCCGTTTGTTTATTTCTTTCAGAGTTTCTTGCATGGCCAAAGCGTACAGAACCAGGGTACTAAGGTGGGCCCACTCATCTTCACATACCTATAACATACACCATTCATAAATGCCTTACATTAAAGGAATAGATCACCCAAAAATGAAAATTCTCTCATTATTCACTTACCTTCATGCCATCCAAGATGTGTTTTAATTATCGATTTATTTTTTTACACAAATGTATCTATTTGCTTCAGATGACATTCATTGATCAACTGGAGTTGCATGGATTACTTTTATGCTGCCTAAATGTGACTTTTGGACCGTCAAAATGCTGGCACCCATGTGCTTCCATTATAAGGACCTGACAGAGCTCGATCTTCTTCTATAAATCTTTATTTGTGTTCTGCTGAAGAAAGATAGTCATACACATCTGGGATGACATCAGGGTGAGTGAATAATGAGAGAATTTTAATTTTTGGGTGACCTATCCCCGTTTTTTTGTTTTATATCATGCATAAAATGTCCCTAAAATGCGTGTCCTGAGAAATCACACCTGTCTGTTACTGTGCACCCCTAGTTATGTTGTCAGGCATATATTTTAAAATCACATATCAAGGTAGCACACACCTGTTTTTCAGGAGATAAGCCAGATGCAGCCATGTAACAGCTGCCAATGGTTTTGATCTTCTCTATCTCCTGGAAGTAAGGCTCGTCCAGCAGCTAAGAGCAAAAAAAAAAAAAAAAAAAAAAATTGTAATAATTAATTAAATTGTAATAATAATAATAGTAATACATTAATCTCTACTGATAAAAATAAAATGTCTCACATAATGTTTTTTTAATAAAGAAGTGGGCATTCACACATTTAAAATACATTCCAATTAGTTATGAGTTGCTAGCCAAGGTATTAGCTGCTCCCACTCTGAGTATATCCAAGCCTGGGCTTTGACGACATTTGGTATTAAGAGGATGCTGCTCAAATCCATGTACCTCATCAAAGTCAGCAATGATCTCATTAAGAACACGCAGACACTCCACATCCTGATGAATCAACTCTTTTTTCTCGTAATAATTGGTGAAGTCTGGAATGGAAGCAAACATCACCCCAACTCTCTCATAGGATTCAGAGAACAGGTCCTTGTAGCCAAAGAAAATGCAGTGGTATTTATATTGACTTAATGATACTCATGGATTAAAGAAAGAACAAGTTGAACACTTCAAATTAGCGCTCAGATAATTGTATATTATATGCTGTCTATGAAATAATTTGTTATTGTCTGACCACAGCATTAGGATCTGTCCTTTACAATGTACACTGAACTCCTAGATCCCAGAGAATGCAAATAAGTATGTTAAACCAGGTAATTAAAGTAATTAAAGCGAAGTTTTCATGCATTACAGCCATGAACTATGATTTGCTACTTGCTAGTAGTTGGTTTCTGGTGGTATTGGGGAAGGGACATTCTCATTCTAGAAAGGATTTGATTGGACAAAAATCTATGTAGAACAAGAGTCATTAATATTTTTAGTCTGTTTTCCTAGAAAGAGAAAGACTGTAAATTTAAATGCATGCCAAAAATTCATTTTGTCAACTTTTAGGAGTACATGAGCATAAAGGTGGCTTTAAAGCTAATAGACATGCTATAAAACTATAATTCTGATTTCATGGGGTGCTTAATATTCTGGATACAATTAAGAATTTAACTATCCATAAGTGCTCAATCCCCTGAGGCATCTCTGCCATTCACATACCTCATTGTTCCTGCCTCTCTCAAGAAAGTGTTGAGCAACATGGGCAGGGAGGATGTTGTAGAGCAGACACTCGTTATGTTCCCTCAGTTCCTTCATGTCCTCCATTTCCTGTCTGGCCTGCAGACGCCACAAGAAGTCAAGCCTGGCTGTAGTTTCTAACTGTGAGTTTAAGCAGGGACAAAACGATAATTACTGAAACATATTAAAATAACATATCAAACATCGAATAACTTGCATGGCTGTTGTGATTTTGCGTCTATCTTCAGTTAGTTTTTTACAATGTTTTATGGGAGTTATAATTAGAATTCAGTAGTGGTTTGATTTTAAATGAGGTGTATGTGTTTTGATCACCAGAATGAGATCAATACTGCTGTAAAAATATGCTACAATAATAACAGTATAACAGTAAAATATGACTATGAGCTATTGTCATTTTTATCATTGCATTGTTATTTATTAATATAATTCATATTTTAAAGATTTGTTAGTTTATAAATTGTTAACAAATAATACATTTGTATTATTTTACAATTAAATGACTTATCATGATACTGTATACAATTGTACAATAATATAATAATATAATAGTTTCATTTATGCTATTTTTAATGATTAAATATTTAGCGATTTAAATATTAATATCTATTAAAATAAATGTAATACATTAACCCTCCTATTCTGATCAAGTAGGGCCACTTACTTTGCTGTTCGCAGTCATTTTTGACCAGACACATTACAGGTGTAACTTTCTTTTTCTTTTTTTTTTTTTTTTTAAAGAAATGATAACATTTCTACTTCCCTGAAGTAAAAACAATAAAACTATGCACTTCTTTTGGGATTTTATGTTTTTTAGATCTTATTTACATATACATTTCATGATTTCACCATTCATTTGCATATGCAAATTAGCACATTTATGTAACTTCACTATAGTAAAAACATAGTTGAAACATGAAGAAAATATGAGAATGTGTCCTGTATTGAGGGCAGATTGCTGCCATCTGGTGAAAAAAGAAAAATAGCATAACTTAAAAATCATGTTTTGACAATAATAGCCAGTAGATGGCTGCAGTGTTCTAGGCAGCCACATAGTGTGTAGTAATTCTCAATTTTATCACAAGTTTACAGTTGGTTATATATTTAGACATGATGAAACTATTATTAGTCAAAGTTTAGCATTTGTTTTTGTTTTGTCTTTAACTGTTTTGAAGTGACAGTTCAATAAAGTGCAATAATGTCAGATTATGTTTACAGTCATACGACTACTTAAACTTATCGAATCAAGTCCAATTTGTGTGTGTGTTCAGATGGATAGTGTGAAAGTCACAAAGTCTTGTACCACTCAGAATTTTTTTTATTTTTTTTTATTTTTTTATTAGATTAGAAAAAAAAAAAAATTGGGTAAAAAATGACCGAACAGAATAGGAAGGTTAATAGAATACATAATAATTACATATTCTGATACAATACCTGTCTACTGTTGTAGAGGACAACCACAACAAACATTGCCATGAGCAGCACAGAATTGCCTTCTCGTCTGAGATATTGAGATCTAGGCAAAATACAGATCAGAACGGGTCCACACCAACTCAACAGAAGGAAGTTATAAACAAACATTAAATACTGTACCTCTGAATTTGGCCATTTTCTTGTTGGCGAATAAAGAGCACATGGAAGGCTACCTCAATGAGGTATGTGTAAACGGCGATGACCAACATCAGTACTGCCAGCTTCAACAGACAACTAAGCCTCAGGAACACCGCACATGTCACCATGGCCACCACCCCACTCAACACAAAGAACTGCAGAGAGACACACTAAATTAATATCAATGGGGCCAAATTAATATCAATATACCAGTATAAACAATTAATGAGTTGTATTCACTATACATTTGCTATACCTCAGGGTGGGTGCAGATGTTCGCTGGCCACTGAGCGCTTTGTTGCTCAGAGATTTTGTTACTATCCTCAGCCTCCACAACTATGTTACACCACAACTGTACATAAACAAATCAAACATGGGTTACATTGATTCAGTCCATATTACTGGACAGTCTGTTCGAAAATTTAAAATATTCCAGCACTCACAATATCAGAGGAGGCCACACCAAAGTTAATAGCAATAGCGGTGAGGGTGAGCAGGTTTCGGATGCCCTTAGTCTCGTGGATCCAGCAGCACAGATGTTGTAGGTATGGTGGGGAGCGCTTAAATTCCTCAGCCAGTGTGACCAGCAGCAATAGCATGTAGGCAAATAGGAATACTAGAAACTGGATTACCATAGGACTGATTCTGTGAAGACACACATTCAGTTTCAAATTGAATATCAAAAGTATTTAAAAGAACACATTGGGCTTTTATAAGAATAGTAATTGCTCACTGTGGTGAGGGAATGAGGGCCTGAACAGCCATATTGAAGAGAAGCATGAGGAAGGAGCAGGCTAAGTTGGACTTGAACATTTCATCTCTCATCTGAGAAAACTGAAAAGCAATTATACCTCTTAAAAGTGGAAAAATGTGACAAAGCAGTGGGCTTACAGTCATGCACACTTTAAAAGCGATGGTTCTCCCAAAAATGAAAATGCTGGCATAATTTACTCTCCCTCATGTTGTTCGTTGCCCACATTGCTTTCTTCCGTGGAACACAAAAGGAGATGTTCAGCGCAATGTTAACTTCAGTCACAACAAATGTTGCATCTTTTTTGTCCTATCAATAAAAGCGACTGAGGCCGTCATTCTGCATCATAAGTAATCTCATTTTGAGTTCCATGGAAGAAAGAAAGTCATACAGGTTTGAAAAACACAAGGGTGAGTAAATGAAAGAATTTAAATTTTTGGGTAAACTATCCTTTTAATTATCAAGCAACAAATCTGATCCATTAGTACTTAAAGTCTAAGGAGGCCAAGATTGAATCTGCAGTTTTTTTATTTTATTTTTTTTTACATTTTCTGTGCTGAATTCTGGGTAAAAAAGCTGAATTTTGCGGAAACTATTTAAACACTGGTGACTAAAATCATGATCAAATTAGCTAAATATTTAATAAACATACATGCATATATTTAATAAACATACCTGCGTATCAAATTTTCTGAATGATATGGCAGGCATTCCAATTCTGCGAAAATTTACGAAGCCTTCTGTAGAGTTTTGTGAGTGCTGATTTTGTGTGGGCCTGCTTATAAGCAACAATACAATACAAAGTATAAAAACCCATTGATGTCCATACCTTTCCCTCGATGTGTGTATCTTTGAAGACCAGTGTAAAGGGTGTGATGTGTTCTTTGCGCATTCGCTCACTACTGCGCACCTCGATGGCCTGCTTGATTCTCTTGTTGATTTCCCGTGACCCGGCACATTGAGCAGTGATCTGATTGGGCAACTGCACAAGCGAACCATTGGTGAAAGTGGCTAGGATCTAAAAATTAACATAAACATACTATTACAAAATCATGCTTTGTAATGCATTTACAATGGAAGTCTATGGGGCAAGTCAATGCAATGGGATAAACATTAAAATACATATTTTCGAAAGTAGAGCCGCAAGACATTAACATTAGGCTACACATTTTTATGAGGCTAGTGTGATAAAATCGCTTAATATCCTTGTCTATGCAAACTTATATTCAGTCTTTCAACTTCAGTCAAGACTATGTAAAACCGGAATTTTTTTTGCATGATATGTGCAAGAACACCAGAACGCCACCTAACACAGTAGCCCCACTGCTGTGCTCATAATTAAGATAACTTAACAGCTCAAATAAAATATTTTTTGTAAGGATATATTAATATAAGTATGTAAACAAAAATAGGAGCTTTACTTTTCTGCTTTTAAACCCTCCAGAATGCCTTGCCCTATTGACTTACATTGTAAGTGCATTACAGTAAACAGCACTTGCAGACTTTTATTACTAAATAATTAATAGAATAACACAGTGTGGAAATATTTAACAGATTTGAGAGCTTTACATCTTATCACTAACTAGAAAGTAGAAGAAGGTTTATGGGGTCAGAGCAAACCCACGCAGTTCATGCCAATGATGTTGTCAAAGGGAAGCTCGGCACTCCATGTCGTCTCATCTTTGCTAGTCTTCCTCATTTTAAGGGGCTCCTTGTCTTCTTTTGCCTTGTGGCGTATCAGAAATGTGTCGATGTTGTGTTTGCGTAAAAACTCATTCCGCTCATGGCCTCTGCCCTCTTCCGTCTCATATACACCCTCTAGACAGTCCAGGGTTGCTCGAGATATGTGAATCCTCCTAATATTATACAACCTTGATTATTTGATTATCAATTGTAAATGCCCAGGATGTGGCAACTATACAATATGGCAATGAATGGCTATTGATCTGGTACTTGCCCTGGGATTCCTCCAGCCTCTAGCATGTTGGCAACATCTACGTCCCAGGACCAAACATCAAACTGCCATTTCTGCAGACCCAAAACCCCACATAAAACCGAGCCAGAGTGGATTCCAATACGCATGTCCACATCTCTCTTCAACTCCTTCCGTACATATCTGAGACAAAGACAAGGAAGAGCAAACATTTATCTGATTTATCATTGTCTCTATAGCTTTCATCTGCAGAATTAGAGGTACTTTATCAATCATTATAAAGCATTAATGATAATGCAGGGAAAATATAATACAAATGCTCTAAAAAAACACTGACAGCTAACTAAATAGCTATTGAAGGTCTTTGGAGTAAAATGTGGACACTTTCTGGTTGTCAAACATAAGTAGAACATGTCCATAGTTAAAATGTTGAAGTACACCTTTGGTCACTCTGCTAGAACACCTGTATGAACTTGAGTGGAACTGATTTCATACATCCACTAAAAATAACTTTGGGTCAGTTGGTTGAAAGTCATTGCGAACATAGTGCAGAAAAGTGCATGTATTAACATGTATTTCAGTGGCCATGCAAATGCATAGACAAACACCTACCGTATAGTGTTGATCATGGCCAGGCCCATTTCCACACAGCAGCGAGCATGTGCTGTTTGGGGCTCTGGAACTCCAGACACACAGTAATAACAGTCTCCAAGAATCTTTATCCTCATGCAGTGATTTTCCTAGAGATTTCAAAATAAATTTTTCCATATGCTTCCAACATAGTATGCTTCTAAAAACTGATTGCGTGTGCCATGATATATAGTTACAAAATTATTTCCTAAGCTCCAAAAGTGTACTATAATACATACATTTACCAAAACTGCCAGTGAAACGCTCACCTCTGCAAGACGATCAAAGCGACCAAACAACTCATTGAGTGTGCGCACCAGGTCCTGAGCCGACATTGTCATTGAGAGAGAGGTGAAGCCTTTTATATCAGCAAACAGAATACTGAGACAAGAGCACATACATGAAAGAATATGGGTGAATATCGTGAACAAAATTTTACTGTATTGGAATATACTGCACACAGCAAGCATTATAGATCATGTGTACCTGACATCTTTGTATTGGTGGATGTAGGTCTTGTGGAATTGTTGAGGAAGCAATTCATCATCCAAAGCAGTCATATCAGAAATCATTTCAGTAGCAATAAAACGAGGAAGAATTGACATCACCAAGTGCTCCTGATGCAAAATGACAAAATGCCTCTATTACACAGTATAAAAAAACCACAACTACATAAAAAATAATACAGAGTCATAATATTCAGTTTTTTTAAGATTCTGAGTAGTAGAAAACTACAGCATATTATGTGCTGATATCCATTTTTACATTACATAATGTTGTAATGATATATCAATATCTTATTACATGTGATATATTTATACAGTTACATCATTGTTAATACACATACAGAACCATATTACAGAAAAATCCTCAGTTAAGGATTGTATATCTTATCTAACTTGAACTATTCAGGTCTTAACTTAAGACAAAATGTTTATGGAATACGAGAAGAATAAAAAAAGAGCAGCTGAACCTGTCTCTGGTTCTCTCGCTCCATCTTGACTCGTCCCTCAATGCAACGGCGTGTCTCAAGGAAGGCCTGCCTTTGGGCACGATCAGACAGGTAATGGATGAACAGTCCTGCAGTGTTCATACACATGTACAACAGAGCTTTCGCAATTAGCTGTAAGAAACCAAGAACAAAAGTGAGCCCAGTTACTTAGATTTTTCAGTCTACTGCTTTGAAATCAAGCATGTTTTTTTTTTGTTTTTTTTATCGTGTACTGCATTCCAAAAGAATGCGTTTAGTCATTTTTCACAAAATAATAATTATTTTTATTCCGAACTTTCTGTTGACAAGTGGCTGAAAATAGTCTCTTGAGGTTTCTATGTTGGTATATTGGTATCCCAAATTAAGGAAATAAAATGTCTTTAATGATGGAGTATTTATACAAAGGTAGACCTAGTATATCTTATTTTCCCGAAGCATAAGAAAGCCAGCATCTCTCATTGATAAGACACCATATCCTAGAACAGTTCTTCTTGCTGTTGTCTGTGACTTTATATTTAATGGTACATTTATTTAATACCATGCATTAAATTTCCCTACAGATATAACTGAAATTGGTGTTCTGAGTCTCTGTGACAGTCCTAGGCTCTGTAAACAGCAAAAACCAAACCAAAAAAACCAAAAAAAAAAACAAAAAAAACATTGAGGGCTTTTTCAGCCCATCAGAAAACCTAGCCAGTAAGAGAATGATTTCTGCCTTTTACATGTTCGATTAGGTTACACTGGGTTGGGTGACATGTCTTAAAATGGTGGGGTTTTGTAGAGCGGGCGTGTGGTTGAAGGGGAGGGGGCAATCTATTTCAGCGGCTAAGACCACGTCCACACTAAGCGGCTGTTCACACCAAATGTATATTTGCATCCGTCTGTACTGTTTTTCAATTGTTTTCCTGTGTAAACATGTTCAAGATAGACGCCTTTGACCATTATGCTCCATCTCCCTGGTTTTTCACTGTCTTGCGCAGGAGCATTGCGTTTTGCAGGCCATGTCCACACTAATATGTTTTCATTTGAATCCTAATATGTTTGTGGTTAAAAATACATTGATTCCCTATCAAGTTGGTCACTTCAACGCTGCGTTAGTAGCTGACGTTATGGGAAAATCCTCCTAAGAGTTACGATCTCTGAAGCCCTATTAAATCACACCAATCTATTGGCAGATGACGCTTGCCTCTCTGCCCCATCACGAGCATATAAACCAGAGATTGAGAATGACTGCGTTCATAGCGGCTCCCCTATCCTTCCTACACTCCTTCTGCAGCTCCCGAGGGACCGCATGAGGGAGGCGCGTGAGGACGAGATATAGACTATGGAGAGTTTGAAGAGGATTTGCCTGGGCTTGAGCCTTGCATCTCTCATCTTTTCCATCTAAAGCTGCTTCGCCTGTCCAGTACGGCTGTGATGATCTGCACGCTGGCGCACATGATACAATCACGTTTGGCGGAGATTATGATGATGGGGATGCTATATATCACTGCCATTTATCCATGTCAGGCACTGAGATTGACTGTGTTTATTGCGAGCATGGATCCTTTGCTCTTGGCTTGCTTTGTGGGAAAACTGATGCCGGTCCCCTCTACTCACAATATCTAGTGAGGACGGGAGATGCAGAGCATGAAGAATTTGAGAATGATTTGTCATTGGCTTGAGCCATGTGTCTCCTTTTCTCCATCTCAAGTGGCTTCACCTGTTCAGTGCGCCCATGGCAATTTGCAGCTCACTCTGTCATGCTGCTGCCGTTCACATTCGGTGGTGCTGATAGTTTTAAGGATATTTTTTAACTGTTTTGTCACTTGCGCTTTTGGTTGTGCCAATGTGGCCCAACTGCCCTTGGATCCAGGATCTGGTAGAGCTGTTAGATGCTCCCCCCGTGTAAGATTCCACTGAGGAGAGATCTGCTCTCGCAGGCACGAGGCACAATCGGGCACCCTCGGCTGGATCTATGGAAAATTCATGTCTGGTCCCAGAACGGGGCTTGTTTGGTACAGATGGGTTGTTGCAGCCAGTGCTCAACACCATATTACAGGCCAGAGCCCCCTCAATGAGGCAGCTATATGCTATATTTCCAGGGAAAAGGAAGAAACCTGAGCTGAAACACACTTCAGCTCGAGTCCACACACGCTCTGTGCCGGTATCCGAAGCTCAGAGCACAATTCCTCAGAACACTCCCGCGATCGCTCTAGTACTAAACACAGCGTGCGCCCAGCTGATGAGGCTGCGTCTTTCTCCACTCAGGTACTCGCTTTGCTCTCTTCTCGTTCTTCCTTCCTTCTTCCTTTGATGATTCCACCTTATATATATCATTACCTCACGTCCGTTAATTATGTTCCCATTGCTATTCGAGGGGTGGCAACAATAAAGGCTCGTTTGTTTTTGTTTTCCCAGCACCTCCACACTTGAAATGACACTGACTGTTTAGAACATGGGAACCCAGCACAATGCTCTGTGCAAATGATGCTTCACTTTTTACAAGAACGCTTGTATTCAGGGCTCACTCCATCCACACTCAAAGTGTATGTCGCTGCTATAGCCACAGGCCATGCTCCTTGGGTGGTTTGTCTGTGGGCAAACACTTTTTGTTCATTAAGTTCTTGCGAGGAGCAATATGGTTGAGACCTTCTTGCCCCGCTACTATCCCGGTCTGGGACCTGGGGCTTATACTGAACTGGCTTGTTTAATTTGTGTACTGACTGTTGGTCTCATTACCATGTTGTTCCTTGACTCTTCCCAGTGTGAAGGGCAATGTTTTTAATGTTCTACAACCCTGCCAGCTAGTGGCATTATATTATTTGTTCTGAACTTTTATCCCCACTGCGGTTTGGATGGGAATATTTGTATAGTGCTTCACTACCCGGCTTGTGTCATTGTTATATTTCCAAACCATAAATGGTTATTGAGGTTTCTCTCTTTTCCTGCCTATTGCTAAATACGAGACTATGTTAATGCATTTTTAACTACCCTGCTGGCTAGTAGATAATGCATCATGCGTGTGAATCAGAAGCATGCCGCTATGGAATACATTACCAATTGTGTCAGCTACTGACACAGCGTCGAATTGACTGACTTGAAAGGTAACGTTCTGGTTACGACTGTAATCTTGGTTCCCTGTAAGGAGGGAACGAGACACTGTGTACACTCCCAGCACTACTGATTTATCACTTATAAGAGACACAGAGATGCGCTCTATTCCCTTCAGTCGAAAAACCTGATGAAATGGTGCCGTGCTCTGGTTTATTTGCCCACGATGAAGCTCGATTTAGGGGCAGAGCATCAAGCGGCATCTGTCAATAGACTGCTGTGATTTTATAGGGCTTCAGAGATCATCAATCCTGGGAGGAGTTTCTCATAGTATTGAACCAAGGTTACAGTCGTAACCAAAACTTTTTGCTACATTTGTACCTCTCATCCACTCTGGAATGCCACTTTCCTCCACCAAAAAGAGTCTTTCGAAAATGCTCTCTTTGGAAACCAAGTCTTTTTCCGAAGATGCTGTTTTGGAAAACAATGCTATTTGGAAACAGAAAATGTATTAGTGTGGATGTGGCCAAAGTCTGAATTTCACATAAGTCCACTATGGAACACCTGGGTAAGGAAATAAAGTGGAGCATGGATTCTCTGATGGCCCCAAAGTTGGGTTTCTTTACCTTTCTTACAATGGCTGTGTCATTGTAGTTCCTCAGGGCATCTACCATCAGGTGCAAGGCAGCAGTGAGAAACCCTGTGCAGATAGACCACAGTAGAGGTAGTGGCAGTAGTGTGTAGGTAGCAAACAAGGTGAATAGCACATACCAGGACTGGTCCTTTTCCAACCCATACACCACACCACCAAGCGCCTGCACTGTCTGGGACAGCCAGCTCGCCAACCCAGCATAACGCAAGTAATCCGGAGACATTACTCCTTTACAGGTGAGGACTAAGATACATAAAACTGCTCCAAGAGCCATGAAGAGCCCAGCTAACCATCCAAGCTGAGAATTCACCATCTCTGGGGCCATAACCAGGTAAATGAAGAAAATATGGAGTTTTGTTAGGATATCAATGACATTTGTGACTACAAGTGAAGTTCGGCGCTGACCAGCGGAGTGTTGCTGGTACAAGCGCTCTAGATCCTGAGATTTAAACTTGTGGTTGAGGGCCGGAAGAAAGACACCACGCACCGTGGAGCCCCAGCTTTCGAAAAAGTCTGCATCACTTAGAGAGTCAGAGGATTTCTGGGTGCTGGTGGAGTTGCGCTCTCGGACTGGATGGATACGGGCTGCAGATGACCGTCGCTTGTGAAAGCCAGCATTGCCCCGTGCAGCTTTGTTACGAATCTGTCTGTTGATGTCATCGATGTAGGCATCAGTAACAATGATTTTGCGAGAATTGGCTAGTCGCCCCTCATGGTGCATTCCTCGTTGGTCGATAATATGACGTACTGCATTCTGCCACATTAGATGCTTACGTTTTAGGTTGGGGGTTGAGGGTTCGCCTGGGCATACTGGAGGCTGAAGAGTGACTTCTGTAAAACTGACAGCCATGATGTGATCTGAACATTGGCTTTAGATCCAAAAACTCAGTTCAAGACCTCTATCAACTGCACAAACCTAAAAACATTCAGAAAAGTAACATATTTGAAGGTTATTTCAGCCAACAATGGAAATTCTGTCAACATTTATAGAACTCACTCTAATTTCATTCCAAATCCAACTGATTTTCTTTCTTCTATGGGACACGAGAGAAATTTGAAGAATATTGATGCTGCTCTTTTATCCATACAATGAAAGCAAATGGTAATTGAAGCTGTCGGTCCCTAACATCTCCTTTTGTGTTCCATGGAAGAAAGCCATATGGGATTGGAACAACATGAGGGTGAGTAAATGACAGAATATTAATATTTAGCTGAACTATTCTATTTATATTAAATTATGGAATACTGAATTAGTATCAGAATGAAATATAACTTAAAAATAAAATCATGGCCAATTTAAGAATAATGCATTTAAAATGATAACACATAAAAATTAGAAACATTTTAAACCCCCAAAGTTTCAAAATGGGTGACTTAATACAATGCGTGGGATACGTGAGCTAAATTACAGATTAAAGATGCATTACTGATATGAATAGTACTGAATAAGGTGAGACCATTTAATTGGAATGATTAATAATACCATTAAAAAAAATTAGGGATTGAAGCACCCCATTATTTTAATGTGTATATAAAATAAAAAGCAATCAAAATAAATACTTGCCATTGATGTGGCGCTGCAAGCTTGATAAATCTTGAAACAATGCATTCGATCCTCATCCATGAACAGTATCCCAGGTAAAAATGATCCAGACACAAACACATATCTAACATGGAACATTCTTTTCGCTCAGTGGTGTAATACTTGGCAGAAGAAAGCAGAATAAGTCTTCTTTGACAGATTTCCCTCCTGCCATGCACTATAACTAAGCAAACCATAGCTATACAAATGGTTTTTCTATCTAAATTACCTTCCAATCATAATATCTGTTACCTCGCCTCAAGCCCACTCCAGTTTGAAAGACATCTCCTCTGTTGTTGATTGACTCTGCTGTCTAATGAAGTGATTGCTTGGTTAGATGGTCTGAAAAGCTGCCTTGACCCTTTCCAAAGGTAGCAGGACAAAATTCGCTAAAGCTTATCCACTAGAAGAATTCAGACTCTTAAAAGAGGAAAAGTTTAAAGTCAGGAATAAGTGGAATTGAGATCTAAAACACATGCACACAAACACGCTCACAAATGCTCACAGACAAACACACACTTGGTGGTTGAAATATAAAGGATTATCTTCTCAGCAGGAGTGCACGTGATCTATTAAGACCTCATGGTCTCAGCTAACAGGATAATGATAATGACAGGTGAGTTTATATGTGGAGGTAATGGTTTAGAAATACTCTTATTGCTCAGGAAATACTTATTCTTGTTTCTTGCATGTTTTGAATGGGTGTTAAAGGGAAAGTTAACCAAAAATGAAAATTCTCTTACTAGCTTCAGTCTCCATTATTATACAATGAAAGTGAATGGTGCCTGAGGCTTTCATACAGCCTAAACATTGTCTTTTGTGTTCCATGGAAGACAGAAAATCATATGCAAGAAGAAGAGTAAATGATGGCAGAATTTCAATTTTTGGGTGTACTATCCCTTTAAATGTTTTTTTCTTTGAGCATGTATGCACTGTTAGATTAAGTTAATATCAATAAGATTCTATGAGGAGATGAGGTGATGGTTTGTGCTGGTGTGTTGTGATCCGGTTGACATCTGATCTTGAGCAGAAAATGTGCAGTGTTGTAGTTAGCAAGCTATAGGCCGCTGATTCAGGGAATTCATGTGGGAAGTAAGCTGGATAAAGTGCTTTTCACTGATCTGGTTACCAACTTTTGTGCCAGGTCAGAAAGTGACCAAGCCACCTGTTCCCCTCAAAACATATAAACAACAATTCTTCTCACCACAGTGCGGGTGACTTAGGCTAAACAAGGTGGGGTTGCACAAACCTACTCATGCTGACTCAACAGAGTCAAAATACTGGTATTCTACAGCCATGTGTTAATTATTATTATTATTTTTAATCCCTTAACCAAGACCAACATTTCAAACTTGACTTTTTTAACTGATCAAACTAATGGGTTTTTCCATATAGTGGAAGATCCAAAACACTCAAAATTCCATAGACATACATTGTTGGAATCAATCAACTGATCCACCAACCAACCAATCCACCAACCAACCAATCAATCAATCAATCAATCAATCAATGGCTTTGTCAAGATAACATCAAAGTTCATCTCAAGTACCCCTTCACTGACACAAAACCAGAAATGTGTTCCTGTTAACTGGATATGCGAAATTATATACTGAATATAATTTAGCTATATATAAAATCTTACAAAAAAATAAATAAATAAATAAATAAAAATCTTTAAAAAAAAATTAAAAAAAAGAACTAAAAAAAAAATAATGAAATAATTTTTCATTATTTTAATCTATTGTTTTTTTAGTTTTTTTCTGTTTTATAGGTATAACAACGCAAAATCAAAATCTTTCCAAGTACACTTACTCCTGATTTGGAATCACCACTGTAGAGAATATCACAAGAGCTGAAAAGAACTTGTGATGACTAGTGATGCGATCTGTATCTCTGCAATTTTCAAATCAGAAGGCAAAAAGCAAAGTAATTTGCGAATGTTCCTTTATTAGTGTACTGTATATAACCTGAATGGAGAAGGTCAATGCTTCTGTGCATAAAACAGAGCCACAAACTTTCCCCATTGAGCAGAGGCCTTGACATTCATGTAAACAGGCCTGATCTTTGAGTTCTGTATAATCACAATGTTTGTTCATGCATCTTTGCTCATGCCTTTCAACACATTTTTTCTTTTTACACATCAGTGTCATAAAATGAAAGGCAAAAACAATACAAAAATAATCCAGTCAATCCAGTTCAAAACCGCTGTTCCGTATATTGAGTGTAGCTAATGAAACATTAAGTGAAATATAATCAGGGTTGGGATGAATACTAAATACTCTCTTTTGAATGTATTCAGTAATGTATTCCGATTCACATAAATAAGTAACGTATTCAGAATACTTTTAGAATACATATTTGTAAAGGCAAGGTACAGCTGGAAGAATTATGTGTGACGTCAGTATTATCTTATCTGTACTGCTACACCCACGCTTTTAACATCTAAGTGAATCGGAATAGTTCGTTTCTTTTAATTATACTATGTGAAGTTGGACACTAATGTTTTTCTTTATGGAAGGATGGAGGTCAACAAAAAGGCAGTTTGTGGTCAATATTTCGTCCACTTTCCAACATGTAAGAAAATGCTGCCTGTACCTTTAAGACCCAAATGCTCCAAGTTGTGACATTGTAGCTACCTAACAGGTTTTTTTTGTTTTTGTTTTTTTTGTGAAAGTTAAATTAAATAAATAATTTTAAAAAAAGGTAATTCTGAACAACTTTTAACATTTTATTCTTCTTCCTAACCTATTATTTAATTGGACTGATAAAGATGAATACATTTTGATACAAAATTAGATAAGAAATGCAAAACCATACTTATTTTTGAGATGATTACTGGATGTCACTTGCAGAAATTAAACAAAATAGTGAGGTCACGTGACAACGATGTAGTATATGAATGATTTTAACTAGGCTTGCTTGCATATTTAGGCCTATTTATTCTATCTCTTTTATTACTGATAAATTATTACTGATTTATTTTTTATTTTTTGGGAGTGCTTTTAATTCTTTTACTCTTACTTTTTTATTGTTGTAAACCCTTGTATCAGATTTTTTTTTTTTTTTTTTAAGTGAGATATAAATATTAAATACGTGTCACCCTTGAATTAGCCATCTATGCATCTGTAAGCCACTAAATTTACAGATTTTCTGTCTTCGTTTGGAACACCTCTGAACTACTTCAAGCCCTTCTCTCTCCAGTCTTTGCAGTACTTTCTCCCATATTTTACCAGTTCATATTATTGTTGTTTATAACTGTTATTTCTCAACAGATCTTCATTTTGCAATTTCCGATGTGGACATGACACACCAAATGCTTATCGAGAGAAGTCAGCCTGTACACCGCAAAGCTTGGCACAGAAGCCACATCTACAGCTGCATAAATGTATTTACACAGCAATTACAAATCGCAGGAAACAATGTATCATTAGCTCGAATGCTATATTTGTGAAAAAAACATTTGCCAGCTGTATTAATACTGGTGCACAGCTGTTAGCGCGGAGTGCAGGTGTGGTTGCCATATATTTAGTACTGGAATCATTATACATGAATAAGATGTTGCATTTTCATAATCTAGTGCCTACTGTCCCTTTTTTATATATACCCAAAACCGCAACTCAGGATTCTATGATTTTTTTAACATGTACGGTGCTTAGAAAAAGGCTGGTTCTTACTAGATTGACAAGACTTTTTTCCTTTCACATCTGCCTTACTTTGTGGTCATTATGAGAGAAGAACAAAAATGTTATAAAGCAACTGTGCTTGAAAATGTAACAAGGGCTGAATACAGTTACTTCATTTTTGTATTCTGAATACGTAACACAGTTACATGTACTCCATTACAGCCCAACCCTGAATATAACCTCTTCACATTATGGGTCAAATAACTGTCAAACAATGGGGTAAATAGGTACACATTACATAGTCCAAAATACAGAAGTGAACAAGGCAGCACATAATCATATGCCCTTAAACGGCTTTTTAAAATGTACTTCAAAGGAAACAAAGGAAATTAAGGATCACAAAATGTGTATTTATACATAAATATTTTAAAATATAAATAATTTACATTTACAATATAATTTATATTGCACATGCGCACTCACATCATGGAGTAAACTCTACAAGACCCAAACAAAATATTGTCAAATGCATGTTGGCACATACACACAGCGTTGTTGGGCATTTCTGCTAATATAACAGTTCAAATGTTCTTAATAATGTATTCCAATGTTAGTGTAAACAAATACCCTTTCTCCATACAGTATCCTAGGATCAGACATGATCACAGGACAGATTTGCTGAGTTCCATTCATGCTTCATACACTTTAGAATAATAAAATATATACAAAATTCAATTTATCACAATGTGTGTAAACTAAACTACAACACCAATATCAATGGACCCTTTTCACATTTCTGGGTATCGAACACACGTAAGTATACAACTGCAGTGTAAACTCCTATAGCGGTAAATGGTAAACAACAGCAAATATTATTTTTGAGTTCCAATTTGCTCCAACAGCAAAAGGAAAAATCCACTATTATGTTTCCACTAGTTTCCAAAAGAGAAATAAATAGAGAGAAATGGATTAAAACAGTTAGAATAAAGATGTTAAATTTACTGGCACTCCCTCAATAGGCCTATTTGAAAGTCTATCCCAGCAGCATACAGACTAGTTTTTTTTAAATTAATACTTGATTAATATAATGTAATATAACAATGTTATAAATGTACACTAAATAATTAAACAATTGAACATATAAAAAGTTTGCTAGATTTACGCTGCTAAATAAGGAAGTAATGCCTCATCACGGTCTGTGAGAAGGGTCCATAATGGTTTTGTTAGCTTAACACTTTGTGAAACCAAAAGGTGTTTTATAAAAACTAGGAAACTGTACGCTTACATAAAACATTGTAATATAGCAGTCTTGGCACAGTAACCACAGTCTACAGCGCCTGTAGAAAATCATCATACCCCTTTGGAAAAGGCACTTTTTATTTTTTTTGTCTTGCAGCCTGAAATCAAAACCCATCGGAAAAAAAAAATCCAGCTTAATTTAAATTCTAAGGTGAAAAACTAGAACAACAAAAAAGCGATCATACCTCTGGATTTAATACTTTGTAGAGCTACCTTTTGCTTTAATAACAGCCATAAGTCTGTTTGGATATTTCTCTACTAGCTCTATGCACCTAGATTGGGGAATATTTGCCCATTCTTCTTGGCAGAATTGTTCGAGTTCAGTCATATTGCGGGGTGAACAGCGATGGATTGCTCATTTCAAGTCCATCCCCAGGTTTTCTATTGGATTTAGGTCAGGGCTCTGAATTGGCCACTCAAGGACTTTGACCTTCCTATCCTTCAATTTTCGTCTCATCTGACCATAAAACTTTTGCCCCATGGCATCAGAATCCTCTATTGTCAGATGGGCTGCAATTTGACTGAACACAAACAATTCTGCAAGGATGAATGGGCAAATATTTCCCAATCTAGGTTTGGAGACTGAGTCATTAAAGCAAATGTTAGCTCTACGAAGTATCAGATCCAGTGGTATGATCACTTTTCAAACCCTGTAATTAGTTTTTCCATCTTTATACATTTTTGGAACTGTCACCTTTTTAAAGGCAACATTTTTAAATAAAGCTGGAATTTTTGGGGGGTTTTGATTTCAGGCTGTAAGACCAAAAAAAAAAAAAAAAAAAAAAAGAAGTGACAATTCCAAAGTGGTAAGATGATTTTAAATTCATTATTATAAATACATAAATCCATTATTATCCAAATTAAATATTGTACCTAAATTGAATAACTAATGTACAAGTGCAATTAACAAAACTGCATTAGCATTTTTTCTTAAACAGGTTAATTTATGTATAATTCATTTTTCTTTGTCTCCTGGAATTCGATTATCTTTAAATGACCATGGACTGGTGACACTCCAGTGAGTGGAATCTGGTGGTCAAACTAAATAGCACTGGTTTCTTCCAAATCTACTGTGATTTATTGCAGTGATACAAAGGTATTGGACAAGTTACATAGTTTCTTTCCAGGTATTTTCCTCCTCTTTGCAGTGAGCTGATGTGAAGAGGAGAAGAACCTGGGAATCACATACACTGTATGTCACTGCGTCCTTGAGAGGCATGTCGGGATTAAACGACAGTATTAGAATGCTAAGTCTGACTCGCAAATCAGTACCTTAGTGGTCTTTCATCTGTACTCCTATGGGACTGAGCAAAAAAACACAACACAACAGTCAGATGTCTCAGAATTGGTTGGAAGGAGAAAAAGGTCATCATCATGCCTCATGCCCAAAGAGTGCAGTTTAGTTACTGTGCACTGGATCTAGGCTAAGGCCAGACAGATGCACTTCTTTTGAGCATCATTCATGTTGCCTTTTTAACTTATATAAAATAAAATAAAAAAGAAGCATGCATATTACATTATCTGGAGCTGGAAGATCCTCTGGTAACTGTGCATTGCTTTATATCAAACTCAGCGATATCTGGATCTTTGTTGAAGTCCAGAGACTTCTCCATGTGTCGTAAGTTTAATTTTCACTGAGAAGGCAACTCTGCTAATGCTAGGCAACTCTCCAAATTAATGGCAATGTGAAGCTGATCAACGTAAAACAAGGGAACTTAAAACAAAGGTTCAATTTCAGTTTTGTTTTTTGATGCATAAACATTTTGTCACAATGTTAACTGTACTTCAGATATTCTAATAGCACACTCAGCGTTCTAACTTACAACAGTTTTTAATTCACTTTTAATAAACATAATAAATATATAATAAATAAAAATAAAAATCTACAAATAAACTAATCCTAACCCTAGCAAACAATAAAATTTTATTAATAAAATAACGATGAATAATATTCACATGGCACACTGAAGATAATAGAAAAGATTTTGTCTTATGGCATATGTATTTTTAATAGACACCAAAGGGTGTTTGTGTGTGTGCACGTGGGCATACGTTCCTACTTTATATTCTTGAGCAGGGAAGTGCGAGCATTAACCACTGCTTTAAAGGCATCCTCGCTGCCTGGAGCCACACATTTGTCTGGATGCAACAGTACAGCCAACTTCCTGTATGCCTTGTTGACTTCCTCCCTTCAAAGACAGAATAAGAAAAAAACTACTATTGGTCTTAACTAACACACATCAAAACAGGCCTTTTAAACTGCTGACATTGCAAACAGGTCCCAATAAAAAGGGATGACAGTGAAGAATCAACTAATGATGATAGGCTCCGCTCTGTGCACATACAAGGACCTTGATTGGTTGGGCATGAGGGATGACAAAAGCTCATGATTGGTTTCTCAGGCTTCTGGTGAAATCTCAAAGAGGCTGATTAGGCTGGCAGGAGAGAATTTAGGAATGATAATTGGATTGCAGTCATTCTCTAATGATCTGACCCACATGATTAAACCAGCCAAGCTTACACCTAGTGTGAGTGTTGCATCAATCAGTATTGAAACACAATTAAATGGGAAATTATGATATTTGTTCATGTTACTAATGTGCTATTTGTTCAATAGTTTTTTTAAGAACATTAAATTTGTAGCAAACATAACATCAGTTGGCTCTTATAACACTGGAGAGGTTCAGTATGGTTTAAAGGAATATTCTTGGTTCAATACAAGTTATGCTCAATTGACAGCATTTGTGACAATGTTGATTACCACAAAAAAATTATTGAGACTTGTCTGTCCTTTTCTTTAAAAAAAGCAAAAATTGAAATTACAGTGAGACACGTACAATGAAAGCGAATGGAGCCAATTTTTTTGGAGGGTTTAAAGGTGGTTGCACACCAGACGAGAAGTGCCACGTAGGACACGGCACAGGTATCAAACACAGGGCACATCGATGCAGTTCAGGTGGCAGACAATAGATACAAAAGTTACCAAGGTTTTTCCCCTTCTTCAAGAATGAACAAAGTTACATATGGCCACCAGGAGATGGCACCAAGTACATGACATGGACTCAATGAGGACTCAAATGGCACAGTATGAAACTCATTCTGTGAAAGCTCATTACTAAAATCATGTCTGCATGCTATGCAAACTTTTAGTTACTGTTGTGTTTGCATGTGTAATTAGTTATTATGTAAAATTTTAGGCACTTCAAAACATTTTTGGACATTAGGATAAATTATTTTTGTAATGCTATAACTTTTGATTGCTTTGTTGTATCAACACAACATTTTACTCAGTTACAGGTGACATGATTGGGAACAAACACACACACACACGAATTCGGAGCTACCTTAACTACACCCTGAGATATATAATGTTAAATAAGAAAAATAATAATAATAATAAAAAAAAAAAGAAGTTACATTTTGGCTCAAGTTTTATTTTTTGTTATGTTTCTGGTTCATAAGACTTTAATTTTAAAAAACACTTTCAGAGCTTAAAGGGTTAGAGGCAGACATGTGAATAATATCATTTTATAAAAGCACTTACATTAATTCTTCTATTAAAACTCTTAAATTTAAAAAAAAAAAATGTATAATTTGAGCTGTAAAGTTGTTTAAATCACCATTTTTACAGTAACTTAAGGGTTTGTTTACATTGCATCATCATGGCAACAAATTTGTAAAATTGGCTATAACTTTACACAGAAAAGGTTAGTAAGTGATTTTATCACACTAAAATCATGTTAACACGCATACTGTTTATGTCGTGTGACTATACTTTTGAAACAGTGAGTATTTTAACATTTATGGATTGGCCCCATTCACTTCCATTGTAAGTGCCTCACTGGAACCCTGATTTAAAAAAAAAATGTTTTAAAGAAAAGGAGGGGCATATCAAAATGAATTTTTGTGGTAATCAATATTATGCCACAAATGCTGTCAGTTGAGCTCAACTTTTATCAAACCCAGAATATTTCTTTAAGAAAATTGAGTCAAATTAACATCCTCATCCAAATGCAACACCACAGAGTTGGCACTAGAGTTGACCGATTTCGACAAGGCTGATAAATATAGTGTCGAGCGCTGCTTTGAACTCACCATGCGCCTTACATAGGTTGAAAAATTCTTGATTTCTATCACAAATCCCATCTGGGCTTGTTTTGTAGATCAAATAATGCTAAGAGCTCCTTTCTCATCATATTATCACTGACAGGGAAGCACTGTAAGAGATTCTATTATTTATGAAATAACAATCTCTGCGGCTCTATTATAGGAGAGAGAGAGTAACGGTCAACTTTTGCGTGTTAAGACAGTTCTGCCCATAGAATTTCTATGGGACCGGCGCGTATACTAAGCTTGTAGGCTCACCTTGGCAGAAGGACTCTGGTGCTGTGGCGTGTGCGTCAGTGTAATGACTCCGGGCAGACACATTACAATGGTTCCGCCCTTCACACCAGTGTTTATGCTGTATTAACGATAATGCATTAATCGTGATTAAGAACAATTTACGCGTTTAACATTTTAAATTAATCGCATGCATTAACGCATTCATTTGGACAGCTCTATCAAAAACCCTAACTGATTGACCACTAGTTTGCACGATCAAATAAAATAAATGTATACAAATCAGTTTCTAACAGGCCATATCAAAACAGCCTATTTGATCAATTACATGAGGTATATAAATAATGCATATGCTGTATATATTGCAATGCACTGCAAGGATTATATATATATATATTTTTAAAGATTGGAGAAAGCTATCTTTTAGTAAATACACCTGTGGCTCTCTGTTTATGAATGACCTTACCGTTGTGCAACAGAGCCCATCGTGCAGTGCAACAGTCAATATCTAAACAGTCATTTAACCGGAGCAAAGAGAATAAAGTACAATAGTTCAGCAACACCAATAAAGCAATTCAGCATGAGATTGAGCATGAATGTGTTTCTAAAATCCATGCCTTTAACTGAAGTGTGCAATGGTCATAGTACAGTAGTCTCATAAAATAATATGAGGAGAGGATTGCCTCTGTTTTACCTTGTGGCCCCAGGTTTAACTCCCAGCATGTCCCAGCTGTCTTTGCTGTTGCGAATGCGTCGGATAATGTCAGCCTGCTCTTTGGTAAAACCTACGTTGCCCTCTGGAGTGGGGCGCTTCCCTCCATTCTCACACATGTCAGTTATGGAAGAGAAAAAGGCCTTTGGAGGGGGACAAAAAAAAAAAAAAAAAAAAAAAGAGTGAACAGAATAGAACTGGACAGATAAACATTCAAAGGTGTGTTTGTGTTTCCAGGACATATTTCCACTCCCGCTGAGAAGGTGCTGGTATCAGGACTGTGTACGCGAGCACACACCTGAAACATTTCATTGATGCCTTCACCGCTCTGGGCAGAAGTCTCAAAGTAATGAAACCCTCTGCTTTCAGCCCAAAGTCTCCCCTCACTCTCATCTACCACTCTTCTTTTCGTCAGGTCAACCTGCAGGGAAAAACAACCACTCTTTATTATGGCCCCTTTCAAATACAAATGCAAGCATGTATGTTAAGGTTTATATACTATCCTTCTGCAATTTAAATATGTAGTGCTATAGATGACCATAGATAGAAAGTAGAGATAATCGATTTAACCAACGTGTAAATATCGGTTAAAAATACTGGTTATCAGTAAATGGAAAATGCTTAGTAGAGATGTGGACCTTGTTGGCACATACGATGAAGATGATGTTCTCCATGTTGGCCTGTGAACCCATCTCCTGCTTCATCTCTGTAAGCCAGCTATCCAGAGCATCAAAACTTTCCCTCAGACCAACATCATAGACCAGAATCACCCCTTGAGAGTCTTTATAGAACTCATTACGTACCTGTCAAAACAAACAGCATCAATCCCTTCCAAAATCAAAACTTTTGTATGCATTTCAAGTCATTTATCTGGTTAAACAATTTACAATGACAAATACATGATAATAGAAAATTTCAAACACTGATGCCACTTTCAGGTTCTTCAGGGAGGATATTATATTGACGACAGCTCGATACTGCCACACAGTGGTCAGTTAGCTGTGACCTGCAACAATGAATTATTACCTTCTCTGGATATAAAGAAAAAAAGGTTTTCTAATTTGCAATAACATTATTTCAATATTACTTTCAAACAGACCCTATCAAGTGCTAACAATTGAAAATATAAAATAAGAAAGGCAATACCTCATAGAAGAATGGATGTCCAGCCATATCAAATATGTTGACTTTTATCTCCCTGTCCCGAACCTGAACCCTTGAGGTGAGAAAAAAATAAAAATATTTTCATTCCATTATAAAGAAAACATTAATTAGTATTTTATTAAATTATTGTAGTATTAAGAAGTGTCAATAGCATAGTGACTGACAGCAAGAACTACTACAACCACTTCCATCATATGTTTGATGATGATAAAAAGGTCATTATTGCTTTTGCATATTTACCTTAAGTCATTGAAGGCTAAATGGGTAAATAAAATCGATTAATGAGTTAAATAAATAATAACAGAAATATGATTAATGGTTATATTTTTGAGTCAGTAGGCCTGAACAATTATGACAAAAATCATAATTGTCGATTATTTCCCTTGATATTCGAATTGCGATTATTTCGATTAATATAATCATCAAAATACTTTTTTTGTGTGCAATATTCTTTATGCAGGCTACACATCCAAAACAAGCTGAGAACTGTTGCTGAATTACTTTATTTGCATGAAAAACAAAAGCGTTATTCAAATTTTGATTAAAGGGATTGTTCACCCAGTATTGTAAGTGAGAACTCAAGAATAATACTGGAAGAAAATGAAGAGTTAATAAAATCCGGTGGTGTGGACTGGAGACGCGCTACTTTTGGACCTCTGGAACAACTGAAAGAACTGAACCAGCACAAGAGGAGAGTCACTCAGTAAGAGTTTTAATTTGTATAGCATTACTCTCTATAGGTCCATACAATGCAAGTGAATAGTGACCAGAACTTTCAAGCTCCGAAAAATCACATAAAAGCAAAATAAAAGTAATCCATATGACACCAGTGGATTAATATATGCCTTCTGAAGCGATGCAATCACCCTGGGTGAGAAAGAGATCAATATTTCAATCCTTTTTTACTATAAATCTCCACTTCCACTTTAAGAATGTGAAAGTGAAAGGGAAGATTTATAGTAAAAAACAACTTAAATATTATCTGTTTCTCACACACATTCAATCATATCACTTCTGAAGATATGGATGTAACCACTGGAGTATTATGGATTACTTTTATGCTGCTTTTATGTGAGTTTTGGAGCTTGAAAGGTCTGGTCACCATTCACTTGCATTGTATGGACCTATAGAGCTGAAATATTCTTCCAAAAATCTTAATTTGTGTTCTGTGGCAGAAAGTCATACACATCTGGGATGACATGAAGATGAGTAAATAATGAGATAATTTTCATTTTTGGGTGAACTATCCCTTTAAATTATACACAAAATGTTAGCAACGCAACAATTCTATAAAACTAGGTTGTCGTTACTGATATGCCAATAGACTAATTTAAACACTACTGATTTGTCATTTCATTCTTGTACTTGCACACAAAAAACTCATTGTAAATATAACATTTAGGCACAACAGGAGTAGACCTAAATGGAATGCTGTAACTGACACTTTTCACGATTAGTTAATTGCGACAGCTGTAATTGTAATCTCAATTAATTATTTTTTTTAAAAACATATATATATATATATATATATATATATTATTGTGCAGCCCAAGGAGTCTGTGAAACAGGCATGCAAATATGTGTTAGGAAATTATCATTGAACTAAGGTTTATTCCTCTATTGAATATGGTTGGACATGAATATGTCAGAACTTGAAATGGAAGATGATGGGTGAATTTGTGTATCCAGCATATATATTTATATATATATTTGATTTTTTTTTTTTTTTTTTTTTTTACATGGAAAGACAGGGATAATTTTCCCCAAACCCCATCACTTACTTGGTTACTCCATAATCTATACCAATAGTGGCCAGATACTTGGGCACAAATCGCTTCTCACAGTACCGTTTAATAATGCAACTCTGAAACAAACAAACAAAAAGATGCCAACATTATTATTAAACATATTAATATGATTCGTGAAAATACCCAGCCTTTCCACATTCAGGTAGTGTAACCTAAATTCAAAACTATAAACAACAAATCAGTGGTTAAATATATAATTTGGGTACAGAAAACTAACCACAATATGTGTAACACATGTCCAACCCTGACACCTAACTAATGTTATACTAACAAAAACATTTATAAGGGGAAAAGATCATTAAAAGGTTATTTCTTAGAGAGACAAAGAGATCAAACTATTAGAAATGTGAAAACATAAAGGTACAAAACGACAGTTCAAACTAATAAAGACATAAGCAGATCTATTCCTTGTTTGATAATTCTTGTCACTGTGTGCATCATATAATAATATCAGTCTTCTCACCTTCCCCACTTCTGCATTCCCCAGACTGATGACCTTAACCCGTAACGACTTCTTGTTTTCTCGTCTCTTCTGAACATTCGTGTCCATGTTGCTCTGGCTCAACGACGAGTCGGTGCTGTTTGTGTATTTCAAGATTGAAAACGCAGATTTAACACAGTGCGTTATTAAATAAAGATAAATATATAAATATATGGTTTTAAAAAGCAATATAGATCATAGAATAGTAAAGGAGTATATGAAAAGGCTGATAAGTAAGCAAAATATGTATTATTTAAACAAATGGTAGGTAAAATAAGCAAAACGATGAGGGTTTGCTATGGCGACAGTTACCGTACAATATTAACGAATTCGTCAATGGGAACTCAAACAAATAAGCAAATGCAAGATGCTGTTTAAAATGGTTAAAAAAAAAAAAAAAAAAAAAAAGATAAATAATTTAAAGGAATATTCCGGGTTCAATACAAGTTAAACTCAATCGACAGCATTTGTGGCATAATGTTGATTACCACTAAAATAATTGCGATTCGTCCCTCCTTTTCTTTAAAAAAAGCAAAAATTGAGGTTACAGTGAGGCACTTACAATGGAAGTGAATGGGGCCAATTTGTGGAGGGTTTAAAGGCGAAAATGTCAAGCTTTACATTTTTATAAAAGCACTTTCATTAATTCGTCTGTTAAAACTCATGTATTATTTGAGCTGTAAAGTTGTTTAAATCGTCATTTTAGGGTTTTAGGGTTTGTTGACATTACATCTTCAAAATTGGAAATAACTTTACACAGAAAAGATTAGAAAGCCATTTTATCACACTAAAATCATGTTAACACACATATTGTTTACGTCTTGTGGCTATACTTTTGAAATAGTGAGCATTTTAATGTTTACGGATTGGCCCCATTCACTTCTGTTGTAAGTGCCACACTGTAACCCAGATTTTAGCTTTTTTTTTTTTTTAAAGAAAAGGAGGGACAGGTCAAAATAATTTTTTGTGGTAATTAATATTATGCCACAAATGCTATCAGTTGAGCTTAACTTGTATTGAACCCGGAATATTCCTTTAAGGACCTAATAAATAATACAGCTGTACAATGGAAGAGAGAGAGAGAGAGAGAGAGAGAGAGAGAGAGAGAGAGAGAGAGAGAGAGAGAGAGAGTGAGAGAATATTAATATTGCCTACAGTGTATGAAAGTTTGCAGGTCTGATAGTCCAGGCTGCACTCACTTGAATTTAAAAAAAGGACAGAGAACAGATTCTGTTTTTCTAACTAAATGGTTTAGTTTATTCAGATAAGCCAAGAATACCTGGAAAGATGCCACTTCCGAGTTTCCTTTATTTTCCAGGTCTCCCAAATCTTCCAAGTCCTAGAAGACTACTGGTGGACTGCAGTGCTCTATTGGATCATCAGTTTGGTGGTGGTAAGCAGTCGCAGATTTATAAACTATATATCTGTTCCTTCATGCTTTGCAACTAACATGCCACATATAACACAGCACATAAAAAGCTCATTAACTGCATAATTGGACTCTGATGTATTGAAATACATCTTATTCTATGCATGTCAGTAATTTGATCACTGAATGTTTAGCCCTTTGACAGAATTAGTGAGGAGTGGACTACTACCTGCAGTCATGACCTTTGGCAACCAATAATCTGCTAATAGCATACCGGTTCTTAAAATTACTAGAATTAATTTATAAACAAATGGATGGATTTTACTATGAAATACTGTTAAATACAAAATTTGCAACTGCAAAGATGGTGTGGTCTGTCTTTAGCAGTTTAGCCTACTGTTATAATTCACCCAGCTTTGAATTTTCATGAAAAATTAAGTTCTGTGTCTAAAACTGAAACCCAGCCAGATTATCACTGAGCCTTTTCACATGCCAGGGATCAGACAGCAAGGCTTCTCCTATCAAGAATCACAGAAAGTACTCCTGATGTAGATTTAGATTTTCAATCAATGACAACACTGCTGAAAAGACCAGCTTAACTAGAATGCAGATCACAACCATAGGCTGGTTTTTGCTTTTTGGTGCTGGTTTGTTGCCGGTCCATTGTATATAGTGGACCAGCATAATGTGCTGTGGACCAGCATTCAAAACACAACAGCTGTTTTTTGTTTTTGTTTGTTTGTGTGTTTCAGCAAGGAAATGTATTAACAAAATTCAGTATTTGATGTGTTTCTGTAATGAAACTTAAATGTGCCACTCAACATTTTATTAATGATTTATTAAACATAAACAACAGGCATTATTATTTCATTAGTTATGCAAAATATAATTTTTCTACTTCACAATTCTTCACTAACAGTTATTTACTCAAAGTCAACTAGATGTAATTTTGATCAACATGCCCACTCCTGACTCCTGAATAAAGTTGTCAAATAAAATAAAATACATTTATAAGTTCCCACAGTCTTAGAAAACCTGGAAATATCAGGGAATTTTAAAATTGTCTTTTCCAAGCCTGGAAAAGTCATGGAAATTAATAAAATCTTGGAAATTTCTATAATAAATAGAATATAAAAAATGCAAGGTCTCGCAGCCCATCAACTTTGAAAACAAATGTTTGTGGGCCCCACAGCTAATACAAGGCCCCCTTCACAGGGCCCTGTGACAATGAGGGCCCCCAGCCCTCTTATAGGACCCTTTTGCCTTCTTGTTTCTAATGACATTTTTTGAGCCACTCTTTTACCTTATAACGACACCTGGTGAAAGTTTGCATGCTCTTCTGGAAGTACGAGACCTTGTAAAATAATTACCAAAATAGTTGCATTCATATTTTGATGCACTCATCTTTTTTATGTAAAATCTTTGCTGATTTTGATAAAGTAAAATTAACAATACCGTTTATATTGTTACTGATACTTCAAAATGAGTATTTATTGAATTCATCAACATGTGCTTAAAATGTCATTATTTTATAGAAAAAATAGGTTTAAACAGGTTTAAAAATATTATTTTCTGACTATTATTTCGTATGTTAGGCTTTATATGGTTAAGCTTTATTATTTGTATAAAAGGGCTGTCAAATAAAAAACGTTTATTATACTAGTCATTGCTATAACTGCATTTTTGCTCTACATTACAAAAAATTATTTGGCTTAGGTGGTTGGGAAAAATAAAATAATATTTTACTTTGTGTGGTTCAAAAGTACTGATTAAACTAGAACGTAAAGTTTGTTGAGACAAACTATAATGTTGGTCTGACAAAACCTTGTCTCAAAGTTTAAAATAGTTTTAAATTCTTGAAGTTAGACATTTTTATAGGTTTAACAATAAGAAAGAAAGAAAGAAAGAAAGAAAGAGAGCATCTTAAAGCAGATTAAAGGGCTTGTGTGTAAGTTTTGACAGCTGAAGTTTGAAATTACAAACATTCTAAAACAGATTCGAGGCTCATTTAAATATTCTGTCAAATGTAATGTAGTCTAGGGGATTTTTGGACACTTTGAAAAGGCTTAAATGATGCCCTAGCAGGGCTTTTCGATGGAGGAATAATAATTGTAGCTAAGCTGTAGTGTCGTTCCAAACAGAATTACCCCATAAATTACCAAATGACCACTATTTTTGAGCCCTACACCTTTCAGCCCTTAAAAAGCTCTCACAATGGAGGGTAAAGTCTTTTAAGGAAATAGGAACGCACCCCATCATTCAGATGAGTTAGAAAAGATATAGCAGCACGAGCCAGAACTGCCTGAACTCTTTGCCGAGTTTCACCAAACCCTTGCATAGATACTGTAGGAGCCTACTGTATATGTTAAATTCTTCAATATTTAAAGTGTTTGAAGTTGAAATATTTTATAATTTATTATGGCCCCTTTGAATATATGCATTTTGTATGCATAATTTGTAGTATTTACATTCAGTTTACATTATGTATAACAAACGTTGAACTGGTACTGTCTCTTTAAGAACAGTGGCTGTTCAGCGAATGTGTTTCGGTTGAGCGCATTCTTTACCACATCTGTGCTGTGTGTTTGAATTAAGCTGACTGTAAATAACAGAACACCTATTAAAAGAGACTTAAATCAATGAAAATCGATTGCGTAGATCTCAACTTTAAAAGATAATTTAACTGGGGGGGCCCTAAAAGAAAATTGGCCACGAGGCCCTTGCTAGTCATAATCCACCCCTGCATGTGACGGTATCCAATTTTCACACCATGATAATTGCTGAAGCTTTTATCACCGTATACGGTATCATCACGGTATTGAACTACATTACAAAAACAGGTTGAAAGATAAACAAACATTATTGTTGTTCTCTTAATAAGTTGAATTACTTTTTTCAATACCAAACTGACCTTTTAAATAACAGAGAACAAAAAACTTTTAAAAGAACCTTGAATATTTAAAAAATGATTGCATGATTTTTTTCTGGACTGCAAGCCAGTTGCTAATATAGGCACTAGCTACAAATTTAATAACCGCAAGTTCACTCACACTGAATGGCAATGTACGATTGTTTTGCGTTCCAACTTGAACTTATACTGGTAATATTTAAATCATCATTGAGCCACAGTGCCATTATTAATTGCAGGACTAAGTATGAGCTGATTACAACTGTATTTTAGTTGTTACTACAAGATGCAAATGTTGATGTGTAGCTAGCGGAATTTTAGCGAACTACTCTTCAGCTACTTGAAAGGAAGCTACACATTAACTGCAAATGGCAACAACAATTCACTTTCTTTGTCATCTTAGTTGTCACTTAGCTAGTTGTCTCTCAGTTTTCAAAAATTCTTTGGAAAAACTAGCAGAACTGTCATAACTTACTTTTATCTTACTGAATTGCACAGGATGATTGTCCTGCAGATGAGCGAACATGTTTGAGATGTTTCCGTGTTTCGCTAACACTTTTCTGCCACATGTTTTACACAAAGGGAAAACATCTTCGAACAACAATCCATCTACATTTTTATGAAACACAAATTACTTCTACTCTTCTGACTTTTAGACAGTGGATAAAGGGGCGGCTGCATTCCTCCTTCAGCCATGCTTCTTGTCCACGTTGGTTTTGTTTACATCACAGTGCACATGTGTCATTTATGCTACACATAGTATTGTAAATCTTGATTCGTTGATGGAAAACTACTGTGCGATCAGAAAAATCGAAACAGATTGGCTAAATATTCTCAGTAAAAAACTCAGTAACTTTTGTCTCTGTGTCACCTTGGACATACGCTGACACCTAGCAGATTGGATGCAGCATAATTTAAAATCAATAGTTTTCAGTTTCAGATGCCATTGTAGAAATTTAGTATTCACAGTCAGCCATGATTACTTTAATCAATGAGTGAAAGTGTCCAATAACAGGACGGTTACTGAGATTAAGTGAGTAGTATTCGGCCTTTCATGTGATTCTAACATGGCAGCCCCCATGTGCGGACCCTCTCCATGTGGAATAAAACAGCTTTTATAAGGTTACTGATATAAATGGAGTCTTCGTTTTAATGAGTGGTCATGATTTCCTACATATATTGCAAAATTACAATTCATGTCTTTAGGAGTTAAACTTTTTTAATGAGAAAAAAATGACTGAGTGCACCTTTAAAAACATACTGTATATAATGATATATCATATTAATAAACAATTGCAAACTGATCTATTTCTTGTTTGATAAGTTCATCTTAGTGTGGATGTCATAATATCAGGGTGCGTATCAGTCAGCTCCCTATTTCCCTGTCGTGAATCAGTATATCGTGAATACAAATTCAGGCACTGGCAAGAGTGTTTATCCACTGAACATTGGGACACTTATGACTCAGTTACCAGCAACATGATAACAAACGAAGATATTCAAACCTGCAGTGTTATTATGAAAGATAAATGACATTAAATAAAGAAATACAAAAATAGTGTATTTTAAACCTACTTTTAACAACTCTAATATTTAAAAGTTTTTTTTTTCTTTTATGGTCATTATGGATGAAAGACATTACAAAAAACATCACTTTTAAAGAGAAAATAAGGCATTTTACACTTGTGCTCATCTTCTAATGACTTGAGAGACTTTAGAAGATACGTTAGGGGGGCCTGGGTAGCTCAGCAAGTATTGACGCTGACTACAACCCCTGGAGTCGCGAGTTCGAATCCAGGGTGTGCTGAGTGTCTCCAGCATGGTCTCCTAAGCAACCAAACTGGCCCAGTTGCTAGGGAGGGTAGAGTCACACGGGGTGACCTCCTCGTGGTCGCGATTAGGGGTTCTCGCTCTCAACGGGGAGCGTGGTAAGTTGTGCGTGGATCGCGGAGAGTAGCATGAGCCTCCACATGCTGAGCCTCCGCAGTGTCATGCACAACGAGCCATGTGGTAAGATGCGCAGATTGACTGTCTCAGAAGCGGAGGCAACTGAGACTTGTCCTCCGCCACCCGGATTGAGGTGAGTAACCATGCCACCACGAGGACCTACTAAGTAGTGGGAATTGGGTATTCCAAATTGGGAGAAAAGGGGATAAAAAAATAAAATAAAAAAAACATTCCAGTAAGGGAACATAGTGAGCAACGATGGTCCCTGTTTTTTGCAGTGCATTGTAGGATTTTTTAGGGAACGAACATTTCAGTGAACATTTCAGTGGAACAATTTTGTGATCGGAAATGTCCGTCTCCCTGATCAGTGCCTTGACTACTGAACTTGGGAGCTGACTGAGATGAACCCTCAGTTAGTTTTTACTTTCCCCACCTCCCCACCAACAGTATTCTGTGTTTCCCTGTAATAAAACATGAAAGCCATTTAACATTTTAGTAATGATTTGTTTAAAAAACTAAAAACATAAGCAACATGCAGTATTATTTAAATAGTTTGTAAATTTTTAGTGAGAAGTGACTTTTGTGCATATACATATATTTACTTAAAGTTAACTAGATATAATATATAACACTTGGTGTTTTTTACAGGTGGCAAAAATTGAAACATGTATTTGCATCCATGAAAATGAAAACAAAAATCTAGCAAAAAAATAAAATAAAAAAATATAATAATAATATACATATATTGGAGGCAATAATAATCAACAATACATATCTGCTACTGTAGCTACTTCTAGAGAGAGTGGCAGTGGGTGGCAGTGTTCTTGTTGATTGCTGCATGGCTGCACCAATCAGTTTGTTCCCCCTCTTATCCTGTGTTTTCACCCTCTCCATCTCACTGACATCCTCATCATCTCCCTCCCACTCTGCCTCTCTCATTGTTGAATGGTCAGGAGGTGTGTGCATGTGTTCATTTTTGAGGAGGTGGGGCTGCATGCATGCACATGTGTGTGTTTGAGTGTGTATTTGTGTGCATGTGTATATATGTGTGTGTGTGTGTGTGTGTGTGCACCTGTGTGTTAAACCAGCATTGTTCCTGATAGAGGGAAAGCTGTGCCGCACTGTTTGGAAAATCCAAGGTCATTGAAGCCCGGTCACATGCACCATATGTGAGCGTGCATGTGTGATTTAGTGTCTGAGTGAGTGAGTGTGTATGTCTCTCTTCCTCTCTCTCTCTGGCTGGAAAGAGGCTTCAGGCAAAGAATAGTGAATTTCATCAGGTTTTCCATCAATGTACGGTAAGGGCATTTGTGTCTGTTTGTGTGTGATTAAGTGCATATATATAGTAATCATTTCCTCCCTGTATTAGGGTAGACTTCATGTGCACACAAAAGATTATTGCACTAACAGTAGAGTGATGCTGAAGCAACAGATTGCATGCAGTATTTATATGCATATTTCCTTTGAGTCATATACTGTGCATCACCAATTTCTGGTGCATCCTCATTACTGTATTTACACCAGATCTCAAAAATGCAGTAATGCTACCGAAATACACAGATCTACTGCAATGAAAAAAAAAAATTTAAAAAATTTACTCTAACTGTGAATTTACATGCACATGTATTAATTATATTTATATCTCCTGCTTTATTAAAATGATTTTGTATTGTCTGAGAGCTAGCAGCATGCACGGCAGATGATGTTTTGAATGAGCTGCAGGCAGTCGGTCTGTGACTTTGATTCCTCACTGCATGGATGCCTTAGAGACATGCGACTGGCTCTAGTGCTTCACAACCAGACTGATTACATTTTTAACAGCCTGGGTATTTCACCCAAATTTCTCCACTTATTAAAACATGCCACAAGGAAACAAGCTTGTTGGGAGAGTACAGGATTAAATATGTACATACTGATTGATTGTTATGCAGATTTGACACTTAAGGAGTTCAAAGAGATTTAGTTAATCAGCAATGAAAAATAATTTTCAGAATACTTACTGAATATGCTAATTCTGTTGTTTAGATAAAACAAACGTTTCACTTTAAAGGGATGATTGAAGCTTTACCCCAAAATGAACATTCTTTCATCATTTACCTTATGTCACCAAACCTGTATGTGTTTCTTTCCTTTGTGGAAGAAGTTTGACAGAATAATCAAATTGCTCTTTTCCATACAGTGAAAGTGGATGGGGACTAGGGGCTGTCCAGCTTCAAAAAGGACAAAATTAGAAAATAAAAGCAGTCCATATGACCTGTGCACTCTGTTTCAAGTCTTTTAAAGCTGATAGCTTTGTGTAAGAAACAGACTGAAATTTAAAGGGATAATGTAACAATTCACGGATGGCAATGGAGGAAGCTGGGACAGGCTTGACACAACATGTAGACATTTATTGTACATACACTTTTCAGTGTCACACAATAAGGCTTTTCAGCTGTAACATTCAACACACATGCTGCTTTTCAGCAGACACGTTCAGCATAACATCACACACAACCACATTGACATGCGTCTCTCTCTCCCCTGTCTGCTGCTGTCTCCTCTCCTCAAATACTCCCACCGCCCCTCACTGGAACACGAGACCGGTGTTGCACACAGATGGAACTCATTCACCACTTACCTTCCCAGCCCGCCCTGCTCGCCACAGATAGTTCACCCAAAAATGAAAATTCTCTCATCATTTACTTATGCCATCCCAGATGTGTATGACTTTCTTTCTTCTGCTGAACACAAACAAATATTTTTTGAAAAATATTTCAGCGCTGTAGGTCCATTCAATACAAGTGAATGGTGGCCAGAACTTTGAAGCTCCAAAAGGACATAAAGGCAGCATAAAAGTAATCCATACGACTCCAGTGGTTTAATCCATGTCTTCAAAAGCGATACGATAGGTGTGAGTGAGAACAAGATCAATATTTAAGTTCCTTTTTACTATCAATCTCCACTTTCACTTACACATTCTTCTTCTTTTGTATTTGGTGATTTGCATTCTTCATGCATATCGCCACCTACTGGTCAGGAAGGAGAATTTATAATAAAAATAACTTAAATATTGATCTGTTTCTCACCCACACCTATTATATCGCTTTGAAGATAGGGATTTAACCACTGGAGTTTTATGGATTACTTTTAAGCTACCCTTATGTGCATTTTGGAGCTTCAAAATTTTGGTCACTATTCACTTGCATTGTATGGACCTGCAGAGCTGAGATATTCTTCTAAAAATCTTTGTTTGTGTTCAGCAGAAGAAAGAAAGTCATACACATCTGCGATGGCATGAGGGTGAGTAAATGACAAGAGGATTTTTGGGTGAACTATCCCTTTAAGTTTTTATTTTTTTAATTTCTGAAAATCTTGCTTGACCTTGGTCACAATTGTATGATAAAAAACAGCTTGAACATTCTTCTATAAATAACTCCCTTTTATGCTCTACTGAAGAAAGAGTGTCGACATTAGGGTGAAAAATGAAAGAATTTTCTGAGTGAACTATTCCTTTAAGCTTTTCTTTTTGGAAGAGTTTTAACTTTTATATAATTTACATTTTAAATATGCCATTTACCTTAACTTTTTGGCTGCAATTGCAAACTATTTTGAGTGGAAAATTTGAGACGTTGTGAAATGTATGTTTCCACAGCAATACTGAAACATTAACTATACCTCAAAAGTTTTTACAGAGGAATAGCATTATCCTGGGCATCTAGATTATTTGCATAGTTTTAGATTAAACAGATGCACGTGAAAGTACACATGACTGAATAAAATCAATAGATTACATTCTTTGGTCTACCATCAAGTACTCCATGTGTGCATGGTCTTCCACTCTGTGACATTGCTGTATAAGTGTGAGTGGCTTTGATATTGTGTCCTGTCTTGGGCAATCTGAAGGGATATGGCATCCATAACGGCTGATGTTCTAAATATAGCTGTCATTTCAAGCAGCTCTTATAATTCATTTGAACCGTATATAGAGTGACTGCGTCATGAAGGGAGAGAGACAGTGGCTGGATTTCGTACATTCTGGAGTTTGATTAATTCACATGCATAGTGTGTTGTGTGTTGTGTGTTATGTAATTGGTGTAGTGCAGTGAACAAAGCCATACTAAAGCTGGATGTCTTCTAGGATCCCTACCAGCTTTGGGGATATTATATCAGCCATAGTAGAACATAGTTCGTTATTATGACCTAATCCTCTTTGTCACAATGCCAGCTACAGTATAGCCGTTGTTTTGCAGCGTATGCAGATTGCAGATGTGCATGTACGGGTGTTCTTGGCAAAAAAGTATGCACTTACCTCCCAAGTGTAGATGCTGCACTCCTGATTGAAATTATTGACAGTGTAATTGGTACTTAATTATTTAGTTGTTTGTGTTTTCTAATCTAAAACTTAACATTTATTTGTTAGCATCATACCACCTCATTATTAAAGGGATAGTTCACCCAAAAATTACTCACCCTCATGTTGTTCCAAACCCTTTATTACTATCATTTTTTTGGTGGAACACAAAAGGACATTTTAGGGAGAATGTTGGAGACTAACAGCCTGCTTTTCATACAGTGAAAGTGAAGGTTAACTGAGGCTGTCAGTCCCTAACATTTTGCCCAACATCTCCCTTTGTGATCCATGGGTGAAAGAAAATCATATGGGTTTGGAACCACATGAGGGTGAGTAAATTTTATTTTGGGTGAACTATCTCTGTAAATGTACTACATGATGATATGGCAAGATTTTATTACACCCTGAGCAAAAAGTAATAAAGCTGGAAGCAGATATTTTGGCCCCTGTGTCTAGACATTGTCACCAGAATGTACTAGGTAAATGATAGAGGTGAGTACACAGCCATAGAGAGTTATGAAGGCTTTAAACTGGAGGGAACAGTGGCGGCGATATTTACCACCCTGTCAGAGAGACAGAATACCAAATCTCCTGTGTGTTATCTGGCCAATAAAACACTCATCATACTGTGTGGTCAAGTAAAGCAGTTGTTCCTGCAACATTTGTAAAGAGCTCAGATATATGAAATCAATGTTTAGTTCATATTATTAATTATTTACACAGATGAATGATGGTTGGTGGGCTGATTATCAAGACGGTCTCTTTAGGAGAACAAATGCAGAGGCCAGATGATTTTGATTTCTTGTAAATCACTTAAAGCATCTACCAAGAATTTCAATGGAAATAATATGTTATTCATGAATGATGCTCTTTGTCTCCTACTTGACTTTTGAACATTGTCTAATGATTTATCTATTTAATTTAATTAAAAATAATAATAATAATTTCCAGCAAGAGTTATCTATGAGTCAAAGCCTGTTAAAAGTATTTTTCCTAACCGGCAATTAATTCGAGCAAAAATAGAAGCACAAAACCACTGGTTAATTCACAGTGATTCGTAATTGTTTGTTTATTTGTTGTTTCTTTTTAGATATACCTATTGCAGTCATTAGTGATCTGTTTTAAAACATTCTGGGAGTGAGAATCTGAGTGTGAGAGAGAGAGCGAATTCACCGCTGTCTTTGCAGTGTGGGTGGAAATATTCAGTGTCGACTGTCAGTTTTTTTTCACTCTGACCTCTCGCTTCTGTTGCTTTAGGCGTAGAGGGTGTGACACTGATATGTCAAAACACTAGCAGGCAGCCCGATGTGTGACTCACCCAGCTCCTCTCCCATCCATCCAATAATAGCAGAATTACCAATCACGATCTTGGTAAACAGCAGCTTGGCTCTAGTTTGACAGCAGGCTTGACTCAATATAAGCTTATGATAACTTTAATAATTGTGTTGCATTTGACAAACAAATGTATTCTTCCAGAGATAGACCAACATTTACATAGTATGATAATGTATCTTGCCCCAATGGTCTTCAACTGGTGGGTCGCAACCTAAAATATGGGTCACAGGTCTTTTCTAATTGGTTCACGGATAGCAGGAAAGAAACAATTCTAAATGTAAAATATAAAACGCAACTAACCATATAGCCTAATCGTGCATAGCCAGATAAGTAGGCTTATCAACTTAGAAAAGAGTGTAGAAAACGTTTCCCATATTTTTTGTTGTTGGCATTAAATACCGTGCATCCAATCAAACACTATGGTAGAAGCTTGTCAAATTAGGCAAATTCAAACAAATGCAGGTTGCATGACATGCCCTCATCCTCAAAAACCATGAACATAAATATGCAAAATAAAATAAATTATGACCCACACTACATGAAATAGGAGTTCACTTGCAATAAGGATAAAGTTGTTTAGTGCTGTGAATTATTGCTTCTGAGGTTAATATTATTGTAATTATTTAATGAAGACTTATTTAAGAATGTTATATTTATATTATTATAAATGCATACATTTTATTTGATTTTCAGGATATTTCGGTGTAAAATTTTTCAGCTGCCACTAAAAGGGATACCTCACCCAAAAGTTTTAATTCTCTCACCATTTACTCACTTTCATTCCATCCCAGATGTGTATGATGTTCTTTCTTCTGCAGAATTCTGCAGAAGAAAGAACGTCATACACATCTGGAATGAATAAGGGTGAGTAAATTATGAGAGAATTTTCATTTTTGGGTGAACTATCCCTTTAATGTCCAATGTAAAATATGGATTGTGAAGCAAAACAAGTTTAAATCCACTGTGTATAACAAGAATTAATTACTGCATAATTTTTTATTACACATGTGACTTATCTTTCTGTACACAATATGTTGCTTATATTGGTTATACTGCATGTGATATGTTCCATAATATATGATGAAGCCAGTGTCTGTTATATGAGGGTGGTTGATCGCTGCTCTGATTTCTCCACCTGCTTTGGTTTGTTTACTCTCCTCCATGACAAAGCTCTTTTACTATGGTAATGGTATAAACAGCTCTTTCATCCCAGGAGTCCTGCCAAGGTGTTGCCTCTGATTCTTCGCCCCAGAAGGGTTTTTGAGCGTGTGCGTCATTGTGAAAGAGAGTGTGTTTTTGCAGCTTTAATATGGTTATTGAAAAGTAACATGGACATGTTTTTATTTTTTTATTCAGCATCAAGATTTTAGGTTAAATCTTTATTTAGTTGCTGTGACTTGCATGCCTGAAATGTCAACTACCCGATAATAGATACTATTGTTATTGACCTGAAATAATTTGCAACAAATAAGACAATTGTTGAATGGTCTTTATTTATTTATTTATTTATTTTTTATTTTTTTGTGATTTACAATGTGTGCTTTATAAACCTTTTATGGGCTTTGAAGTGCTGGTGTAAACCAAAACAATCCTAAATGCTCTCAGCAGATTCTTTTCAAATCCATTTAACTAGCTCACCAAGCTGCAGACGTTTCCGAAATACAGATTAATGCCTGTCCCCTAAATCGACTGGCCTCACTTACTAGATTGCAGCATGAAAGTCTAATTTATTTAATGTGTTCGATGCAATAAATAAAAATTTGAGTATAATTACTGACTCTTTATCAATAGTGCTTTACAACCTGAAGATGAGAAAAGAATTAGGGTCAGGTGAGATGACAGTGCACTTCTAAAACATCCTTTTCCCTCTGAATAGGGTTATTTTTGTGATTTTGTGCTCAGTTATTATATTTATTATGTTATATTAAAACGTAAATAGCCTGATTGAAAGAAATATTTATCTGAATTGGAAATATATTTAATTTGGTATATTTTAAAAAAGACATGATATAATGCAAACATATAAGTATTTAACCTACACATATTTGAATGTATATATTATAAAAATATTTCCTGGTATTTTGTATATTTTAAAATATATCAGAAGTATAAAAATATGTTGTTGTTTTTTCTGCTGTTTGTACAGGGTCTTCTCTATGACTGCAGCTCTAATTCAATTTTTCCCATGTATTCCAGGTGTGTGTGGATGCTGTGGGGCCTTGAGACCTCGTTATAAGAGGCTGGTGGATAACATCTTTCCTGAAGACCCTGAGGTAAGGGCTCAGTTCAAATAAAAGCTGCTGAGCATGAAAAAGGGATGGATCTTCCATCGAGGTTTCTGGTGTTTATCAGTCATCAGTGATCAATGCAGTGATGTACAGTAGACAACACTTTCTGTTGTAACATTCATTCTTTTTAAAGCCATGTAGCAAGACTACTGCATGGTCGCCGGATTGCATTGAACCATCACAAGTTGACATGTTTTCTATTTGACCTTGACCAGCAAAAACATAATGCAGAACAGTATTGGAATCTCTCTCTCTCTCTCTCTCTCTCTCTCTCTCTCTGATTTCTTTAGAGTGATAGAATAGGATTTAGGATCTATATTAGACTCAGAATAGAAGGCAAATAATTATGAGTTATTTGGGGGAGAGAGAAGTTTCAAATGACATCTTATGTTCCCTATCTGTCACTCACTCGACGCTGTGTCGATGTAGTGACATTAGGGGTCGAACTTGGGAGCCCCAAACACCTCTGAGATTTGAGAAAAGGGCAATGAGAATTGGCGAGTGGAACATACCCCTAGACATATGGGTATAAAAGGAGACGACTTGCACCCTTGTGATGGGAAGATTGGATAATTTTACTGACTTGAATCTTTGAGTCTCGTTCAGCAAAATGAACAAATATTTATTCAAGTAATTTCGTTCATTTCGTTCATTTGAGCAGAATTAAATTAAAATGTTACATTTTCAATAGCCAAATCCCCCCAACAAGTCTACTTACGCAAACTTTGATTATAGTCCCAATAAGGAAAAATTGATAATGCAGCCAAGGACAAATTATGAGAAACAGAAAGATTAGTTAACCTCTGGAATCTTCTTGTCCGAGTCGTTCGTTCTTTTGTCACTGCATAGCGTATACGGCTGTCACGTGACAAAAGAATGAAAGACTCAGACCAGAAGACTCGAGAGGTGAACTAATCATTTCTGTTTCCTATGTGAGCAATGCATAGCGTATACGGCTGTCACGTGACAAAAGAACGAACAACTTGGACCAGAAAACTCGAGAGGTGAACTAATCATTTCTGTTTCCTGTACAGCGCCTATGTGGTTTTCACGTAACAAATGAACGGAGGTTGCGCAATGCACATGCGTGGCCAACACAAAATGAACAAATCGCTCTCTGAGACTACTCATTCTTCTGAGTCACATAAAGAATCGTTCATGAACGACCCATCACTATTGCACCCACACATTCAGATATTTCTTTGAAACCGATCAGTGTAGAGCTTCCCACTGGTGTTCCATTCACCTCTAAAAGTGTACAGGCTGTTGGATATATGGCGCATTTACAGCGGGTTCTCTCTCCTCACACAGATAAGTGCAGAGAACGCCCCTGGGCACTTCAGCAGCCACACTTAAAAAAGAGTATATTTTCTCTAAAAGATTGAGCACTGACGGAGATCGTCTTTTTAAAGATGCCTTTCCGTTTATGTGCAGGTTCCTGGGTGCAGTCGTTATCTGACAGCTGACGGCCATGCTTGCCCAGGCCATCTCGAGCGTCGGGCTGGAGTGGAACCCTCCACCCCGCCCTGAGCATTCGCGGCTGGACGATTGGTCCCTGGGCTCAGAGCGTCGCACACAGCCCTGTTCTGCCCCAGTTCCTTTCTTCCCAGAGGTGCATGAGGAGCTCACGAAGTCGTGGCGGGCAACTTTTACTGCCTGAACCAGACTCTCGAGTTCTTCCGCTCTCACTACCCTCAATGGTGGGGTGGCCAAGGGGTACACGGGGGTTCCTCAGGTGGAGCAGGCGATTGCGGTGCACCTGTGCCCGCAAAATGCAGCCATCTGGCGGAATCGTCCTAGGCTCCCATCCAAGGCCTGTAAGTTCACGTCATCCCTGGCGGCCAAGGCTTACAGTGCCGCTGGACAGGCCACCTCCACCCTGCATGCCATGGCCCTCCTGCAAGTCCACCAGGCCAAGGCACTGAAAGAGCTGCACAAGGGTAGTCCTGACCCAGGATTGATGTAGGAGCCACGCTTGGCGACTGACTTCACCCTGTGGGTGACGAAAGTCACGGTGTGGGCTCTTGGGCAGGCAATGTCCACTATGGTGGTCCAGGAGTGCCACCTGTGGAGAAAGGCGACACCACTTTCTTGATGCCCCCATCTCTCTGCCGAGGACTTTGCCCAGCAGTTCTCTGCAGTCAAGAAGCAGACAGAGGTGCATCCTGCCCCAGCGTGATTCCACCGGTGCCTACAGACAGTCGAGATCCAGTACCCCGTCTGCTCGTCGCCGAGGGCGTCCACCTGCAGCAGCAACACCGGATCTGCCACATCCTGAGCCGATGGCTCGGCCTCAGCGTAGAGCCTCCCGCAGGAAGTTGACACCCTCCATCCCTTCACAGCAGGGGTGCTGCGGGCATGAGTCCTCCACCTCAGCACACCCAGCGGCAACACACACATACCCACGATCGGGTGTATGTGACGTGCTACGAGGACGCCCAGCCTCCTCTCCTATCGCAGACCGGTCCTATGGTGGGTACGCGGAACGAGGTAAGTGCTCTAACATTCTCTCAGCACAGCCATAACTTCAGGACGTGAGGCCTCTCGACGTGGCAGCTCCTGATCCGCCCTGCCATGAGGCCCCATCCGCAGGTATGTCAAGGCCATTGTCCCCTTGGTTCCCCTTGCACGGTGTCTGGTGGCATGGCTAGCCCTCTCCAACCCATCGCGCTGGCACTAGGACGATCCAACTCGGCTTGCTAAGTGATTCAGTTCGCCAGGCGCCCTCCCAAGCTCAGTGGCGCCCACTTTGCCTCACTAGCAGGCAAGGATGCCACTGTTCTGCATGCAGAAATAGCAGTCTTTCTAGGGAAGGACGTGGTAGAGCCTGTCCCTCCAGCCGAGATGAAGGGGTTTTACAGCCCCTACTTCATCGTACCGAAGAAAGGTGGTGGGTTGTGGCCAATCTTAGACCTGTGAGCTTTGAGTCGGGACATGCACAAGCTCCCGTTCAAAATGCTGACGCAGAAGTGCATTCTGTTATGTGTCCGGCGTCAAGATTGGTTCACTGCAGCAGACCTGAAGGACACATACTTTCATGTCTGCGATTCTGCCTTGACACAGACCGTCCCTGAAAATGGTTCGCCTTCGGCGGTCAGGCATACCAGTATAAGGTCCTCCCCTTCGGTCTGTCCCTGTCACCTCGCATCTTTTCGAAAGTCGCAGAGGCTGCCCTTGCCCCGCTAAGGGAAGTGAGCATCCGCATCCTCAATTATCTCGACGATTGGCTGATTCTAGATTACTTTCGAGATTTGTTGTGTGCGCACAGGGACCTGGTGCTCGGACACCTCAGCCATTGGGGCTTCGGGTCAACTGGGAAAAGAGCAAGCTCGCCCTGGTGCAGAGCATCTCTTTTCTCGGGACGGAGTTGGACTCAGTCAATATGACAGCATGCCTCACAAGCAAGCACGCTTAGTCGGTGCTGAATTACCTAAAGTCATTCAGGGGAAGTGCAGCAGTCCCATTGAAACAATTTCAGAGGCTCCTGGGGCATATGTTGTCCTCAGTGGCGGTTACACCGCTTGGGTTGATGCATATGAGACCGCTTCAGCACTGGCTTCAGACTTGAGTCCCAGGATGGACATGGGGCAGCGGGATGCATCACGTGGCTATCACACCGATATGCCACCACACGTTCAGCCCTTGGGCGGACCTTGCATTGACAGGACAAGACCTCGACTGAGTTGGCATATCAACTGCCTTGAGTTGCTGCCGGTGTTGCTGGCTCTGCAGAGGTTTCGGCCATTGATCCAGGGCAAGCACGTGTTAGTCTAGACAGACAACACGGCGATGGAAGCATACATAAATCGCCAAGGCGGTTTTATGCTCACATCACATGTTGCAACTCACCCGGCATCTCCTCCTTTGTAGTCAGCAGCAACTGAAGTCCCCTATCACCCTATCACCGAACCCTATCACGTGCCGGACACGCTGTCACGACAGATGATGCTCGAGGAGAGTGGAGACTCCACCCCCAGTTGGTTCGGCTGGTTTGGAGTCAATTCATGAAGCACAGTTAGACCTGTTTGCTTCCCAGGAATCCTCGCACTGCCCGCTATGGTACTCCCTGGCCGAGACCCCGCTCGGCACGGACTCATTGGCACACAGCTGGCCCCGGGGCCTGCGCAGATATGCGTTTCCCCCAGTGAGCCTGCTTGCACAGACTCTGTGCAAAGTCGGGGAGGACGAAGAACAAGTCGTGTTGGTGGCACCATACTAGCCCACCCAGACTTGGTTCTCGGAGCTCACGATCCTCGTGACAGCTCCTCCCCGGCAAATCCCCCTGAGGAAGGACCTCCTTTCTCTGGGACGGTGCACGGTTTGGCACCCATGCCCAGACCTCTGGAATCTCCATGACTGGCCCCTGGATGGGACGCAGGAGACCTAAGTGGGCTACCACCAGTGGTGGTAGACACTATCACCCAGGCAAGAGCTTTCTCTACAAGGCAGCTGTATGCCTTGAAGTGGCATCTGTTTGCGAATTGGTGTTCTCTACGAGGTGAAGACCCTCAGAGGTGTGCAGTCAGGTTTGTGCTTTCCTTCCTGCAGGTGAAGTTGGAGGGGTGGCTGTCCCCCTCCACCGTGAAAGTGGGTATGAACAGGTATGTAGACAGTAAGTCCTTGGAGAAGCACGACTTGGTCATCAGGTTCCTTAGAGGTGCCAGGAGGTTGAATCTTCCTAGGCCACACCTCATTCCCTCATGGGAACTCTCTGTAGTCTTTCTGGGCCTATAGAGAGCCCTGTTTGAGCCCCTGGAGTCAGTCGAGCTAGAAGCCCTCTCATTGAAGTTGGCCTCTTGACTACGCTCACTTCCATCAAGAGGGTTGGGGACCTGCAGTTGTTCACTGTCAGTGATACATGCCTAGAGTTCAGTCTGGCATACTCTCACGTGATCCTGAGACTCTGGCCGGGCTATATGCCCAAAGTTCCCACTACCCCTTTAAGGATCAGTGGTGAACTTGCAAGTGCTGCCCCAGGAAGAGGCAGACCCAGCCTTGTCGTTGCTGTGTCCAGTATGCATCTTGCGTATTTACTTGTACCGCACAGAGAGCTTTAGACACTCTGAGCAGCTCTTTGTCTGTTTTGGGGGACAGCAGAAGGGGAAGGCTGTCTCCAAACAGAGGATTGCCCACTGGATTGTGGATGCCATTGCTTTGGCATACCAGGCCATGGCACACGTGCCCTCTGGGAGTACAAGCACACTCCACTGGGAGTGTGGCATCCTCCTGGGCTCTGGCGAATGGCGCCTCTCTAACAGACATCTGTAGAGCAGTGGGCTGGGTGACACCCAATACCTTTGTGGGATTTTACAATCTCTGGGTTGAGCCAGTTTCATCCCATGTGTTAGCAGGTACAAACAGGTAAGCGTGCGGACAGCTGGCCGGGTGTACTGCTTGCATACAGTGCCTTTCCCCTCCTTGAGGGGATAATGTGCGCTTTCTTGGTCCACGTGAGTTCCCGGGACCGGCGAACCCTGGATGTCTTTCTTCCCCCAGCACCCTGAGGCAGGCGAATTCGGCGGAGGAATTCAATGCCAGGCCCAGTACTCATGAAGTATGCCCTGTCAGGTCAGTCCCTGTACTTGGGATAGGTGCTCCATATGTGGTGGTTCCCTGTCAGTAATCCCATATGAGGTATTTTCCACTGTACAGTTTCCATGATGGTAAATCTGTGTCTTCCCTTGGGCAGAGTTCTGCTCTGCCACCAGTCGCTGCACTTGTAGAGCTCCTCCCTTCCAGGTAGGACCTACCGCGGGGACTTCTTTCCATGTGTGGTACTTCCCGGTTGGTAAGTCCATGTGATGTGTTCTCCACATGTTAACCTCCCCTTCGGGCAGGATGTGGTCTCCGCGGTGTCTTTTTTCTGTGGGAAACAGAACACCTTCCCCGGCACAAATATATCTTGGTCCCAGCTGTGAATTTTTCATTTTCAAAGAGGAAAAGAGAGAAAAGGTCAAAACGGCTGAGGTGACCTATTCCCATTGTAAGTACATCTTGTCCCCCCCTTGGGGTATGAGGGACTATGCGACTTATCTGGGGCATTGGGAAGGTTACGACGGGGCTGTGTGCACTTGTTACTAGGCACACGGTAGCTTGCCTGCATCTGCACCGCCGTTCCGCGTAACACAGTTCAGCTGGTTGTGGTGTTTTGTATAGGGACCCCTAGTGTCACTACATCGACACAACGTAGAGTGTGTGACAGATAGGGAACGTCTTGGTTACTATTGTAACCTCCGTTCCCTGATGGAGGGAACAAGACATTGTGTCCCTCCTGCCACAACACTGAACTACGCGCTGAAATGGCCGGGACTCTGTCTCAGCTCCTCAGCACAAACCCGAATGAGTGGTTGCAAGACGTCTCCTTTTATACCCGTTTGTCCGGGGGAGTGGCATGCAAATTCCACTCGCCAATTCTCATTGGCCTTTTCTCAAATATCAGAGGTGTTTGGGGCTCCCAAATTCGACCCCTAGTGTCACTACATCGACAAAACATCTTGTTCCCTCCATCAGGGAACGGAGGTTACAATAGTAAACAAGACGACTCTTATTTCCTGTATTGATCCTTTTTAAATTGTTTTTAATCTATCTATCTATCTATCTATCTATCTATCTATCTATCTATCTATCTATCTATCTATCTGTCTGTATGTCTGTCTTTTTCTTTCTTTCTCAATTCTTTCTATTTTCTTTTTGTCTGTCCATGTATTCTGTCTGTTTGTCAATCTGCTGTATCTGTCTACGTCTGCCTGCCTGACTCCAGACTTTTTGTTATACTGTCTGTCTTTCCTGTCTTTTTCTTTCAAGGATGGTTTGGTAAAAGCTAACATGGAGAAGCTTACTTTTTATGCCTTGTCTGCCCCGGAGAAATTAGACCGTATCGGTGCCTACCTGTCAGAAAGACTTTCCAGAGACGTGGCCCGCCACAGATATGGGTAAAGCATGAAGAAAATGTCAGAAAGGATACATTTTCTTATTAAGCAGGTCAACAGAAAGGACATTGATGTAATATGTTATGGTTGTCTGTTTTTCTGTGATATTATGGGAAATACATTATTTAAGATATCATCTGTAAGTTTGGGAGACAGACAGACAGACAGACAGACAGACAGATTAGATAGATAGATAGATAGATAGATAGATAGATAGATAGATAGATAGATAGATAGATCACAAACATTACGTGGTCACATTATTGCATAAATTCTGAAGTGTGATTCACTTTTGGTTTGCCACTTTGTCTTTGAGTGGAACAGAAACATGTCTGTGTGTGTCTCACAGGTATGTTTGTATTGCTATGGAGGCTTTGGACCAGCTGCTGATGGCCTGTCACTGTCAGAGTATAAACCTTTTTGTTGAGAGTTTTCTCACTATGGTGCGCAAGCTTTTGGAGGCAGACAAACCCAACTTGCAGATCCTGGGCACTAACTCAGTGAGTGAAATTATTGCATTTACATTATAGAGGAATTCAATAATGAACTCTATTGATATACACTGGCAGCCAAAAGTTTGGAATAATGTACAGATTTAGCTGTTTCGGAGGGAAATTGGTGCTTTAATTCACCAAAGAGGCATTCAGCTCTTCACAAAGTATAATCAGGACATTACTGATGTATAAAACAGCAATCGTCTCAGTGTAAACATACAAAAATGAGAATTTGTCTTCAGAACAAAAACGTCTTCAGTCTATAGGCATGTGCACAAGAACTTCAAAACAACATGCGAGACATTCAAAACTACAATGACGGATTACAGGACTGTGTTTGTGCTGCTCAAGGTTTTTAGTTTATTGACGCTTCTCCAGCAAAGTGTAGATTTACTGCATCAATACTACGACCAGCGATCGCCAACTTCATTGTTTGTATTCACCGCTCTGTGGAAGAATGCTTATGTGCGCAGGCGCATAGTGTTGCTTTACAAAGTGACATCGCCAACTACTGGCCTGGCATGCATAATACAGTGTTTTTAGTCCTTTTCGTGGATCCGTGTGAACGGGGATCGTTTTGACAACGTTGCCGTCTGAACGGCCTGTCTAAATCTAGACAGGCCACATTTCCAGCAGCCATCACTCCAACACCTTATCCTTGAGTAATCATGCTAAACTGCTAATCTGGTACTAGAAAATCACTTGCCATTATATCAAACACAACTGAAAGTTATTTGGTTCGTTAAATGAAGCTTAACATTATCTTTGTGTTTGTCTTTGTGTAAAATATCCCTTTAATAAATCTTTCTACCCTTTGATTTGCCAATCAAATACAACCCCTAAATATGCTTGGACTTTTAATCGGATTCAGTCCAATAACTAATTATTGACTAAAAAATAAATGAAGATGTATTGTCATGATGATGAAACATATAAAAATCAATTAAACCGCAAAACACACTTAAATCTATTCTGACCTTCAAGGGAACCTTTTAGATAAGAAAGTTACAAATCTATTGAACAACTGAAAGACAGAGAAGCTGTTTCAAAATGAAGACTTCGTGACTGCAGTCTATAAGTAGCTAGGGGAAGATAAAACAAACCTAGTTTCCAAAGCAACAGAGGACACCATGTAGGCACTGTGATAAAAAAGGGAAAAAAAGATGATAGACATTTTCTATTCCTTCGTTCTAAGAACCACTTAGAAAAATCACTTTCCCCAAAATTTCCTTAAAAATACAACCATTTATTTTTTGTAAACTTCACTTAAATAGAAAATCCTTATGTGCTTTGAGATGATGACGGCAACACTAAAAATAGTATTGTGATTTTATGTGGCTTTTTATAGTCTAAAAACTGTAATTACATTTATTTTGCAGTTTATGTTCTGTTATTTTCTTTAATCTGATTGCCAAAAGTAAGTTAGTATTTACAATAATACTAGAATATCAGAAATTATTATATCTAGTTATAGCTTTCTATCATATTTATTCTGTATGTTCTACTCTATTTTATTAGTTCAGTATTTAAACTTAAATATTGTGCTGTCTTTTGTAAAAGGTCAGCAAAGTTTCACCTTGTGATGAACAATTTCTAACAGCATATGAATCCATTCTATTACCTCCTGCCAAACTTTCTCCTTTACCTGAAATATACATGCTCTCACGTAAGCCCAAGTTCAGACCCCCCTGAGCTTATTTCAGTTCATTATACATCACACGCATTCAAAACAAAGATTAATTTATCCTTGGTACAGTAATGTGAAACCTCAGCGTTCCTGAAAGGTTTACAGCTGGTCCAACTCACACTTATAGGACTACACAGTGTTCTTATCTTCCAAAGTTCACAACCGCACACATCTGATGATTCTGAAATATAAGCGCTTAAAGATTAAAAAGAGGATTTAAAAGAGATTTATTTTTCACAGATCTAGTCCAGATGGGGCAGCAGGGCTCGAAGTGCATATGTTATAAATGTGGCTAGCTGTGCGCACATTTACAAAATGTACATGTTATGCAGACTTTTTCTTTTTTTTTTTTTTATCTCACTCAGTGAGTGCGTATTCTGTAATTTGAATGTACAGTGTTGTTTTTGTATGGTGTTCTGTGCGGCCCACAGTAGTGTACTGGATAACTACTACTGCTCAAAAGTCCTTATCTGTAGGATTGTATTGTATATATTAACTGCACAAATACAGATTTACATACCTTACTGTACAGGATATTATGTAATATGAATGATTAAACTCTGACTTTATTTGCTCTCTAGCTGGTGCAACACAAGTGTTCAATGACCCAGATCTGCACATTTAATGATTGTCAGATAATATTATTTCTGAGCTTCATAGTATCAGAAAGAGTCTTTAAGATGTTGTTCTGTTCAATCTTTTGAGTCTCCTATTTACATTGTGAAAGGAATGGCATCTATTAGGCCTGCGATAGATGCCTTTTTTACGCATCGATAATCAGAACATTTCCCGATGATTATCGATAAACAGTATATCAGGATGTTTATAAATTGGGCTGCTGGTTGCACAATAGTCTTTATCATTTCAAACATTTTCTCAACACAATTTTAGTAAAGTGTGAGTGGCAGGGTTCATTAAAGGGACACTGGACGTGTCTGGCAGATGACATGACGCTTTCTAAAATTCAAAACAATTATTTTCAACAAAGGAACTCACACACCGCCAACGCTCAGCGTCAAAATTCTGAAGTGCCATGGTGCGTAACTCGCAAAGTTTAATTAAATTCGACCTAAATCATTATCAAAGGACATAGATTATTTACTCTAGCCTTTGCTGGATGATATATTGTGTATATGTATCTTTCATATAGCCTACACAATGTATTTTCATGTACAAGTATGTTGTTTTGTGGTTTGACAGCTTGAATGAAAGACTTATTCAAGGCTACATACAAGGAAATCGCATTATAAACGTTGCCATTTCTAATTGTTCCGTTTGTGCAGTTTAACCAGCTTCACACACTAACCTGCAAACTCATCAACGTCACTTTGTTCATTCTTAAAGAAGTACAAAATCCTTCTTAACTTTGGACTGCCATCTGCTGCGCCGCATCAGCTTTTCCTGTGTGTGTGTGTGTGTGATCGTGACCGCAACTCGGCATCATTAAATGTTATATCACTCTCTTGTGGTCTCCCAACACTATTACGCCAACAAAAGCCAACTGAGTGGATTGGAAAACAAGCAAATTAGGCTTCTAATTTAAATGTTGGCTAATTTTAATATCAGTGCCTCAAAAATATATAGATAAAATAACGTGACGATCATTAATCGATATATCGATATGCAGGGTTGGGAGGGTTACTTTTGAAATGTATTCCACTACAGATTACAGAATACATGCTGTAAAATGTAATTTGTAACATATTTCGTTAGATTACTCAAGATCAGTAACATATTCTAAATACTTTGGATTACTTCTTCAGCACTGGTAGATTTTTTCACTTGTTTTGACTATAAAAACTCTGCCAGTACAGTAAGACAAAATACACATGTTAAAAATACATTCTCTGAAAAACATAAATATCTTATGCAGTGTTGTTTCTAAAACAAGATCAATCAAACTGATCTTGTTTTAAGGATTTTTAGATATTTTTACAGGAAAACAATACAAAAATGATCAAGAACACGATTTTTGCCCTAATATCAAAGGTCTTACTAGAAAAAAAGAAATTATGATCCAACGTGAATTTTCTTGATAAAAAAATATGATCGTGCCTGGTAACGTGCATGTAAAATGTCTAGAAATAGCATTTTAGCTTAGCGTAAAGCTGACAATTTACACAAGGTTTATTTCTATTTCTTCTGCTCCAAACTTACTTCAAACTTCCTTCTCTGTCTGCTCGTATGAATGTAACACATCATAAGAAAGTGTTTCACCACTGCTCAAACGCTCTTTGGATCGCATCATTTTTATGTATAAATGTTTTCCATCTGAAAGGACTAAATATTAAATGAAACAAATGACAATAAAATGCAATGTAATCTCTTCAGTAATCAAAATACTTTTTGAATGTAACTGTATTCTAATTACCAATTATTTAAATTGTAACTGTAGTGGAATACAGTTACTTATATTTTGTATTTTAAATACGTAATCCTGTTACATGCATTCCGTTACTCCCCAACCCTGTCGATATGTTATGACATCCCTAGCATCTATGTAATATTCTTTTCTTTTTCTATAAGTTTGTGAAGTTTGCAAACATCGAGGAAGACACACCATCATACCATCGCAGCTACGATTTCTTTGTCTCACGCTTCAGTGAGATGTGCCATTCCAGTTATGAAGATCCAGACATTCGCACCAAGTAAGTTACATGGACTGTACCAGGACTCACATTTTACATTGGACATCAAGTGATGACCCAATACACTACCAAAATTCTTTGTTGAACAATAATAACAAAATGGAAAAAAAAAAAAAAAATTGGACTGAAAATCACAAATTTAAATGTATCGATATTACTGTGAACTGCATAGGCCCAACAATATGCTAAATTATTAACATGATATAAGCTGAATATGAAAATGAATTTTTTTAAATGCATTAACAGCAGCATAAGTGTGATTTACCAGCCTAACACATGAAACAAACACCGAACAAAATATTGTATTATTATTAACCACATTAGCAAGTTACAGTGAATGCACTTGTGCCAAAATACTGCAGACATTAATTTAAAATTAACAACAAAAGATAAGAAAAGTTAATAAGCATATATTTTTGTTGCCATTCTAACTATGCACAATTATATGGTCAGTTGCATTTTATTATTTGCATTTAGCATTGTGTTTTTCTTGCTGTCTGTGAACAGAATGGACCCATTTTATAATAAATAATGTAAATGAACATAAAATATGATTTCATTTTTTTTTTTTTTTTTTATATCTGTCATATGAATGGCATCATGCAGTCAAAATTAACAGAAATATGCCCACATATCTAATGAATGTCCCTTCTGAAGTAACACAATATCTTTTCATGTTGTGTTTGTAAGGATTCGTATGGCAGGTATCAGAGGTCTGCAGGGTGTGGTGAGGAAGACTGTCAATGATGAACTGCAGGCAAATATTTGGGACCCTCAACACATGGACAAAATAGTGCCATCCCTTCTGTTCAACCTCCAGCAGGAAGAAGGCATAGAGAGGTGTGACCCACACACACATGCATATTTACAGTTGTTTTTATATAAAGCTAATTACAAGTACAAAAATATAGAGACTAAAAGGGAGGTTTTGTCATATTTAGCTAACTGTTGGGGAATTTCTCCCTAGACTTGAACTAAGTAGACCTACAAACATACACTCGCATAGAGTTTGCATAATCGCACAAGAGAAATGGACCCTTTTTTGCCTAATGGCATACGTGAATTTTCCTCATGAGAGACATTTTGTACGAAACAAAAATCTTGCTAAAAGCTAATAGACAGTTTGTATAATTAAACTAATGAACTCTTAATCGAATGCTTATCAAAGCTGCTGTGATATTACATCAGACTGAATATGGCTGAGGTGCCAGACTCCCAAGTGCAATAAAGTAATTTATTCTTTCCACTATTGTAACAGCTATAAACCTAATAAAAACTAAAGCCTGAGGACAGAGAGAGATCATGAAAACAGAACTGAACTGTGTGATGAACTTAGAACCATTAAACATGTTCACATCACAAAGCAGCTTTTGTCTCTGGGGAAATCACTGACCACAACTAACATTACTGTGCAACAACAATTGGCCTATTGATTAGGCCCTGGTTTGATGTGTGTTCTGTGTTTTGATTCCTGTCAATAGATCTCCCTCCCCAGAGACAGAGAAGGAAAGTCCAGTGGAGCTGACCGAGAGGTGTTTCAGAGAGCTGCTAGGACGAGCAGCTTATGGTAACATAAAGAATGCCGTCAAACCCGTGCTCATGTGAGTGTTTATACGCTGCCTATATTAAACACGAGGGCATCACAGAGACGCTTTTTTATTTGTTTACATTTTTAATGAATTTTGAAAAACCATTTGAAGTTTTGTAGGCTTTATATGAGATTTTTTCTCAATTCCCAATGCGCTCTAAGTCCTCGTGGTGGCGTAGTGACTCGCCTCAATCTGGGTGGCGGAGGACGAATCTCAGTTGCCTCTGCGTCTGAGACCGTCAATCCACGCATCTTATCATGTGGCTTGTGTGGAGGCTCACGCTATTCTCCACGGCATCCACGCACATCTCACCACGCACCCCACCGGGAGTGAGCACCAAACATTATAGTGACCACGAGGAGGTTACCCCAACGTGACTCTACCCTCTCTAGCAACCGGGCCAATTTGTTTGCTTAGGAAACCTGGCTGGAGTCACTCAGCACGCCCTGGATTCGAACTCGCGACTCCAGGGGTGGTAGATATTTAACATAATATTTAAATGAGATATTAATATTTTTATCTATAAATGCATTATTACTTACTAAATCAAAACATGGCATCCATGCATTTATGATTGAAATGGCATTTAACGGTTGTAAATAGAAATAGAAAGCTCTGGGGGCCTGGGTAGCTCAGCGAGTAAAGACGCTGACTACCACACCTGGAGTAGCAAGTTCGAATCCAGGGCATGCTGAGTGACTCCAGTCAGGCTTCCTAAGTAACCAATTGGTCCGGTTGCTAGGGTGGGTAGAGTCACGTTGGGTTAACCTCCTCGTGGTCGCTATAATGTGGTTCTCGCTCTCGGTGGGGTGCGTGGTGAGTTGTGCGTGGATGGTGTGGAGAATAGCGTGAGCCTCCACACGCGCTAGGTCTCCGCGATAACGGGCTCAACAAGCCACGCGATAAGATGCGCGGATTGACGGTCTCAGATGCGGAGGCAGCTGAGATTGGTCCTTCTCCACCCAGAATGAGGCGAGTCACTACGCTTCTGTATTGGGGAATTGGTTATTTCAAATTGGGGAGAAAAGGGGAGAACATCCCCCCCAAATAAAGAAGAAAAAAAAGAAAAGAAATAGAAAGCTCTGTAGGACTGTAAATAGAAAACTCTGTTGCATGTTTAGTAGAACAGGAGTTCTCAAACTTTTGATGCCCCAAATGATGATAATATTTCAAAGGACCCCCTTTCTAAAATATAAAGGCAGCTTTATATTTTAATGTATAAAGAAGACCCATTTTTATTATGTAAGAAAAATTGTGAGCTTGATATTATAGACGGTAACACTTTAGAATAAGGTTCCATTCGTTAACATTAGTTAATGCATTAGGTGTCATGAACAAACAATTAACACTATATTGTTTACAGCATGTATTAATCTTTGTTAATGTTAGTTAATAAAAATACAATTATTCTTTGTTAGTTCATAATGCATTAACTAATGTTAACTAATACAACTTTTAATTTTAAAAATATATTTGTATATGTTGAAATTAACATTACCTAATATTAATGCAGTAAAAGTATTGTTGTTAATTATAATTTTGTTAACTAATCTTAACACATGGAACCTTTTTGTAAAGTGTTACTGGCAACATGTTAGCGAAATTAAATAACTGGCTTTATTTTGTTATTGTACTAAAGCCAGTGACATGTTCTATTTATTTTGTTTACATTGTATCATTTCTCTTATAACTTTAATTTTCATTATTAGAGTAAATGTTAAACGTATAAACCTGAAGATAAACATTTTCAATTCATTTCAAATGTATTTCTGTAACTCTTTTCACGATAAATATTTTTCCAAAGATGCTTTACAGAGAAAATGGTCTTACAACACCCAGTGAGCAATCTGAAGTTTCTAGAAATATTTAGTTTATCACAAAAAATGTATGCAGATTTTTTTTTTCTTTTTCGTATGGTTAAAAACTATGGCTGCTAATGAAATAATATAATCGTGATTAATCTCATGATTTCTGTCCAGACTTTCAAGGGGTCATGACATGCCTTGATTTATTATTTGAATATGTTCTTTAAGGTTCATTTATGATATTAGTAAAGTTTTTTGCACAAATATATATTTGTAAAACATGATAATTTCCACCCTCATTCTGACCCTCTGTCAGAAACGCTCTGTTTTTGTGCTGCCTCTCCTTTAAGACTTGACAGTAAACGCCCACTGTTCTGATTGGCTCTCTGCTCTCTTCTTGCCATCTCACTGCTCACCGCTACTGGGCGGGCTACAGAAGTGATTAAAGGTAAAGTAGGTGTTGATGTGTTGTTGTGGAGGTGGTCAGATGTAAATGTCTGCCACAGTGTGACATGACAATGTGGATGAAGTAGAGAACGAGTCGTTTTGGCAGCTTGGTTTCAAAAATTGAGGAGGACGTTTTGAGTTCTGAAACTTACAGTATGTTTTTATAGTACAATGACCTCATATGTCAAAAGATCATGGGAAATTTGATTTCTCATGTCATGATCCCTTTAAAAAACAGAATGAAACATGAATAATGTCAAATTCGGTAATGTTTTTTTTTTTTTTTTTTTTTCAGACCACAATTTGAAAACCCTTTGAATAGAATATTTGTTTCAACATTTGATTTTCTCTTGATTCTAAAGTCAGTTTTTAGAAATTTTATTTAAAATGTTTGTTGTCTTAAAAGCAAACAATGCACAAAAATGCAATAATGGCATGGATGCTTGAATACCTGAACAATTTTGCGATTTATTGACAACTATAAGACAAGTCGTCGAGAGAAAAACAACATAACTTTTGGAAATGATCCTCAAAAACATCTGTTAGTGTTTTAAAATAAAGGTAACTTTGGAATCTGTTGGGGTATTTTATGACCTACTTTGTGTGCTGTGTCCTGCTTTAGTTCTGTTTGCTGAAGCAAATAATACATTTTCTTGTATGTGTGTTTCCAGGCACCTTGATAACCATTCACTCTGGGAGGGCAAAACATTTGCTGTGCGCTGTTTTAAAATCGTTATGTACTCCATCCAGGTAGCTACTAACAGCTGTGGTGAAATTTGGTTGTAAAAGTATTAGACTGCAACCGTCAAATCGGACACAAAATGCAAGGCACATTGTTGTGGAGCAGGTCCCTTTGACGCTAAACGATTACTGCAGTTTGTAGTCATAGTATTTTATTTCTGACATATTTTGTTCCTAAACACCCTAAATTCTCTGTGTCAACACTTAGTAAGTGCAAACATTGATATGATTTTTCATTTCCTTATTTATCTGTTTTATCATTTAATTAACCTGGTGAACTTGTTCTTTGTTTATTTCTTTGTCAGTCCCAACATTCACATTTGGTGATTCAGCAGCTGTTGGGTCACTTGGATGCTAACAGTAAGAACTCAGCCAGAGTGCGTGCTGGGATTGTGGAGGTGATCTCAGAGGCAGCGGTCATAGAGGCCAGTGGCTCAATAGGTATCAGTCTTTAGACCACTAGAGGGACCACTAAAACCATCTCATGCAACAAAGCCAGCACTGTTCTTACATACATATTTTCCCATTTATGCCTGTTTTTTTTTTTTTTCCTTATTTCAAAATGTTTTGCTTGATGGGAAAATTATATATATTTATGCCATTTTATGCACATTGATAGCCCCTTCACACATGCAACCAGTTAAATTACAGGAAAATTTTTGGGTTGCCTTTACTGGTTACCGTTTGTGCTGTTCACACATACCATCAATATGGAAATTTATTTTTTAATTGCCAGAGCAAAATTTACCAGTATTTTCAAAATCGAATCTGAAAATTGCAGTATTTTTTTTTGGAAAAGGCTGAATGTGTGAAAAGGGCTATAGTTTATATGTTTTACAACACACAACCTATACTCATATTTAAAGAAATAATATACATCCCCATTGTCCTTTCAAATTTAACTTTAGCTGTGCTCTGCACCTCTCCACAGGGCCGACAGTACTGGAGGTGTTTAATACTCTGCTGAAGCAGCTGAGACTCAGTGTGGACTACGAGCTCACCGGATCATACGACTCTTTTGGAAACATGGGAACCAAAGTCATTAAAGTGCACGAGGAGAGACAACTCCAAGAATCTGTCATCAAAACTATTGGTGGGCGAACATTCATATTTTTTAGTAAGCAGGGTTCCAAAAGTCATTGGAATATCAGGGAACTTTTTAAAATGTTTGATTTCCAGGCCTGGAAAAATCATAGAAGTCAATATTATTTTTAAAAAGCTATGGACATTTCTGTAATGATAATATGGACATTTTTTATTGGTTATGCTCAGCTCTAAACTATTTCACTGGCTATGAAATGATCTTTTTGAGTGCAGTCTTTTGTAGATTTTTTTTTTTTAAATGTATTTATTTTCTTTTTAAATGCTTATCCAGTAATCATTAATGACTGGAAAAGTAATGGGAATTCATTGGTCAAACAGAATAGGAACCCTGAGTAAATCTGAAGTGTATACCACTATAATTTTGATTGTTTTGGACAGCAATAATTTCTCAGCTCAGCCCATATTTTGTCTGTGTATTGTAAATGTTATCTTTGTTTAAAGGCTCATTTGCGAACACGCTGCCCACCTACCAGCGCTCAGAAGTCATGCTGTTCATCATTGGTAAAATTCCTGTGCCAGGGATGTATCCGGCTCTGGGGTCAGCCAACACAGGGTGAGAAAGGTTCACAACCCTAGACTTTAGAATTTAGACACTTTTCCCCTGCATTTTTGCTGTGCAAAGATTAAATGGTTGAATCTCATCAAGTCTATGAAGAACATTATATAAATATATAATTGATCTATATAAGATTATAATAGTATTATAATTATATATTACTAACATTTAAATATATATTATATTAGTATATGTATTGTTATATGATGGTATATTATTTAAATTATTTATAGTATTTGTTCTACATGCTATTCATTTATGCAGAATTTTGTTGTTGTTGTTGTTTTGTTTAATCAATATGTCCAGACAGGATGACTTTTATTACTGTATCACGGTAATGGCAATATAATAAGGATGATAAATTATTCTAATGAGAATCTCATCATTTTTCACGCCGAAAAGAGAGAAAAAATAAATAAATAAATAAATAAATAAATAATAATAATAATAATAATAATAATAATAATAATAATATATATATATATATATATATATATATATATATATATATATATATATATATATATATATATATTAATTAGATTATAATAGTATTGTAATTATATTTTACTTATATTATATTATAATGTATATTATATTAGTATATGTATTGTGATATGATGGTATAAAATGTAAATTATTTATTTTATTTAATAATATAATTTATTTATTATTTTATCTTGTCTTTAATTTGTGAAGACTTTTTTTTTAACCATTATGTCCGAACAGGATGATTTTTATTACTGTATTACAATAATAGCAATCTAATGAGGATGAGAAAAGATTGTAATGAGAAACTCATCAAGTCTCTCAAGAACATGTACAGATTGTAATTCAGCCCGAAATGGAAAAAAAATAATTTGATATATTAATTATATTAAAATAATATTATAATTATATTATATCATAATATACTGTATATCATATTCTAATATGTATTGTGATATTATGGTATATTATTTAAATTTACTAAAAAAATTCTACAGCCTTTAATTTATGTTGATTTGTATTTATTTATATATTTATATATTTTAATATATAAATATATCTAGTTAGGATGCTTCTCATTACTGTATTACAGTGATGGCATGCAGATGAGAAATGATTGTAATGAGAATCATCATTAAAAATAATGAGAATTAAAATATACTCAAGTAAACATCCTGATGCATTACTGTAATCAGAATTGGGGCAAAATGTGCTTAATTGTCATGAAAATACTTTCACAGTGTAAAAAAACCTTTCTTATAATGTATGCAATATATATATATATATATATATATATATATATATATATATATATATATATATATATATATATACAGTATTATGCAAAAAATCTTAGGCACATAAGATGTTTCACAAAAACATTTGTCTTAATATGGTTATTTATATCTTCAGCTTTAATGTGTCAATATATAAAATATAAACTTTAGACTCCCAAACATTCCTTTTGCAAACAGAATAGAATAGAAGAACAGGGAGCCCTGCAATAGATGTCATGGCCCCCACAGAGACCCCCACTGAACATTGTGTCAGTCTGAGATTACAAGAAGAGACAGAAGCAATTGAGACAGCCTAAATAGATAGAAGGTCTGTGGCCAATTCTCCAAGAAGCTTGGAACATCCTATCTGCCAACAACCAAGAAAAAACTGTGTCCAGGTGTCCCTAGAAGAATTTGCTGTTTTGCTGTTTTGAAGGCAAAGGTGGTTACACCAAATATTGATTTTGCTTTTATTATGTTTACTGGACTTTGTATGACATAAATTGATAAATGAAAACTATTTATGGCATTATTTTTGAAGACATCCTCAGTATGCAACATTTTTCACAAATGCCTAAAACTTTTGCACAATACTGTATACACACACAGACACACACACACATGTTGGTGCGGCTGTCCTTATGAGGACTCTCCGTAGACATAATGATTTTTACACTGTACGAACTATAGATTATATCCCCTAACCCTAACTCTACCCCTAAACCTAACTCTCACCAAAAAAAAAAAAAAAAAAAAAAATGTCATTAAAAAACAAACATTGTTTAGTATGTTTAAGCGATTTGAATTATGGGGACACTAGAAATGTCCTCATAAACCACATTTATAGCAATATACCCTTGTAATTACCTAAAAAAATATCCTTGTAAACCACCCAAACCTGTACACACACACACACACACACACACACACACACACACACACACACACACACATATAATATAATATATATAAGTAGTGTAAAAAAGTGTGTGTTTTTGTTTTCAGGGTTGAGGGCAGTAGGATGATACAGATTATGCTGCTAAAATCTTTGCTGCAGGTGAGCTGATTTGTGTCAGTCATACAGTACTTACATGCTGTGCCACATTGTGGGTCATTTATACCCCTGCAACTTCATAATATTCACAGTTGCTGATGCAGTCTAAACATCTGATGGTACTGTTTACCTTTGAACGTCTGTCTCGCTCTTTCTCCTTCAGGTAACAGCAGGATTCCAGTCTACGAACATTCTGACAACTCTTCCCACCTCATTCCTGGACCCTCTCTTGTCCTTTACTCTGATGGAGGAGGCAGAGATCCGGCTACTTGTTCTGGACATCCTCATCAGCATCATTGATCGCCATGACAACCGTCACAAATTCTCCCCTGTCAGGTTTGGGCTAATTGACAATCTCTAGCAAACAACAACAAACCTCTAAATAAATGATCAAATTATATGGTTATATCTTTTGTTCTTATTACTCAAAGAATTTTACTGATCTAGTTTAGTTCTTGTTGTTCTTTCAAATCTGACAAAACATTTTACAGTGTATTTTTATACAATGTATCTTTTTTACAGAATTGTGTCAGATATCGCTGTACTGAAACTGAAAGTAGACAAGTGCTCAAGGCAGGATAATCTCTTCATGAAGAAACACAGCCAGAGGCTCTACCGCCACATTTACCTGGCCTGCAAAGAGGAGAGCAGTGTCCAGTGGCACTTTGAGTCTCTTTATACGCTGCTGGGGTTGATCAGTGTTGAGCTGGCCAATGAGGAAGTGGTGGTGGACCTGATTCGACTGGCTTTGGCCTTACAGGTGTTTCTCTCACCTCACTTGACCTGTGCAGATTTATAGTGAATTTTGTTTATAGGCCTCAAGTAATTCTGTAGGTCCTGCCTGTTAACCTTTTTGAAATCATCCACAAACTTCTAACTATACATCTGCTGACATGGCAGACATTTACTCATTGCCGACCAAAATGACAGAGGTTTGCCGCTTTGGAAGTGTGTTTGTAATACAGAAGGAAATGCAAGTGTGGTTGTGTTCAGTATGGGCTATGATTTCCTTCAAATATAAAAGTAATCATATACTGTATACTATTGTAGAAAAATGTTAACTGTTTTTTTTTTTTAATGTATGTCATTTTGTCATTTAATGAATGTCATTTTGAAACTGACACCTAGGAGTATGGATGCAGCATTGTTCAAAAGCAATAGTTTTCAGTTATTAGTGCCATTGTAGAAATTCACTATTCACAGTCAGTTAATTTAATTAATGAGTTTAAGTGTCCAATAACTGGGTGGTTACTGAGATTAAGCGAGTAGTATTCGGCTGGTCATGTGATCCTAACATGGTGGTCCTCTTGAGTGGACCCTGCTCCATTTAGAATAGAAAAAAAGCTTTAATAAGGTTACTGATATGACTGGAGTCTTCATCTCATGTTAGAACTCATGGTTTTATACATATGCTTCAAAATTATATATATATAGACTAATAACTGGTATTCACCTGTAAAGTAATTTATATAATATATTGTTTGCATAAATTACTTAACTTTTAAATAACAGCACAACACACAAATAAATCTGACTAATTAAATTACAAAATAAATGTGCAAATAAATGTGCAATATAATGGCATAAATAATATAATGTTTATTATTTTAAATATTATAAATATATTCATTTTACTTAATATTTTTGCTAACATTATTTTACAGTTTCCTTGTTACACAAATTACATGTATTAACTATAGTAATAACAGTCAATTATGCATAATTACAAGCAACTAACCCTAAACTAAACCTTTACCCTAACTCTAAACCTATAGTAAGTACATGTTGTTAATTAGTAATAATCAGTAATTACTTGTGTAGTTACACTGTAACAAGGACATTATAAAATAAAGTGTAACCAACATTTTATATAAAACATAAATAACTGTATTGTTGTATTGTAATTAATATTTATTTATTTTTGTGTCAAAAAGTAAAAATGAAACAATAATTGAAAATGGTTTCTGCTTACCAGTTATTAGACACATGAATGTTACAAAAATATGAATATATTTTTCTGAGAAAGATATAGCGACTGGCAGAGCTCCAAAAAGGGGAGGGAGCTCCAAACCTAACCCTTTCACTAACCTTAACTGTGTTTGGAAGTGACGCCCCCTTTTTATAGTGACTCTGCCCTCTTTTGGAGATTCTGTCCCTGTTTGGAGATCTCTGGCTTTTGATGCACTCACTGCTTTCTTTTTTCCTCTGACAATCCCACAATGTTCAGTGCGAGTCTGTCACTCAGCTCCCATAGAGAATGAATTGGAAACTCCTGCTTTGCTCCACTTACTCCGTGCCAAGTCTGACGTAGAGTCAGCATATAGAAATGTTAAAAGGTAGCACAAGTCCATTTTTTATTCAGTCATTACTTAATGCCCATGTACTTACTGAATATTCAACCATGTGTCTTACAGACTAAACAGACTAAACTCCTCTGCTAGACTAAACAATAGGGCTAAGCCTTTTCATGTCCACTGATGTATCCTCTTTCTCAGGACCTGGCCTTGACTGAAGAGGCACTTCCTGTGTATAACCGCTGTGCCATCCATGCTCTATCATCTGCATACCTGAACCTCATTAGCCAGCTGACCACTGTGCCCACCTTCTGCCAACACGTCCATGAGGTCAGCTCCTCAGAGTACACAGAGGGACTTATCACATGACATGATATGGCATTTTTCCAATACAGACATGAGAGCCAAAAAAAAAAAAAAAAAAAAAGACCCATAAACAGATATTACAGCTGGTGAAAATTCAATGGTTGCAGCACAGTCCGGAAAATCCTAGTTATTTTGAGCTGTGTGAAATACATTTCAGTTCATTTCGGTTTGTTTTGGATACTGGTTACCATCATGGGATGGTGGTGTGAATGTGGGACAATAAAATAGGTTAAAAAATATACGTACCATAGACTTGCATTGAAGAGGGGACCTGGGCCATATCTAGGGGCCAGAATATCATCGACTTGGGCCAAAAAGCAACCACCCAGAACACCCTAACAACCTCATAGCAATGTGTTACAAACCCACTCAGATCAACTTTGCACACACCCATGCAACCATCCACAACACCCTAACATTTTCTTCAGAAAAGGAACACATCTAGTATTAACCACTAATACTTTATGATGGAGTGAGAGTAAATTTGTGTTGTCTTTATTTCCATAGGTGATTGAATCAAGAAAGAAACTGGTCCCCTGTCTGCTGCCTGAGGATGTGCTTGTTGAGACCTCAAAGTAAGCAGCATGAACTGTGATGTTCAAATCAAAGCACAGGCTCTTTAGACTACCATTATGTTATTCTAGATGAGTTTTTGCTTTTCAGCAGTTAGTCTGCCATGGTTTACACTTACAAACTAACTGGTACCCTGATACATTTTTTTTAAATTATCTTTAGGGAGTAGGAACAGACAATTTGTACTGATTTCACAGGTCTTTCAATCATGATAGAATAATGCTGGTGCTTTCCTACACTAAAAGACTGTCCTGGGGACATGTTTGGTTGTGATGTACTTGGCAAATGGTTATAAAAGGTCTTAGATTCATGAAACATTCAGAGATCTCTTATCCGGCCTGAAGAGAATACCCATCTGAAGATGAAGAGTAGCTTCTGCCTCTCTCTCTTTCAGGATCCCAGAGAAACTGGAGAAGGTGGAAGGTGAGGTTCTGTTCATGCAGGCTAAGATAGCGGAGATGCTGGGCGGCAGTGGATACAATACAGAGAGACTGGCCACTCCATACATCCCACAGATCACAGGTCAGACCCTCTGCATGACATTGAAAAAAAAGTATTTAAAGTCATAAAATTCTGCTCGTTTTATTCATTTGAATTATGTCTTTAATTTTAGTCAATAATAATACAATGTTTTTAATGTATTCAAGTTAGTTAGTTAGTTGTTTCAGCTGAGCTGTGTTTGGGGGAGTGTCCACAGGCTCTTGCACCCGAACATTTAATGATGTAGACCCGTGCAAGGTACGGGTGCTTAAAGGGATAGTTCACCCAAAATTGAAAATTCTCTCATAATTTACTCACCCTCAAGCCATCTCAGATGTGTATGGCTTTCTTTCTTCTGCAGAACAAAACAAAGATTTTTAGTAGAATCTTTCAGCTCAGTAGGTCCACACAATGCAAATGAATAGTGACCAGACTTTTAAAGCTCCAAAGATCACACAAAGGCAGCATAAAAGTAATCCATAAAACTCCATAGCTTAAGAGGCAACATAATTGGTGTGGGTGAGAAACAGATACATATTTAAGTCCTTTTTTTTACTATAAATCTCTACTTTCACTTTCACATTCTGAAAGTGAAAATGGAGATTTAAAGTAAAAAATAATTAAAGTATTGATCTGTTTCTCACCGAAAAGGATTGAAACGCTTCAGAAGACATACAGTATCTTAAATCACTGGTGTCTTACGGATCACATTTATGCTGCATTTATGTGATTTTTGGAGCTTGAAAGGTCTGGTCAGCATTCACTTGCATTGTGTGGACCTACAGAGCTGAAAGATTCTTCTAAAAATCTTTGTTTAGTTCTGCAGAAGAAAGTCATACTCATCTGGGATGGCATGAGGGTGAGAAAATAATAAGAGAATTTAAATTTTTGGGTGAACTATTCCTTTAAGTGGAGCTTCAATAGATGTTGTTGGTAGTTCAGAAGGATTGTAGTTATGTTTAGTGTTATTCATGCTGTTTGGTGTTAGATTTCTCATAATATACAATACATATCAAATATACATACTTAAAATCAATTTCTTACAACCACTTCCCTAACATTCTTTTAGTAAATTCAAAAAGCTATTTTTTTTTCAGTGTATGTCAGATATTATTATTGTCTTACTTGCCATTTATTCTCATCAGACACATCCAAGGAAGATATTGTAAGGTTTTATTTTTCTAATAATAGTGCAACAAAGATTATTTGAAATGATTTTGACTGAACCATTAAAATAATTATTGAAAACAATAATAATTTCAGTATGACTTAAATAACTTGTCATTTTTTGCTCTGTTGAACCCCAAATCCCTTGTGAACATTGCCATAGCTCCTGCATTGTAACCATAGCTTAACTGTGATATTTTAAGCAAGACCATAGTAACAAATGTAAAAACCATTATTGGCTAATTTTACCCATAGCTGTATGGTTAGTATAGCTTCTCGACAACTATAACTACAACTTCCATAGTTGTAATAAAGTCAAAAATAAATAAAGTTGATACCCTCATTCCCCTAATACATTATTTAGTATGAATCTTTCCACCAAAATACCACATTACTATAGTTAGAGTTACCATTGGACAACAATTGTATATAAAAATGTTGTGTTATACAATGTGTTATACATCTCTTATTGATAAAATAATAATAAATATGAATAGAAATAGTAAGACTTCTGTCTCTTGGTGCTCCATAACATTTTATTTATTTATTTATTTACTCAGATGAAGACAGACTATCTAAGAGGAAGAGTATTGGTGACACCATTTCCCTGCAGTTAGAGATGGAGTCCAGAGACAGTCCAGAAAAAGAGCAGGTACAAGAGAGAAACACACAATCTTGATTACTTGATGTGTGTTATCCACCATTCCTTATTTATGTCAAATTGTTCTCATTATTGTCTGAGCTGTCATAACTATCAATACAAATATATATTTAATCTCACAGTGATCTGTATTGTTACAGAGATCCAAAGCTGAGCAGATAACATTTGAAACCCTTAAACAAGCCATTGGTAAGTGTCTCACAAGAGTAGGTGGCGCTTCTTGCATGGAAAGTGATTAGTGTATATTGTTATGGAATTGACATTGTATGCGAGTCATTTCTGATGGCTTTGAGGTTACTGTCTTTGGTATTGCCAAAATGTAACTAAAATCTCAAACATTTCTTTCAACATTTTCTCAGCTGGTTTGTAACAGTTAGCGTAGAATCACCTGCCTGTGTGTGTGTTCAGTAGACAGTGTGAGTGTGGAGGAGCTGGAGAGAGAACGCAGGAGGCAGGTGGTGGAAAGGTTTCAGACGGCTCCATTTGAGGAGATCGCAGCACACTGTGGGGCCAGGGTGAGTCCACACGCTGACTTATCACAATGCCTACCCTAAAACGATTGCATGAAAAATTGCATGAAAAATTTAGAATCTGTGCACTGATTATCGTTGTCTCATGTCTGCCAAACATTGTCCCATGTCTGCCACTCATGTTGAGTGGTCAAAACATCATCTGCAGCCTGAAACTGAACTTTTGACCGGATGTTAGGAGTGAATGCATTCGGCCTTTCTTCGTAATTAGGGAATTACTTAACCTCCAGTGTGCTTTCTGTCTGTATTGGTCTCAGAACATTTTTAAATGCAACTTATTTTCATCCTGACTCCGTATACAGCCTCTGAAAGCAATATTTTCCAGCTTTTGGATGCAACCATTGATTCTCAATGTGATAGAGCACAGTTAATATAGGATATTCTAAGGAAAATGAGCCTACAGTCCACATATGTGGTCATTGTGTTTACAGCACACCGATTTGCAATAAATTGATGACATATTTAAAATGGCATATCGGATGAAATTAGAGACTCTTCTCTTTTGACTCAAACAGGTTTTAATGTAAACACATAATAAGGTTTCTTACCAGATGTAGTTTTGTTGCTGTTTCTCCCTAAGACAAACTCAGCTGAGATCGGCACCTGTTTTTTTGTCACATGACTCAGTGCATCGAAAGTATGAATAGCCTATAGTGAAGCCAAAACGTAATGTCCACACACATGGATGCGGGGTCTCTGGAGGTTAAGGGTTAACCGTGATTTACAATCATGTTTTTATTTAACTGCACTATTATGACTCGAAGACATTGCTATATAAGAGCTTAATTTTCTGTTAAAGCATAATTTTCTGTTAAGCTGCTTTGTATTGATATGTGTTGTGAAAAGCACTATACAAATAAAAATGACCTGACTTGACTTGACCTCCTTTTTTTTTAATTTCTTCTGTTTAGTTCTTATTTTTTCATGGACAGCTTGTCCTAAAGTTGTTTTCATTTCTATATTTAGGATAAATACTCTGTCAAATACTCAAATACTGTGTGTAATATTCATGAAATATGGTATACACACATGCTGTAACAATAAGTCTCTTTTCAGGCTTCCTTGTTGCAGAGTAAACTCAACCAAATCTTCGAAATCACAATCAGGTACATAAAATAAAGCTGATTTCTGAAATATTATATATGTTAGTTGTCCTCACAATAAATAGTATATAAAGGACACTACTTGAACATAAAATACATTTGTTTAAAAATAAAGTATAGTAAACTGATTTAGTGGTTTGAACAACGGGTGACATGTAGGGCTTGAAAATTTCTGAAAAAGGCTATATTTTCTGTCTCATGTGATTGACACTTGCTCTCTCTCTCTCTCTCTCTCTCTCTCTCTCTCACACACACACACACACACACACACTCTCTCTGCTGAACAGGCCTCCTCCGAGTCCGTCTGGCTCTGTCGGGAATGGCCGAAATCGTTCTGTACCAGTCTATGAAATGACGTTTCCAGACCTTTGTGTGTACTGAGAAAACCTGGAGCCACAGTCACCAGATACAGACCTATTTCAATCCCTACAATATTGTCACTCCTTCTCAATGTCCAGTTGAAACTATGCGTCTTCTAAACTGTGTCCTTTAGTTTAATATCTTTAGATAAAGATCAAAACTTGACTTGATCCCGAGGTGTTCACCAAAAAAGACAACCAAACCAAGAGAATATACATTGGTTATATATGCACTGTATCACTAAAAATGACAAAACAATGTTCACACAGCTTAATCTAAATGCAAATAGATTGAATGTATTTAGAAACATTTGTGCCATTGTCTGATACTAGCATACATAGCAGAACAAGGTTTTCATGTTTAATCAAATGTCCAGTGAATAGGCCAGGTTACTGTGTAAGTCTATTGTTCAGAGCAAGTGGATGATATTCTTGTACAAATAAAAAGTACAGCTGCCTTACATTTTGTATCTTAAGTTAAGACTTAAAGAATTGTTAAAGAATGTTCTCGGCATGTTTTCTGTAACTATGTTTTTCAATCTATTGATTATTAAAGTGACGGTGCACTTAAAGGTAGATAAATATAAGGTTGTTTGCCTGGTATATACTGTATTTCTTTGTGCATGTTTAAACCTTCTCTACATTCTGCAATAATATTTGTATTTAAAGCAATAATTAATGAATTTAATAATGCAGATTCTTCTGAGATAAAAGCTGAAGAAAAAATGCAACACATTTTGTTTGCGAACACTGGATGATGCAGTATTACAATCAGAACTAACAGCTTATTGACACGCTGTGTGCAAGAAAGTAAATTCAGTAGAGCCTCTGGTGTATTTGCATAGTAACGTCATGTTAATTATGTTCTAATTGAGTTCTGTACATCTGTACCTCATTACCACAAGAAATATGTCATATATTTCAAAGAATATGTCAGTGAAGGGTAGGAGTTTTCATTTGCTTAATAGTCTAACAATGATTGTGTACATTTCCCAAATGACCATTTTCCTTTTTTGAACCAGAGTGAAGTGGTAACACTTCTCATAGTCCCCTACATTTGGGGTCTAAAGGGGCCAATTAGCTCTCTATTTGTTTTTGTTTTTTAAATTAGCTATGATATATGTTTGTTCCTTTTGTCACTTGTATAACTTTTCTCTCTTCATAAATCCTGTAATTTCAGGTTTACGTCAAGATTTGGTTCTCTCTTGTATTTTATTGCAGCACTTTAAAGATCATTGTGTAAATGTGGTGTATGCTAAAAAATATATGTTCTGTGATTTTCCACCTTGACATGTGAATGTGTTCTTGAGTGTCATTTTAAAGTGAATTATCTTTTATCGTCTCATATTTTCCTATTCCACATGAAAGTTTGCCTGTTTTTCTGCTATAATTCCATGAAGTCCTTTTAACTTTTTTTTTTCTTTTTAAAGTTATTTAATCAAGTCATTGTGTTTTTTGTGATGACTTGAATTTATTTACTGTTTCTACATACTGGTTTTAAAAGCAAAGCATCCAAAAAGAACTTGACTTTTGCCATCTTTAATATGGGTATAATGTCCAACTGATAGAACATTCTAGACTTCTTACATGTGAGGTGTTTGACGATGTACTGCATGTATGAAATATCAAAGTTTAGTCTTTCCTCTCAAAAAACTGTGTCCTTGACAGTTGCCGCATGCACTGGGAGTTTTGTCTGTGCTTTTACTATTTTTGTTGTTGTTTAATTTTTTGGGTTGAATCCTTATTAAGAAAATTAAAACATTGTGGATTGTAATTAGTAATTATTACATGTCAGCTTAGTCCCTGTTATGTGTTTGGTACCGTCAATGCAAACTGATGACTTCAGAACTGTGTTCTGTGAATGTTTGCCTAAATGAAACAATTCCTAAGTAATGTACAGAAGTGGTGTGAATAATAAGAATATCAATTAAAGACTAATTTTATGAAATCAAAGTTTGACCTTTGCTTATAGCTTTATTGGCAACTGTACATATTGTGAAATAAGAATATGTATGGTAATGATTTTGATGTGAATTTGCTTCTCGGAAATGAACCAGTTTGTTCTGCTCTGCTTCAAACAGAATACTTTATGTATCACATTTTCTAAATTTACAGTATGGTACATTTCAGTAAATAAGATAAAAATGCTTTTTCTTTAGCCTCAAGCCAGTATTTAATCACCACAGCATTTCTATGTACAGTATTCAGAATTTATTGTTGATTGCAATGTGAAAAAAGCTGACGACCCAAAGAATTAAGTGCTATTCAAGACAACTCACCCTCTTTTCTATTGTTTACTGTGCATTATAAGATATCTTCTCATCTAGACATTTGCTGGAAAGAAATTTATCAGGGGTACATTAAAAACAATTCTGTACACCCAAAACCTCTCATGTACACCTCACTGGTCCTTCTTCTGATGGTCTTTGTTGATAACGTTTTTGAAGAGCGTGAGAAGGGGTTTCTGACTGCGTTCATCCCAGGACTTCATGAAACCTCCGTAGCGCTTGCTGGCGGGTGGTCCACCCCAGCGGAAATGGTTCATTTTGTAAGAGCCATCCTTCTTCTCCTGCTGGCTCAAGGTGTTCTCCTCCAGAGGGTAGTCAATGTCATTGGTCGCCAGCTCACGCCTCATCTCAGCTGGCAGGGTCTCGGCAGATTCCTCCTCTACACCGTTGGTATAGACTTTGATGGGTCGGCGCTTGCGGCCCACTGGCTTGCCCCAACGGAAATGCTCCATGGAGTAAGAGCGTTTGTGCTCATGCCGAGTGCTGGATTCTGGAGCCATTTGCTCAGCAGTGGGAACGAAGGCAATGGTGGATAGAGGTGCGAGGACCTCATTTTGCTCTGGCTCAGAGGGAGGTTGCAGATGGTTTTCTCCAGGGTAGACAGGGGTTTCATCTGTCAGATCAGACTTGCATAGCTGGATGCAGTCCTTAGAAGTACAAGAAATAATCAAGAAGGTTTTACCTAGAACTTGTGAGATATCTGCAAATTTGTTTTGAAACTAGTGAGAGATTTTTTAAAAATATACCATTTCACTTAAAAAGGTTAATGCTTATCTCAGGACCAAATTACAGGGCTGTAAATTACAAAGTGGGGGGCCACCATGAGACATTCAGGTTGGGACATTCAGATTATTTCGATTATTGGTCAACACTAATGGGTTTTTCAACAGCAGATTCTCAAATTATAAGGGTGAGGTTACCACCTTGCAAAGTGCCAATTGTTATTTATCATTATTAACCCTAAGCCTAAACCTAAAGTGCTACATTATTTCAACCCCATCACAGCAAGTTTGGAATTGATATAGGCTAGTAATAATTTGATTAGATTACTGAGTAAATTCTGGTAGTATCACTCAGTTTCGATGTACCAGCCATTCAAAATGGTTTGTGTTGAACGTAACATGGTTGCACGTCAGTACAAAAATGGCTTATAACTGACAGGAATATTCCAGGTTCAATACAAGTTGAGTTCAGTCGGCAACATTTGTGGCATAATATTGATTATTACAAAAATAAATATTGACTTGCCCCTCATTTTCTTTCAAAAAAAGCAAAAATCTGGGTTACAGTGTGGCACTTACAATGGAAGTGAAAGGGGCCAATCCGTAAATGTTAAAACACTCACTGTTTCAAAAGTATAGCCACAGGACCTAAACAATATGCGTATTAACATGATTTTAGTGTGAAGAAAATCACTTACTAACCTTTTCTGTGCAAAATTATAGTCAATTTTACAACTTCGTTGTCATGATGATGTAATGTCAACAAACCCTAAAACCCTAAAACGACTGTAAAAATTACAATTTAAACAACTTTACAGATCAAATAATACATGAGTTTTAATAGAAGAATTAATGCAAGTCCATTTATAAAATTATAAGCTTCACATTTCTGCCCTTAAACACTTAAAAAATTGGCCCCATTCACTTCCATTAACTTCCATTAAGAAAAGGAGGGACGGGTCAAAAATATTTTTTGTGGTAATCAGCATTATGCCACAAATGTTGTCGATTGAGCTTAACTTTAAACCCATTCCTTTAACTACACAACCACATTAATAACAGTCAAATTTTTTGTTCTTTGTGCCAAGTATTTTTTTCAGAAAATAGACCCATTGTACCCTACACTTAAATGGGATCTGTCAAGCTCAGTAGTTAAACTCTGTTACTGGAATATATAAAAAAAATATATATATAACATATATATATATATATATATATATATATATATATATATATATATATATATATATATATATATATAATTTATTTATTTATTTTTTTACAGAATTCTTTTTTTTTCTTCCAATAGAGTTTAGCTATTGAGCTTGACAGAGCCTATATAAGTGTAGGGTACAATGGGTCTATTTTCTGAAAAAAATACTCTCTAGCTAAAAGCTATATGTGCAAGGTGTTTTGCAACTCACCAAGATGTTCTCCTCAGTGCTGAGGTCTCTGCAGCGAGTGTTCTCCCAACACTGACCTCTAACTTCAGATCCACCTGCACACAGTACAGCCAGAGCCAAGAACCAGGCAGGACACATCATCCTTACTCTCCTTATCTGAAGAAATATAAACCAGCACAGAATGATTAATGCAAATATTAATAACATTCCAACAATTTTTTTCATCCACATTCACATAAATATTTTTGACCATGAAAATACATTAAAGCATGCAAAAGTTAGTCAGTGCATTACTGTATTGAACAACAGAATTAAAGAAATAAAGAAAACATTGTGAACAGAATGCATGCCTGTGAAATAATAAAATACTTTATAGTAACAAAATATTTTTCATCTTTCCCCTTAATGAAAAGAAAATTCCAATATACTACATAAGTAGACAAAAAATTATAAAGATAAAAAAGTGCACAAAGTGTCAATCTTTTTAAAAACAATAAAAATGACAAAAACTAAATTAATTTCTAATGTACCCACCTGTTGTACAGAGAGAATTCAGTTGCTCTCAGAGCAATTGCTCCTTTTTCAAGATTCTCTTCTCTCTGACTTTAACTGATCGGTCTGATTGAATGTGTATTTGTTTGCCTCTGATGTCAGCAACCCTTCTGGAGTGCTCTTTTATAAGCTACCTGTGCGTCAGTTCCTCAAGGCCACCAAACTCTAGGAAATTTCCTGTCACTCTAAAAAAGGGTAGTTCAAATTAAGAAACCCCAGCGCATCATGCACCGTGCAGATGAGTAGTTAATCAAAGATCAGTCAGACAACATCCAAATGTCACTTATGAAGGGGTGCTGGATTAAGGCTAGATATTCAAGTAGTTGTCACTTACCAAATCATGATGTTCATTCTCATCATGTTTAAGGGCAAACGTGTTGGTTTACACAACTTCAGTGATTGAAGGTTATAATTCACATCAAATCAATTATGGGGCCTGTGTTTTGCTTGTCAAAGGGCACATAGGTGCTAATCCTGTACTGAAATTAATTGGAAGGTGAGGGCTTTGAACAAGGAAGCTATCTGGGTGCATTTACAGTTTGGGTGGTAAAGCAGAACAAAAGCTCAACATACAAAATTGCCATGTTTTACTCAGACTAAATCGACAGCATTTGTGACATAATATTGATTAGAACAAAAATAAATTTTGACTGGCCCCTCCTTTTCTTGAAAAAAAGCAAAAATCTGGGTTACAGTGTGGCACTTACAATGGAAGTGAATGGGGCCAATTCGTAAACATTAAAATACACACTATTTCAAAAGTATAGTCACAAGACATAAACAATATGAGTGTTAGCATGATTTTAGTGTGATGAAATCTCTTACTAAACTTTTCTGTGTAAAGTTATAGCCAATTTTAACATTTCGTTGCCATGACAATGTAATGTCAACAAACCCTAAAACCCTAAAATGACTGTAAAAATGACAATTTAAAAACATTTACAGCTCAAGTAATACATGAGTTTTAAAAGAAGAACTAATGTTAGTGCTTTTATGAAATAATAAGCTTCACATTTCTGCCTTTAAACTCTCCAAAAATTGGCCCCATTTACCTCTATTGTAAGTGTCTCACTGTAATTAAAATTTCTGCTTTTTTTAAAAGAAAATGAAGGATGAGTCAAAATTATTTTTTGTGGTATTCAACATTATATCACTAATGCTGTCGACTGAGCTTAACTTGTATTGAACCCAGAATATTCCTTTAAGCAGGCAGTTATAACATATAAAATCTGGGTATTACTGTAATATTAGTGTCATAATAGACCTCATTCCACCACCTGTACCTCATCCATTATTTGGAAGTTCTACAAAAATGGCAGGGATTTGGGCATGTGTTGTCTTAAACGGCAACATGAACATATTTTTTTCCTACATGTGGTCAACTTAAAGTCTGAAATCAGAATAATGGAATGAAAACATTTTAAATATGAGATCATAGGAATTAAACATTGACAAATGACTAGGACATGCATCCTGAATTTCAGTTACTCAAAAAATGCTCACTCTCTCAGCTGGGTGATTCGATTCATTTAGAAATAGTTTCTATATTGGTAACTGTTGCTTGGGGCAAATCAGGAATTTTCCATTAAGGCTACATCATTATACTGGAGATCTAACATTGCTGACTTTAACGTTTATGTTATCGGTTGATTTGTGACACAGACCTCTAAAATGCTATATGAGTATTCTGGGGCTTAATGGATGTTTCAAAACCAATTTTGTTTTTCAAAATAAAATAAACGAATGGTAAACGGATGTTTGTCATACCCGGTCTCATGTTCGCAATCACAGTTTTCATATAAATAGCATACCAATGAATGCTAATAATAGATAAACTTAATTAATTAGTGAATAAGATAGCTGTCATGGCTACAATAAAACCACAACAGATGCAATATGATATTTAAATTAAGAATCCGTTCCTTCCTTTACAAAACTTCACATCCTGTCAACCTAAGAACTGAAAAATAATAATGAAAAAATGCCAAGTGTATATTTTACAAACCAAACACATTTTCTTTTTTTTTTTTTTAGAGGGCCAGTGTATATCTTACAAGCATTGCACAGTGCCTGTCGTAGGAATCCTATTAGAGAAGATTTAGAGGATAAGATGTCTGTCAGCCCATATAACAGTGCTTCAAAGTGCAGCATTACCTACAGTACCAACAGTGAAAGAGAGAGTGGAAGAGGAGCACTTTCTTGCCACATTCAAAATAACAACGGATTTGTCTGTCCTGTGAAAGGTAACTTTTGCTTTTCTCATATGCTGATTTGTCTTTTGTTTAGTTTTTTTTCATTGGTTGGCATTTCACCACAAGGCTTGGAATTTCAGCAAGTTTATGCTCATGCATGTTGTGTGCATCTATTACACTGCATCCATTCTCAGTGAATTGCAGTGATTTATGCTCATTTCAATTATGAGGTGATGCTGAATGTTAAATGACATGTTGAATCTCCACTGTCCTCTGTATTAATTCGACTGGAAATGCACTTGTAGTGGAAAATCCTTAATGAATGACCACTCATTGTGCAAGATGAGTAAACAAATAAGAACTTATGTGTTTGATAATTATCTAAAAAGGAATAGTTTACCCCAAAATGAAAATTCTCAGATGTGTATGACTTTCCTTCTTCTGCAGAACACAAATTAAGAAGAAGAAGAATACCTCAGCTCTGTAGGTCACTACACTGCAATTTAATGTTAACAAAAGCTTTGGAGCTCCAAAAAGCACACAAAGGCAGCATAAAAGTAATCAATAAACTCCAGTGGTTTAATCCATGTCTTCTGAAGCAAACCAATTGGTTTTAGGTGAGAACAGACTAAAATGTAACAATTGTTTTTTTACTTTACATCTTTCCAATGCAGTCTCTAGGCAAGATCAGGATTTCAAGCTTGATTGCACTTCCTAGTGCTTGAAGATGTGCAGAGCATTAGATGCTAGTAAATGTAATCAAGCTTGAAATCATGATCGCCAAGAAGACTGCAGATGTCAAGATTTATAGTGAAAAAGAGTTACATTTTGGTTTGTGCTCACCCAAAACAGATTGGATCACTCCAGAAGATATGGATTCAACCACTGGAGTCTTATGGATTCCTTTTATGCTGCCTTTACAGAATGTGTTTTTAGATTTTGAGCTTTTAGGTTTTGGTCACCATTCACTTGCATTCTATAAACCTACAGAAATGAAATATTTTTCTAACAATCTTCATTCGTGTTCAGCAGAAGAAAGAAAGTCATACACATCTGGGATGGCATGAGGGTGAGTAAATGGTGAGAGAATTTTCATTTTTGGGTGAATTTTTCCTTAAAGAACCAATTGTTGGCTATGGTTATGCTATAGTGAATCGAAATGTCTAATATTGGAAATGCTAAATTTCACTTGGAATGATTGGAAAGATTTAAAGCAGGAAAATTATGGAGATGAAAAAGCATTTCTTTTTCAGGCCTTCAGTTTAACACCTAGTGTTGTTTTCCAGGGCAGTAGCTACTGGGGTAGGAATGTTTCTAGGGGTCCTAAGGTATTTGATTGAGGTCCTGACTACCCCGACTAATGGAAAATGGGGGTAGTGTTTAGGAACCTGATTTAAAATCAATATTTTTGCAATTCCATTTTGGTTACACAAAACTTGTCTAGAAAATGCTAGTTCATACTTGGTATCAATTCTGGTATTTCTTTTCGCAGAATGTAGGGTGGATTTCTGGCGAACATCCGACCAATCACCTTTCTCCATCTCAATTACTTCCCATCTGCTCTAAAGATGTCTAGAGACAGCCGAATACAATAAGCTTTATCAGTCTCAAGACCCAAACACGTTTCAGGATCTAAAAAAAAAAAAAAAAAAAAAAAAAGTCATGATGAGGATTTTACTCTCCAATCCTTACTTTACCTGGAGAACTTCATCCAGCAGCAGAATGAAGTTATCTCTGCTGTATGGTTTGTTATTCTTGGCAACATGGGTCCAAGTTCCTGTTGTCAAATCCAAAGATGCTGTTAAAGAATCCCAAAACAAAGACTTAAATGAAACAGACTCTCCTAAAACAGACTCCTCTCAGACGGACACACATCACATTAGCATTGGCCAAATGCAGTGTGGTGAATACAGTAAGGAAGTGATGCCAAATGAACAGTGTCGTTTAATTGCCACACTACCACAACTGGAGGAGCAGAGGTGTCCTGACATGTTCCGCTGTACTGATGAAGTGTCCTATTGGCTGCACGAGAACGAGGAGCGCAAGGAGCAAATGCAAGACTTGAAAGAGACCATCTCTGAGCTTCAAGAGGAGCTACGGAATCACAGGCATCGCATCAAAGTGCTGGAATTGCAAGTAAGATCGACAGATGCTACTGTACATGTCAAGTGACATGGAGTGTGTTTTTCTACTTTTAAGGAAGCACTTGTGTAGCACAGAGAGTCTCAGAATTCTCCTTTGTGTATTTTTTTTAGATGCCATTAGCATAGGCATATGCAACTTTAGATAGTGGAGACTGGGGCTAGGTGTCATATGGGGAAGTTGTCACAATGGCTATATGTCAGTAATTATAAGGTTTCAACTTGTGTCACTAGTGGTTTCAAATGTTGATTTTAAACACCTAGTTCAAAACCCTCATAAATTAGATTTATGTGTGTGTGTGTGTGTGTGGGCAGGTTTAAGTGGTTTACGAGGACTTTTTTTAGGTTACAAACTGGTAATTACAAGGGTATTATGCTATAAATGTGGTTTATGAGGATATTTCTAGTGTCCCCATAATTCAAATCTCTTAAAAAACATACTAAACAATGTTATATTGAAAATGTAAAAATGCAGAAAGTTTTTTTGTGAGGGTTTGGTTTAGGGGATAGAATCTATAGTTCTTACAGTATAAAAATAATTATGTCTATGGAGAGTCCTCATAATGATAGCTGCACCAACATGTGTGTGTGTGTGTGTGTGTGTGTGTGTGTGTGTGTGTGTGTGTGTGTGTGTGTGTGAAAGCTGTCACATGCGTTTAAATGTTATAAATGTATTTAATATTTTATTTTTTTTTGTACAAAAATTTGTACTGTTTCATGAATTTACTTTTGTGTCATAATTTTTACTGTATACATTTAGCTGAAAAGCCTATAATAGGCTGTTTAATAGTAAGTTCCATTGTGACAACTTACTACATATAGTGACAACATGTCTTACTATTGACATCAACATGTCATCAGTGAACTACCTTTTGGCAGTAAGAAAGGAAGGATGGAAGGAAGGAAGGAAGGAAGGAAAGTGTAGGGAAGGAAGAAACGAAGGAATGAATGAATAAAGTAATGAAGGAAGGAAAGAAGGGAGGAAGGAAAGGGAGAAATGAAAGGTAGAAAGGAAGAAAGGAAGGAAGGATACAGGAAGGAAAGGAAGACATGACAGGTAGAAAAGAAGAAATGAAGGAAGAAATGAAAGGAAAGGTAGAAAGGAAGAAAGGAAGGAAGGAAGGGATGAAGAAAAGGAAGAAATGACAGGTAGAAAGGAAGAAAGGAAGGAAGGAAAGGAAGAAATTAAATGAAAGGTAGAAAGGAAGCAAATGAAAGGAAGGAAGGAAGAAAGAAAGAAAGAAAGAAAGAAAGAGAGAAAGAAAGAAAGAAAGAAAGAAAGAAAGGAAGGAAGGAAGGAAGGAAGGAAGGAAGGAAAGTTAAAGAAAGAAAAATAAAGAAAGTCCTGAACAAAATCTAAATAATGTTATTGTAGTTGCACTGTCAAAAGGTGTGTATGGGGTAATAATGGAATCTATATCTTTGCAACTTTTAAATGCTTTAACACTTTTTAATGAATAATTTACCAGGTGAAAACCTTTCATCTTTATGGTACATACTACACACATTAACAAATGTGTGCCACCTCAGCATCTGCCTTGCAAGAATCCAGAGACACATGTTTTAGTAGTGCTCTGTTTCTATACTAATGCCTCCTTAACCCTGATCAATTACTGGATTAGAGCTGGAACTTGGCCCACAGCCACATGATCGGCAGTGAGCGCAGTGCTTTACAAAATAGTCCATCCCTGTAAAAAAGATTTTTTATTATTATTAGTTTTTATTATTAGTACCAAACCGTGTGGGTTCTTGTTGATCAGTTATCTGGAACCTCTTAATCATCATTTACTCATCATCATGTTGTTCCAAACACATATTACTTTATTTCTTCCATGGAACACAAACATAGATGTTAGGCAGAATGCACATTATAGCCTCAGTCAAAATTAACTTTAATTTTATGAAAAAAAAAAAAAAAAAAAAAGATGCAATGAAAGCCTATAGTGACTGAGGCTAAGATTCTGCTAAACATCTCCTTTTATGTTCCATTGAAGAAAGAATGTCATACAGGTTTGGAACAACATGATGTTGAGTAAATGATCAAGTGGTTCCAGATAACTGATTAATGTAAATTATAACAGAATTTTTAAGTGAACTATCCCTTTAAGAAAGACAAAGAGAGAAGGTCACCCTTGAAATGCAATTAGATTGGTCTTGCGTCTGTGATATTTTTCACTCATTAGGCCCAGGTTGACAAATACAGAAATGTAGTAGTTTAGTAATTGTACTTCACTATTATCCTCAAGTATTTGGGGGAACTTGTACTATATTCAAGTACTATTGAAACAGATTACTTGTAGTCTTACCTAAAAACATGTCCAAGGGCGAAAAAACAAACAAACAAACAAGTTTTTTACTCCTTAAAATTTAATCTTGACCTTCAAAATACTTGTTCAATATTTCACAAGTCATCGTGATTTAAACATATCCACTTTTTATATATTTCTTTTTCATCTCCAGTAATCCAGACAGCCTCTTCTGTCTCTTGATTTCCTCAATGTACTTCTAAAGCTAAGAAAAAAAGTTTACTTTTTAATGCTTATGTACAATTAAATATAAAACCTTTTTACTTTCACTTTTTTGTTTTTGGCTAGATACTTTCAACTTTTAATTAGGATTTTGCAACAATACTCAAAATATGACACAAGTAGACAGTTTCTCTATACTTTTTACACCTGCAGTGAAATTATGTTAGAAAGGCTTATGGTCTGTGTGATGTAATTATCAGATTTCTTCTAAGCTTTTCTCCTAATGGGATTTGAGTAAAACAGATGTTGTTGTCTTCTTTGGTCACTGAATGCTCTTAGAGGGTCTAAGGTGTTAAAAAGTCTACTCAGTGTTTTGTCCAACCACTGCTGAATTTATGTTTGTTTGAAGTATGTTTTGTTGGGCACTTTTTAAATCCCATATACTAAAAGAGATGTGTGACAGGATTAAGTTAATCTGTGTTAGTTTTTGTGTGTGCAAACAATAGAAGCACAGTCCTCAAAGTGCACAGACTTCAAAATAATAAGTATTTTTGTCTTGTTTTCTAGTAAAAATATCTAAAAAGCCTTAACATTTTTATTTAAGAATCAAACATTTAAAGGTAATAAGACTTATTTTCAGAAACTGTCAATTTTGAATTAATTTTCTTTTTCTTACCCCATTGTGGCAAATTGTTTTTTGTTTTATTTATTTCCAACTGATAAGAAAAATAAACTTAACTCAAGATATATTTTCTGGAAATAATTATTTTAATATCTCATGCAATTTTGCTTTTTTGGAATGCCCAATTCCCAATGCGCTCTAGGTCTTCGTGGTAGCGTAGTGACTCGCCTCAATCTGGGTGGTGGAGGACGAATCTCAGTTGCCTCCGCATCTGAGACTGTCAATCCATGCATCTTATCACGTGGCTTTGCGGAGACATAGTACGTGTGGAGGCCCACGCTATTCTCTGCAGCATCCACGCACAACTCACCACGCACCCCACCGAGAGCGAACCATATTATAGTGACCATGAGGAGGTTACCCCTTGTGACTCTACCCTCCCTAGCAACCGGGCCAATTTGGTTGCTTAGGAGACCTGGCTGGAGTCACTAGCACGCCCTGGATTCAAACTCATGACTCCAGGGGCCCCCGCAATTTTGCTTCTTAAGAACATTTACTTGTTTTCTAAAAACTTTAAATTAATACAAATAAAATTTTTATTATGCTTCTATTTTTACTGAAAAGACAAAAATACTGATTAAGAAAAGTTTTTTTGCAGTGCAATGCTTTTGAAACAGACTTCTGCTACTAAAAGGTTACATTTATTACACAAATTCAAACAAATGTTGTCTGTCTGTGCTGACAGAGTGAGAAGTATGGCATGAACTCTTCTTTAGAAAATCGCTTCCACACACTGCAGCAGCTCTATGAAGAAACCAACGCACTGCTGCACATCCATGGATCACTCATCTATGACATGCAAACACAGATCCGCAACCTCACTATGATAGTGGAGCGTGTGCGTCGCAATCCTGGCTGCATGATCAACATCATTCGCACAAGTCCGCTGCTCAGCGCCCAAGATACCCTACACCCAGGTCAGCATGACTAGGTACTGAAGTGCTTACAGGGAAGACAATGTTTTGAAAGGTGATTCTAAGCTCATTAATTGCTGCTGTAAACATATTGTTGTTAAAAAAAATAAAAAATAAATAAACTTACTTATAATATATAACTCAATAATGTTTTGCTGAGGTTTATTGCTATAACAGGACTCCTTTATCATAATAAAGAAATGTTTGCCTACAAAAAGTACTGTGGTAGTACCATGATACAATAACCAGGTGGTAATCTATATACTATGGTATTTATATAGTACTCCAAGGTATTCCAAAATATAATATGATACTACTATTGTACAATACATGGTCCATGGTATTGCCTTGGTACTACACAAAACAAAAACAAAAAAATATAAGGTGTATTTGTAGACAAATCAGAAGTGTTCCGTTTTGATAATTTATTAATAATTTTGCACTGCTCATTTTATTGTAATTGGTAAAAACATCTTGGTTACAGGTGTAACCTCTGTTCCCTGATGGACAGTTGTGTCGAGACGTTGTGTCGATGTAGTGACACTAGGGGTTCGCTCTTGAGAGCCCCAATTACCTTTGCTTTATTCAGAAAAGGCCAATGAAAACTGGCAAGTGGAATTTGCATGCCACTCTCCGCCCCCGACATACGGGTATAAAAGGAGATGGCATGCACCACTCATTCAGAGTTGTGCTGAGGAGCCAAGAGAGAGTCCCTGCCATGTCAGCGGTCGGTTCAGCGCCGTGGCAGGAGGGACACAACGTCTCATTCCCTCCATCAGGGAACAGAGGTTTAACCAGTAACCAAGACGTTCCCTGTCTGTCACTCACTCGACGTTGTGTCGATGTAGTGACACTAGGGGTTCCTGTACGAAACTCCGCAGGCGTTGAACCATGTCGTGAGGTACGGAGGAGCGGACACGGGCAGGCTGCTGCATGCCTCGCAGCGAGCGCTCGACCACATCTTGACCTTCGAGCGAGTTAGGTAAGGCATCTCCCGGGTCCCAATAAGGGTGGGAGGAGGCACTTACTTGAGGAAGCTACAGGTGGTGGCCTTTCCTGATTTTTGTATTAAGTAATTTCCCACCAAGCTCCTGCTAGAATTGCGCTGGGGAAGTGCTCTTCCTCTCCAGGAGGGAGAGCACTACGGAGACCACATCCTACCAGAGGGAGGTTAACATGTGGAGAATACCTCACATGGACTTACCGAAGGGGAAGTTCACATATGGAATGATGCCACTGGGAAGGACCCTATCTACGGAGAGGGTACACAGCAACAGTTGCCAAGGCAGAGCAGAGCTCTGACGAGGGGAAACACAGGGTTCACCTGAGGGGAAACCGAACAGTGGAAATGCATCATACAGGATTACCGAGGGGGGAATCACCACGTATGGAGCACTGAGCCCAAGTACACGGGCTTACCTGAAAAGGGGCATACCATGAGTACTGGGCCTGGTGGCGTCACTCCTCCGCCGAGTTCGCCACTGAATAGTGTTTAAGGAATTAAAGAGGTGTCCAGTGTTCGCCAGTTATGGGGAACTGTTGTGGACAAGATAGCGCACATTATCACCTCAAAAGGGGAAAGGGGCAATGCAAGCGATACACCAGACTGGCCCCCCGGCCTGCCTGTTGTTACCCTGTAACACTTGGGTCGAAACCGGTTCTATGCTCAGGTTGTAGAAACTTGCAAAGGTATAGGGTGTATCCCAACCCGCTGCTCTGCATATGTCTGCTAGAGAGGCATCCCTTGCCAGTGCCCAGGGGGCTCTGGCCTAAATGATCGTGTCTACCACCACTGGCGGAAGGCCTGCTAGGTCCTCCGCATCCCATCCAGGAGCCAGACGTGGAGATTCCAGAGGTCTGGCCATGGATGCCAGAGCGTGCCTTGCCCCTGAGTGAGAAGGTCCTGCCTCAGGGGAATGTGCCAGGGAGGGGCTACTGCCAGGAGCATGAGGTCTGAAAACCAAGTCTGGATGACTGGGATGTTGGGATACCCACCTCGTGCTGACCCAGGGGCGGGAGTGGGGCCTGTGCGCACACCTGGGTCAGAGTCATCAATGAGAGCTGCCTCATCCCTGGGTCGCCCGTCTCAGGACCGCCTTGAAGCCCGCCCAGGTTTCTTGGTGGCCAGCTAGCGGGCAGGCAGTGCTGCCTTCCTGTGGGAGGATCTTCTTCTCAAAGACCGGTGTACAGGCTCCGATGGTGGGGGAGAGACAGACGGGGCACGGGACTTTGGAGGCCTATAGGTGGCTGGGCCGCGCCATGGCAGGATGTGTTTGATGGCCTCTGTCTGCTTCTTCACCGTCGAGAACTTGTGGGCGAAATCCTCGACAGTGTCGCTAAAGAGCCCCCTTGGGAGATGGGCGCATCGAGCGGATTTTCTTGGCATCACGCATCTCTGCAAGGTTGAGCCACAGGTGCTGCACTTGGACCACCAAGGAGGACATCGTCCGGCCCAGGGCATGCGCCGTGACTTTTGTCACCCGTAGAGCGAGGTCGGTCGTGGTATGCAGTTCCTGCATAAGCCCTGGGTCAGTCCTACCCTCTTGCAGATCTTTGAGCGCCTTGGCCTGGTGGACCCTCAGGATGGCCATGGCATGCAGGACGGAAGCAGCCTGACCCATGGCGTTGTAAGCCTTTGCCACAAGTGACGAAGAAAACGTACACGCCTTGGAAGGGAGCCTTGGTCGGTTCCTCCAGGCGGCTGCGCCCTGCGGGCATAAATGCACCGTAACGGCGCGCTCTACCTGGGGAAGCTCGACATATCCCTTAGCCGCTCCGCCGTCGAGGGTAGTTAGGGTGGACGAGCTGGCGAAGCATGTACGGGCAGAGAACACGCTTCGATATGTGCTGTAAATTCAAGCAGCAAGGAATAAGGTGATGGGATGAACACACACATGCGCTCGGCTCCGAAGAACAAGTCTGATTGGGTGGTGCATGCCATCTCCTTTTATAACCGTATGCCCAGGGCGGAGAGTGGCATGCAAATTCCACTCACCAATTTTCATTGGCCTTTTCTGAATAAAGCAAAGGTGATTAGGGCTCTCAAGAGCGAACCCCTAGTGTCACAACATCGACACAATGTCAAGTGAGTGACAGACAGGGAACATCAAATTTATCAAATAAGCATGTGTCATATGTTGTTGGAAAGCTCTCAAAGACTAGAATACAACCAGCCTATTTGATTTACTCACAGACAAAAATATTGAAAAATGAACTGAACATAATATATCACATATCATTACTTAGTGGAGGTGGTTACCTTTTAAACGAGCCCACACACAACATAATCGGATGCATAGATCATTAGATAATCTACATGAAGCACAATGTGCACACAGCTCATAATGTGCTATCTGGCTAAAAACACTTTAGCTTTTCCTGGATCAGATGACTTTAATGGAAATTATGTTGTACGTTGTCCAGCATCATGGAACGCTAAACCAATCGTATTAGGATTCAGAACACTGCAAACAGAGGTGGAAGTCATCCAAATGTGGGCAGAGAGGATCATTCACACTAATTATATATGGCCACCAGGAGATGGTGCCAAGTACATGACACAGACTCAATGATGGCTCAAATAATACAGAATGGAACTGAATGAGATCTTGTTACCCATGCCTGCATGCTTAGGAGAGAGAGCATAACTTTAGTCGTTGTTGTGTGATTAGTTAATATGTACAATTATTATGTTTGATTTGTTTAGAGAGGATTTTGGACACTTGGAGACATTTTTGGAAACTAGGATATATAATTTTTTGTAATGCTATAACTTTTGATTGCTTTGTCATATCAACACAACATTTTACTTAGTTACAGGTGACATGATTTGGAGCAAAACAAAATAAAATTTTCAGAGCTTTCTTATTTACAAACTGAGATATATAATGTCAAATGAGAAACATAAGAAAAAAGTATATTTTTGGCTTAATTTTGTATTTTTGTGATTTTTCAGCAGTTTCTTAGGCTGAAAGTCTCAGAATTTATCATAATATATATATATATATATATATATATATATATATATATATATATATATATATATATATATATCTCATTAAAAAAAATGTATTTATTTTGTAAAAAATTTTTATAAGCCTTTAATTTTGGGTATGCCACTGAAACAGGTCACCTTTAAAAACACCCTCAGAGCTTAAAGGGTTAATATATTTTGCTCCTCAAGTAAATGTATATTGCTTTAATTATATTTAGAATTTTTTACTGGAAAACAAGACAAAAATATTAAGAAAATAGCTTGATTTGATTTCATATTTGTTTCTTTACTTAGAGGTTCAGCACATAAGAAACTGCCCAATTGACTGTGCATCACTCTACTACAATGGTGTCCATAGGTCTGGGATTTTTACTGTTGTGCCCTCTTTGGGATCGGCACCAGTAGAAGTTTATTGTGATATGGAGACCCAGGGTAAAGCAGCTCTATGCAATTTTCTCTAAAAAAATCCTTATAAACTGGCAGTCTGACTAAAATGTATTCACTCTCTTCCCATAAGGAGGTGGCTGGACCATGTTTCAGCGTCGACAGGATGGAAAGATCAATTTTAATCGCAAATGGACAGAATACAGGGATGGCTTTGGAGATCTACGTGCAGAGTTTTGGCTGGGAAATGACCACATCCATGACATCTCCAGCCAGGGAGACTATTCACTTCGCATTGACCTGGAGGACTGGAATGGCAAGCACAAGCATGCACTGTACCAAAACTTCTGGTAAACACCTAAAGAATATTGAATATTTTTGAATAACTGAACATTTCAATGGAGAACATTTTGTGATCAATATTGCTTGCCAAACATGACTAATTTACTGTATTTCATCTGCACCTAAAATGCTGTAATACATCTTTTGGTCATGTCTTTTAAGTCAACATGAAATCAAAATAGACCCTTTTTACTTAGTAGTACATCTTCCTGGTGTTATTGTGAATGAAACACCCATGCACTTAAATGTTTGTCTTCATAAAATGTAATCAAAATATAATATTTCATCATCTGACATATAAAGACTGCTTTTAATGACACAATATGAATGAAAATGGATAAAAAAAAACTATTTACCCTAAAAATGTTCCTGTTTTAAGTCCTGTTTCACTCAGAAATATGTCACATTATGGAAGGAAAATTGGTCACAAACGTTTGTAATGTTTGGCCTTTGTAATGTTGCTGGCAAAGACAGGCTGACGAAGATGATGATGAAGTTAGAACCCAGGTGCAGTTTATTTACATAAGTGAAATCCAACAACCGTAAATCCAAACGTGAAACAAAACATAAACATAAACATAAACTAGACTTGACTTGACTTGACTTAAACAATCCAACAATGTTACACTTACACACAAAACATGAACAAGTCTGGGACTTGGCTGAGACATGGCATGGAGCAGACTGAGGTTCGGCTGTGACATGGCATAAAGCAGACTGAGGCGTTATTGTGATGGGCTCAGGTGTTGCTGTGACATGGCATGGAGCAGGCTGAGGAGTTGCTGTGACATGGCATGGAGCAGGCTGAGGAATTGCTGTGACATGGCATGAAGCAGGCTGAGGCGTTGCTGTGACATGGCATGGAGCAGGCTGAGTCGTGGCTGTGACATGGCATAGAGCAGGCTGAGGCGTTGCTGTGACATGGCATGGAGCAGGGAGGCGTTGCCATGACATGGCATGGAGCAGGCTGAGGAGTTGCTGTGACATGGCATGGAGCAGGCTGAGGCATGGCTGTGACATGGCATGGAGCAGACTGGGGCTTGGCTGAGACATGGCATGGAGAAGACTGAAGCTTGGCTGTGACATGGCATGGAGCAGGCTGAGGCATGGCTGTGACATGGCATGAAGTAGGCCAAGGTGTGTCATGGCATGGAGCAGACTCAGGCGTGGCAGTGACATGGCATTGAGCAGACTCAGGCATGGCTGTGACATGGCATGGAGTAGACCGAGGCGTGACATGGCATGGAGCAGACTCAGGCATGGCTGTGACATGGCATGGAGCAGACTCAGGCGTGGCTGTGACATGGCATGGAGCAGACTTAGGCGTGGCTGTGACATGGCATGGAGCAGACTCAGGTGTGGCTGTGACATGGCATGGAGCAGACTCAGGCGTGGCTGTGACATGGCATGGAGCAGACTCAGGCGTGGCTGTGACATGGCATGGAGAAGGCTCTGGCGTGGCTGTGACATGGCATGGAGAAGACTCAGACATGGCTGTGACATGACATGGAGCAGACTCTTGTGTGGTTGTGACATGGCATGGAGCAGACTCTGGCATGGCTGTGACATGGCATGGAGCAGACTCTGGCATGGCTGTGACATGGCACGGAGCAGGCCGAGGTGTGGCTGTGACATGGCATGGAGCTGACTCTGGCGTGGCTGTAACATGGCATGGAGCTGACTCTGGCATGGCTGTGACATGGCACGGAGCAGGCCGAGGTGTGGCTGTGACATGGAGCAGACTCAGGCGTGGCTGTGACATGGCATGGAGCAGACTCTGGCATGGCTGTGACATGGCATGGAGCAGGCCGAGATGTGGCTGTGACATTGCATGGAGCAGACTCAGGCGTGGCTGTGACATGGCATGGAGCAGGCCGAGGTGTGACTGTGACATGGCATGGTGCAGACTCAGGATCCGGGGGCAGAAGGTGGCGCAAGCTCATCGACCATGACGTGGGACCCTGGCTCGTCGACCATGACGTGAGACCCTGGCTCATCGACCATGACTTGGGACGCTGGCTCATTGACCATGATGTGGGATGCTGGCTCGTCAACCATGACGTGGGATGCTGGCTCGTCGACCATGACGTGGGATGCTGGCTCGTCGACCATGACGTGGGACGCTGGTTCGGCGACCTTGACGTGGGACTCTGGCTTGGTGGTCGTGACGTAGGACTCTGGCTCCTTTTCCACCTCCCCCACAGTAAACAGTGAACCACTTATCAGTAGGGCAAGGTCGATATACTGAGTCAGGCTGTAGGTACTCCAACCGTCAGGCATCAGGGAGGAGACCGGCTCATTCAGCCCAAAACGGAAACAGTACTTGGGGACAATCTCATTAAAGTCGACCCTGCAGGCCAGAGCACAGAAGTCCTCTACATATTCCACCAGGGGACGATTCCCCTGACGTAAACGAAGAAGCTGAACTGCTAGGTTCATTTTGCGGTCAGGTATTCTGTAACGTTGCTGGCAAAGACAGGCTGACGAAGACGATGATGAAGTTAAAACCCAGGTGCCATTTATTTACATAAGTGAAACCCAACAACCGTAAATCCAAACGTGAAACAAAACATAAAAATAAACATAAACTAGACTTGACTTGGCTTGACTTAAACAATCCAGCAATGTTACACTTAAACACAAAACATGAACAAAAACACATAAAACCATGTCAGCCTTAAAGAAGGGTTGTTTGGGTGACAGTTCTCTCCATAATTTGTCCAAATAAGATGTTTACTACTATACAGGCCACTCAAGCAAAAATGCCTTGCTTGCTTTGGCAGGATTGAGAATGAGGAAAACCACTATCGTCTCCATGTATCTGGATTCAGTGGTACTGTGGAAGACTCATTTAGTTGGTACCATGACAAGCAAAGCTTCAGCACTCCTGACACAGGTGACATCTGCGCTGAGATTTCTCATGGAGGCTGGTGGTATCACCAGTGCTTCTTTTCCAACCTGAATGGAGTGTATTATAAGGTAATGCAAATTAAAGGAATATTCCAGATTCAATACAAGTTAAGCTCAATGGACAGCATTTGTGGCATAATGTTGATTACAAAAAATAATTTCGACTCTTCCCTCCTTTTCTTAAAAAAAAAAAAAAAGCACAAATAGAGGTTTCAGTGAGATGCCTACAATGGAAGTGAATGGGGCCAATTTTTGGAGTGTTTAAAAAGAGAAATGTGAAGCTTATAATTTTATAAAAGCACTTACATGAATTCTTCTGTTAAAACGTGTGTATTATTTGAGCTGTTAAGTTGTTTAAATTTCCATTTTTTCAGTCATTTTATTTTTTGTTGAAATTATATCTTCATATATCTTCAGGCTACAACTGTACACAGAAAAGGTTAGTTAGCGAATTTATCACTTTAAAATCATGTTAACATGCATATTGTTTATGTATTGTGGCTATACTTTTGAAATAGTATTTTAACATTTATGATTGTGCTCCATTCACTTCCATTGTAAGTGCTTCATTATAACCCAGAATTTTGCATTTTTATTTATTTTTTAATCCCCTTTTCACCCCAATTTGGCATGCCCAATTCCCACTGCTTATGAGGTCCTCATGGTGGTGCGGTTACTCACCTCAATCCGGGTGGCAGAGAACAAGTCTCAGTTGACTCCGCGCATCTTATCACGTGGCTCGCTGTGCATGACACCGCGGAGATTCACAGCATGTGGAGGCTCATGCTACTCTCCGCGATCCTCACGCAACTTACTACACACCCCATTGAGAGCGAGAACCACTAATCGTGACCACAAGGAGGTTACCCCATGTGACTCTACCCTCCCTAGCAACAGGGCCAGTTTGGTTGCTTAGGAGACCTGGGGGGGGGGGGGTCCCATGTGACCATGTGACTATAACAACAAACAGGAGCACCTAGTAAAATGATCCCATGTGACTATCACAACAACCCCTAGAAGACAAATATGCCTAGTTAAAGGGAAAGCTCACCCCAAAAGGCTAACATTCTACCAAACCCATCTCCTTTTGTGTTCCACAGAAGAAAGAAAGTCAGATGGGTTTGGAACAGGTGGCCCAGTCATCTGACTGCCCTTTGTGTTTATCTTGACCACCAGGGGGGGCGTTACTCTGCCAAAGGGAAGAATCTTCTGGGACCTGATGGGATTGTGTGGTACTCATGGAAGGACTCAGATTACTACTCACTCAAGAAGGTGAGCATGATGATTCGCCCACGGATGTACAGGCCACGTCTCTCTCCGTAACACTGCTATAGGACCTATATGTAAATCAATACTGTGCTGACATAATAAGGCCATTGTTGAGTCTCCATGGCAAAGCAATTGCGTAACCTGTAATCAAAGAGAAAGTCTCATCTGGAATATCCTCTTTTCACATTCTGGTCAATCATTTCTCACATTCCTGTTGTTCGGCATATTAAATTAGTAGTTTAACTGTAATGAAACTAATCTAAGCATGTATTTATAAAACACCATGCCTTTAGATTGTGACTGATATTTTGTAACTCTGATACAACAAACATACCAACACATTTTATTCAGCTATGTGTACCTACATTGCATGTTTTGAATAATCATTATTAATTAGAATTTGTTTCATACTTTGTATATAATTGGTGTTACATTCATTTTGTTGGCTTGCAATCACATTTTCAGATGATTTAAGAGTATTTGAGAACATTTGGCAAATGTATAATCACTGTTATTGAGCATCCTACCATATACTGTATGCCACTGTACATATGTAAATATGTTTGCTTTATAAGCCATAATATTCTGTTAACTGATTGCATGTAATATAGAGGTAACAGATGCTCATACAATCCCAAAAATGTACAGCTTTTTAATGCCTAAATACTGTATATTTCACATTGTATACATTTTGTATCAATTTTAAGAATGTATAAAAATGTCTGTTTCTGAAATGTACTAGTGTAAGCAGCTGTATTGTTGCATGCTCTGCCTCTCTACTTTAAGCATCAGACTTCTTTACCATAAGATAAACATATCTGCATCCTCCATAAAGACTCACTTCCTGCCTATCACTCACCAACAGACGAGGGTGGAGCAGACCCACAATTGAAGAGTTCACAGGAACAGAAGAGGGGTTTAAGGATAATTAAATAAAAGTAAAGCTCTATCAACAGCATCTGTGACATGCCGTCTTTTCACAGAAATTTTTTTTGACTTGTACCACAGTTTGTAAAATAAAAAAAATAAAAAAATAAATGAAAAAGGAGTAGACTGTAATGCACTTACGCTGAAAAATTAAAAACATTTGTTGGTTTAACTTAATCCAATTGTAAACATTGGTTCCACACAATGCAAAATAGTTTATTTGATATGAAATTAAAATGTAGGTTCTACTCAAATACTTTGTGTAGTGAAAACCTAAATTAATTGAGTTAACCTAACTTAATTTCATTTGTTCAAATCATTTTTGAACATAGCAGCAACAAACACATTAGCACATTATTTGTTTTTGTACTGTATGACAAGTATGCTGCTGCTGAGAATTTACAGATCATCGATCAGTCATTATACTGATAATCCTTCTGCTTTTCTCATATAGTAAATGCTATGCACACTGGTATTTCAGTAGTAATTTACCCAACCTCGACCTAACTATTAGCTCCATTCTTCTCTATGGTAACCTCCAAAAAAATTAAAAATGACAGAAACTCCTCTAAACCCCAACATAACAGAACATTAAACATTAACAAGTCTCCTACTTGTTTAATTTTGCATGTAAATAATTTAAAATAACACTTTATTCATACATTTACTCTCCCAATCCAGTCCCATGCAAATCATGCTAGGAACTGTATATCCCCTGCCCATTTTCAGCAATATATTGATGCAAAAAATATGATTTGCATAGTCCCAACACAATTGTGTTTCACTAGCTCATTTCAAATAAGTTAACTGAGCAAGCAGTAAAAATTATATTGAGTAAACACCATCTGTTTGAAGACTAAATTAATTTGAACATTTCATAGCAATGCGATCATATCACTTTTTGATGGCTGTGTGGAATGTCACTTGGACTTTATGCAATATAACTGTGTTCTCATATCAAACATAAATGAATTGTGTCCTGGTTTAATGTTTTCAATAGAGCTGCTTTTCCTTTTTTTCAGTGTACAGTGTAAGTCTATGGGACAAGCGCTAAAAGGTTGCCCATAGGCTTCCACTGTAAGAGCACTTTTGAACACATTTTTTTGTTTGTTTTTGTTTTTACAAACTAAGGTAAAGTTCTGAATAATTATGTGATATTCCTTAAAAAAGGGGCATTGCATAACAGATTTGTCAAACTTTGCCATACCAAAGACTCATTATGGTCAAAGCAAAAACAAGTCAAAACTGATTGTCCTGTTTAAGTGAAGGAAACCGATTTGAGTCACAATCTGTTTCCTCTAAAGCAGATGCTCCCACAGACATAAACATTAACTCACATACACACACATGTACTGAGGTCACCGTACTCCTTATTTCCTCATCTTCCCCCCTAAGGTCAGAAATTTGTTCCCTCTTTTGAAGACAGGGACTGTCCCTGAGCTAACACCAGCTTCCTATACCAGACACAGACTGTAATGTCAAAATATCTGATCAGAATAAATTCTGAATCACTTCTATCATCTTAAAAGCATTTTTCTAGGCTCTTACCCTGAAAGCAAAATACTTTTTGACACAAAGCCAAAAATGCAGGTTATTCCCGGCTATTACAATGCTGCTTGTAGACTTGGAAAGGTATAAAGAAAGATTTATTACACATTGGAGGGCTTGTAAAAAAAAAAAATAAATAAAAATATATATATATATATATATATATATATATATATATATATATATATATATATATATATATATGGGTTAGGGGTCATTTTTTGTATTTTGCATATAACATTTTACAATAGGTTAAAGCCAATGCCTATATTGCTTTTATCCAAAACATTCCACATTTAAATATCTGACATATTTATACTGTACTATAAAACAAATAAAATAATGTCAGATAGTTTAATTAAAACGTTAATAAACATTTTGGTCAAAGGCCCAGCCCGAGCACATGTCCCTGAGAGACCTTAACACACAAAAAAATGTCTTAATATCAGGGAATGTATTAACTTATGTAAGTTGCTGTAACAGTTGAGATGCTTATTTTTCTTGTTCCTATGAACGGAATGTTTGGATAATGGTTTACATATTATGATGTGCACATTTGACATTGTTGTATGGCAAGCCGTTTTAGCTTTTATTCATTCGCTGGATATGAATTGTTGATATCAACAATTCAATTTTCACTAGTTAGAATTCTAATTCTTGATATCAAGAATGTACTTCTTACTAGTAAAAATATAAATTCCTGATATCAAGAAATTAATTTTCACTAGTTAAAATGTTAATTCTTGATATCTATAAATGCATTTCAACATGTTACAATTGGGATTTCTGATATCAATAATTTGGAGTGTAATTAATGATATCTAAAAATAATTTCTTACTAGTAACAATTACATTACAGATATCAGAAATTAAAATTGTCACTAGTGAAAACTGAATATCTGATATCAAAAATGAGCATTTTTACTGGTTGGAATTCAATTGTTGATATAAAAAAATTGGCATTTTAACTAGTAGAAATTACATTATTGATATCAAAAATTCTATTTTTACTAGTAAGAAAAGAATTGTTGATATGTGAAATTGGACTTTCAACTAGTAAGAAACTAATTTTTTTTATATCAATAATTGCGTTTTGAATAAGAGTGAATGACATATCGGTGTGAAACTTTACTAGTGAAAATTCAATTATAGATATCAAGAATTACGGTTTTTACTAGCTGAAATCCCATTTTTGATATCAAGAATTTGATTTCTGTGAGTGATGACGTCATTTTTGATATCAAGAATTCACATTTTTACTTGTGGAAATGTAATTACTGATATCAACAACTGGCATTTCCACTAGTGAAAATTACATTCTTGATATCAAGAATTTGAATTATAACTAGTGAAAATGTAATTGTTGATATCAACAATCATACATTCATTCATATCCTGCGAATGAATAAAAGTGAATTCGACTTGCCATATTGTCGTTCCCTTACAATGTATGTCGAAAAGCAATGATTCAATTTAATTTGTTAAATGAAAACAAGATGGTTAACTGTAAATTAGCAGTTAATTGTAAAAGAGCAGAAGCAGCATCCATATGTTTGAATTTTTAATAAAATTGTCACAGTTTGATGAGTATTGCAGTTGAGGGTGTGTTCTCACATGGTAGTATATTCACAAGTGGCGTTTTTTCAGGGCCAGCAAAGTCTTCTCTGCTGGCCTAACATGCCAAATAAATAAATATTTTTCATCCTTTCATTCTCAATCACCTTTTTGCCTATGTATTTTTAATCGCTTTCCACTCTTAATTAATCTACAAACAAATAGAGAAAAACGAAAAGTTTATCCAGTCAGAATTTATTCCTTGATGCTTACAAGCAAAGTGTGACAACTGTTTCAAAAATCACATGACCGAAGCCATGCTCGTTAGCAGAAGCAGCGCGTGAGTCTGAGCTCCACCCTGTCAGGCCTTTTGAATTTCCACAGAATCCCTCAACAGTGCAAATGAATGAGCAACTAATGTCAGATTGTCAGATTCATCAGCCAATCAGATTGATTTATTTGTTCTTGGTGGGTGTGATCTTTAGGATATGTCCTGGTCGAGGCCTTCTAGCTGGCCTTGAGTGACGCAATCATGCTTTAAGCGATGTACGCAGTTCAAGAGCGAAGAGCGTGAGATCTTACTGACAAGTCGGCTGTCATCAGAATCAGAATCAGAATGAGCTTTATTGCCAAGTATGCTTACACATACAAGGAATCTCACTTGGTGACAGGAGCTTCCAGTACACAACAATACAAAAACAGTAAAAAGACTTTTAAAAAATAATTAAAATTGAATAAAAAATAGAAACATATTGAAAAGAAAAAAAGTATATATAGAATACATAATAGACAATATATATATACATACATACATACATACGTACGTATATACACACACACACACACACACACACATATATGAATATATATACATACATATACATACATACATACACATACGTAGTGCAAATCTAAATACAAATTTTAACTGTTCATGAGATGGATAGCCTGAGTCAATGTGGGTCTCCCACTTCAGGTCCTGTGAGATGGTAGTGCCCAGGAACCTGAATGACTCCACTGCTGCCACAGTGCTGTTTAGAATGGTGAGGGGGGACAGTGTTGGGGGGTTCCTCCTAAAGTCCACAATCATTTCCACCATTTTGAGCGTGTTCAGCTCAAGGTTGTTTTGACTGCACCAGACAGCCAGCTGTTTAACCTCCCTTCTGTATGCAGACTCAGCGTCATCTCGGATGAGGCCGATGACAGTGGTGTCGTCTGCAAACTTCAGGAGCTTGACAGAGGGGTCCTTGGCGATGCAGTCGTTGGTGTAGAGGGAGAAGAGTAGTGGGGAGAGCACACATCCCTGGGGGGCACCAGTGCTGATTGTACAGGTGCTGGAAGTGAATTTCCCCTGTCTCACAAGCTGCTGCCTGTCTGTCAGAAATCTGGTAATCCACTGACAGATAGACGTGGGAACAGAGAGTTGGTGTAATTTAGTCCGGAGAATAGCTGGGATGATGGTGTTGAAAGCCGAACTGAAGTCTACAAAAAGGATCCTTGCATATGTCCCTGGTCTGTCCTGATGTTTCAGGATATGATGCAATTCCATGTTGACTGCCTCATCCACAGACCTGTTTGCTCGATAAGCAAATTGAAGGGGATCTAGAAATGGTCCAGTGATGTCCTTCAGGTGGGCCAACACCAGTCTCTCAAATGACTTCATGACCACAGACGTCAGGGCGACAGGTCTGTAGTCATTAAGTCCCGTGAATTTTGGTTTCTTTGGGATGGGGATGATAGTGGAACATTTGAAGCAGCATGGGACTTCACACTGCTCCAGTGATCAATTGAAGATCTGTGTGAAGATGGGGGCCAGCTGGTTAGCACAGGATCTAAGACATGCAGGTGAAACGCCATCTGGGCCCTGTGCTTTCCTTATCCTTTGTTTTCGAAAGATGCGGCTCACATCATCTTTACAGATCTTAAGTGCAGGTTGAGTAGCGGGGGGTGGGGGGGTGTTTGTGTGAAGTGAAGGTCAGAGTGGGTGTTGGGTGTGAGATTGGGCCTTTCAAATCTACAGTAGAACACATTCAGGTCATCAGCCAGTTGTTGGTCCACCACAGGGTTGTGGGGAAGGAGTCCTGTAATTCGTAAGTTGTTACATGCCACTCCACACTGATGCAGGGTCATTAGCTGAAAACTTGTTTTTCAGCTTCTCAGAGTATCTTCTTTTAGCCACTCTGATTCCCTTATTCAGTGTGTTCTTGGCCTGATTGTACAAGACTTTATCCCCACCTCTGTAAGCATCCTCTTTGGCCTGACAAAGCTGCCTGAGTTCCACTGTAAACCATGGTTTGTCATTGTTAAATGTTAAATAAGTCCTAGTAGGAATGCACATATCCTCACAGAAACTGATATATGAAGTAACAGTATCTGTGAGCTCATCCAGGTCTGTGGCTGCAGCCTCAAAAACACTCCAATCAGAGCAGTCAAAACAGGCTTGTAGTTCCAGCTCTGCTTCGTTGGTCCATCTCTTTACAGTCCTTACTACAGGCTTAGCAGATTTTAATTTCTGTCTGAAGGTTGGAAGAAGTTGAACCAGACAGTGATCAGATAGTCCCAAAGTTGCTCTAGGAACAGAGCGATATGCATCCTTTATTGTTGTGTAGCAATGATCCAGTATATTTCTGTCTCTGGTTGGGCATGTAATGTGCTGTTTGTATTTGGGCAGTTCACGTGTGAGGTTTGCTTTGTTAAAATCCCCAAGAATAATAATAACTGAGTCCGGGTATTATTGTTCCGTGTCTGTGATTTGATCAGCCAGCTGTTGCAGCGCGGCATTCAAACATGCATTTTGCGCAATATACACACTCACCAGAATAAACGAGGAAAACTCCCATGGCGAGTAGAAAGGCTTACAGTTAATAAAGAGCGCTTCCAAATTAGGACAGCACATCTTCTTTAACGTTGTTACATCTGTACACCAACTTTCATTAATATAAAAGCATGTTCCACCGCCTCTCGTTTTCCCCGTTAACTCCGCAGTGCGATCCACTCTGAACAGCTGAAAGCCCAGCAGATGTAACGCGCTGTACGGAATGGCTTCACTCAGCCAGGTTTCTGTGAAGCACAAGGCAGCAGCGGTTGAAAAGTCCTTGTTTGTGCGGGTGAGGAGATGTAGTTTGTCCGTTTTGTTAGGAAGAGAGCGGAGAGTCGCAAGATGAATGCTCAGCAGCATTGTTCGAAAGCCCCGCCGACGGAGCTTGACCAGCACGCCTGCTCGTCTCCCTCACCTGCGTCTCATAGTGCGTTTAAACAACACAGCGCGCCTCCGACTAAAATGTCAAACAAAACGTCTGAAAAAAAAGACTGTCGGGTATAAGTTGTCGAATGTTCAGCAGTTCGTCTCTGGTAAAACTGACTGGATAAAGATTACTAAACAGGACAAACAAACAAAAACAACAAAACAATAGAAGCGCTCCACACCGAGGCGGCCATCCGTGGCGCCATCATGATGTATATTCACAGCCGCTATCGCCATTGAGAAAGAGATCCTTATGGATTTAAAAACACGAGATGTTTTGCATGCCCGTGTGACTGCTTAATTTATTAAACAGGAAAGGAGGACTGATTTTCACTTCAAGCAAATTGGTAAGTGCTTTTTGCATTGTTATAGCAACATCAGGAGTTTTCTAAGTGTAAATTAGGCTTCTTGAGCATTCAGTGTTGGATCAAGTTTTGAAAAGTAGTGCTGCATTCCATTCAACTCGTAAAGTCGGATTTTCCAACTTCCTACTAGGAAAAGTGCAATGGAATGCATCTTTAAGTCAGAATTACAACTTGTAGGCTCGTGCAGAAATTCTCATCTCTGATTTCTGCAAGATGCAGGGGCATGATGTCACACAAACATGTCGACACTCAGGGAGATAAACAAAAGTAAGTGATAAACATTCAAAAAAGTAATTTCGATAAATGAGTTTGTTTCCACATTACATGATATTAAAGCTTGTTTAACAAAGGCCTGGAGAAACAGGTGTATAAAACATTATAATCTCTTTTGATAATCATACACCTGAAGCACAAATGCTAGCGCTGCAGCATTGTTTACCAGTTGAGTTGCTAGGAGATATCTCTAATGAGAGTCAATCCCCTGCTAAGCTAATGGGAGCGTTGCAGTTCTGAATATCAGGGAATGGAATGCGTTTATGGTCGGAGATACTGTATCAAGTAGGAATATCCCACATCCAACTTGAATGAAATGCAGCATAAACGTGTACCCTGACGAAACAAAATTTATTGCAAGCATCATTTAAATCGCAAATATTATTAGATAGATTTTTCCAGGTATTATAGACCTCCTAGGTAGATTCATATGAAAAATTATGATTTTTGAATGTCTGTTTGGGAGACGTCATTTCACAGAACAGTCATGCTGCAGTTAAAATTATTCTTGCTTGAGCATTAAGTGTCATTTCAAGTTCTGGCTTTCGTGCGTGGACGTGTTTTTAAAATGTCAATTGGTATTACTAGTTAGCTGCGAAATAATGTATGATGCCCAAAGGCATAGTCTTATTCATTGTGAAACTGTGTTTTCTTAATGGCATGAATCACACTGAAGGCGTTGACTTTAAATGCAAGAGTGTTTAAATGAAGAGTGTTTTCTTCAGTTTTTCAGCAATCTACACAAAGAGTACAGAACAGGATGTTACACATAGTATTTGGCATTGCATATTATAACTGTAGACTGTTACTATACTGTATATATAGTGTCCATTCAAACTAGAATCCTTGTTACTCACTCTCTCATATAATTTCACCTGTTCCTCCAGGTAGAATTGCACGAGTCTGTTGTAGTCATAGATACGGTTGCTATGGAAGTGATTCATCTCCGCTAGAGACACAGATGGCGAGTCTAAGATTTCACATGTGTGACAAACACTACAATTAAGTACACAAGGTGCAAATATATATTTAATATTAGGTATGGAGTACACTGGACTACAGGGACAAAAGGTCTTTCCTTCAATAACACTGACAGTCAACACTGTACTAATTTACCTTGTAATGCATAAGACATGGTGCTAAGATTCTTTTCCATTGTGTGTTTATCCTGTTGGCAAATCTTATTCAACACCATCAAAAGATCAGCCTCTATGACCTTATCAATGGCAGCCTGAAAGAAAAAGAAAAAAACAGCACTTCATTTTTTAAGCACTAATATGCTCATTACATATACAGTGCGGTCCGAAATTGTGAGACCACTAGCTTTTATTTTGCATTCTTAATTCACACAAAATGTTTGATTATTAAATTAAGTTTAATTATCACCATAACAATTTGAGATAAAAGTTGAATTAAAATTCTCAAATGTCTGTCCCCCTTTTACTTTAATGACAGCATGCATTTGAGTTTGCATAGACTTTAAAAGTTTGTGCAAAACCTTTGGAAGACTTTTTTTTTTTTTTTTTTTTTTAAACAAAGGAAGGTTAACATGGCCAATGTCACAGATTTGCATACATTTGATGAGTGACACAATCGTAAATATTTTCTTGTTTTGTTGTTATTGGTGGTTTATTCAATCATAAAACTTTGTTTATTTTCATGTTTAAAGGAATATTCTGAGTTCAATACAAGTTAATCTCAACTGCCAGCATTTGTGACATAATGTTGATTACGACAAACATTTATTTTGACTTGTCCCTCCATTTCTTTAAAAAAAGCAAAAACCTGGGTTCCAGTGAGGCAATTACAATGGAAATCAATGGGGCCAATCCATAAATATCAAAATACTCACTGTTTCAAAAGTATAGCCACAAGACATAAACAAAAGGAGTGTTAAAATGATTTTGGTGATAAAATCACTTAATAACCTTTTCTGTGTAAAGTTATGGCCAATTTTGATGTCAACAAACCATAAAACCCTAAAATGACTGTAAAAATGATGATTTAAACAACACTACAGCTCAAATAATACACAAGTTTTAACAGAATAATTCATGTTCATTTTATAAAATTATAAGCTTCACATTTCTGCCTTCAAACCCTCCAAAAATTGGCCCCATTCACTTCCATTGTAAGTGCCCCACTGTAACCTGCATTTTTACCTTTTTCTTTTTAGAAAAGAAGGGATGAGTCAAAATAATTTTTTTGGTGGTAATCAACATTATGCCACAAATGTTGTTCATTGAGCTTAACTTGTATTGGACATTGAATATTCATTTAAATGAAAAAAATCTCAGATTTTCAATGTGGTCTTAGACTTTTGAATCCCAATGTACATTATTCACACAAACTTTTCTTTCAAGATTTTTATGACAGTGTTATCATGTAAGCTGCAAAACTGACGGAAACAGAAGAGCAAAAAAAGGGGCAGAAGGCATTTGGAATATACAGTATTTCAATATAATATGAAGCACAACATTTGATCAAACATTCAAATAAAAACACATCTAAAAAAAATACAAATAAAAAAAACATTAAAAAAAAGTTAATGGATTAATGCAAAAGTGAAAGGTCTATACCATGTGAACTCCTGTTGTGTCAGGGAAGCAGCCCAGTAGTACTTTGTATTCGGTGTTTGTTTCCATTAGGAAGTGTAGATATTTTTTTGGCTAATAAACAAAAAAGAACACAGATAGTAGCTGCACACTGAATTAAAAACTCTAAAAACAGCAACCACGGAAGCAGTTATCAGTAGGTAGCCTTAATGGTTACAACTCGATCACATTTTGGAAATAGTAGCAGACGAGGAAGTACACCGATGATTACTGGGCTCTGTTAGAGGTTCAAGGACTGAACTAAAGAAATATTAGATTTATAATACCTGCCCAGCAATGATCTTGACTATTTCTTCATACATTTTCCCTGTTGCAGTTAATGCATCAGTGGATTCCCCTTAAAATAAGAAAGAAACAACCCTATTAACAAACAAATGATTAGGTAATCATAAATAACTACTAATAAGTCTGAATTCCCAAGATCAAATATGATTTGAAATGTATTTGTAAAACAGAATAATAAAATCTTTTGTATATGTATGAATGTATGTTATATTTATATAGCACTTTCTGACTCTACACTCAAAGTGCTTTAAAAGGGGACTCTCCTTACCCACCACCAGTGTGCAGCAGTATCAGAATCTAGAGTAAAAAAGGTACAATCTCTTACTCGGGTATCCGCTGGTGTTGAAAACTGACGAGAGGTTCTGAAATGCCTGTGCTTGTCTTCCAGTGAAGATGACCAACAACCAGAAGTTCTTTAACTCCATTGTCCATAGATCTAGTAAACAGGTACATTTACATTTCACACTTCTTCTCCCTACACACACACACACACACACACACACACACACACACACACACACACACACACACACACACACACACACACACACAGGTGTGAAAAAGTGTTTGCCCCCTTCCTGATTTCTTATTTTTTTGCATGTTTGTCACACTTAAATGTTTCAGATCGTCAAACAAGTTTAAATATTAGTCAAAGATAACACAAGTAAACACAAAATGCAGTTTTTAAATGAAGGTAGTTATTATTAAAAGGAAAACAAAATCCAAACCTACATGGCCCTGTGTGAAAAAGTGTTTGCCCCCTAAACCTAATAACTGGTTGGGCCACCCTTAGCAGCAACAACTGCAATCAAGCATTTGCAATAACTTGCAATGAGTCTTTTACAGCGCTGTGGAGGAATTTTGGCCCACTCATCTTTGCAAAATTGTTGTAATTCAGCCACATTGGAGGGTTTGAGCATGAACTGCCTTTTTAAGGTCATGCCACAGCATCTCAATAGGATTCAGGTCAGGACTTTGACTAGGCCACTCCAAAGTCTTCATTTTGTTTTTCTTCAGCCATTCAGAGGTGGACTTGCTGGTGTGTTTTGGATCATTGTCCTGCTGCAGAACCCAAGTTCGCTTCAGCTTGAGGTCACGAACAGATGGCCGGACATTCTCCTTCAGGATTTTTTGGTAGACAGCAGAATTCATGGTTCCATTTATCACAGCAAGTCTTCCAGGTCCTGAAGCAGCAAAACAACCCCAGACCATCACACTACCACCACCATATTTTACTGTTGGTATGATGTTCTTTTTCTGAAATGCGGTGTTACTTTTACGCCAGATGTAATGGGACACACACCTTCCAAAAAGTTCAACTTTTGTCTCGTCAGTCCACAGAGTATTTTCCCAAAAGTCTTGGGGATCATCAAGATGTTTTCTGGCAAAAATGAGACGAGCCTTAATGTTCTTTTTGCTCAGCAGTGGTTTTCGTCTTGGAACTCTGCCATGCAGGCCATTTTTGCCCAGTCTCTTTCTTATGGTGGAGTCATGAACACTGACCTTAACTGAGTCAAGTGAGGCCTGCAGTTCTTTGGATGTTGTTGTGGGGTCTTTTGTGACCTCTAGGGATGAGTCGTCGCTGCGCTCTTGGGGTAATTTTGGTCGGCTGGCCACTCCTGGGAAGGTTCACCACTGTTCCATGTTTTCGCCATTTGTGGATAATGGCTCTCACTGTGGTTCTCTGGAGTCCCAAAGCTTTAGAAATGGCTTTATAACCTTTTCCAGACTGATAGATCTCAATTACTTTCTTTCTCATTTGTTCCTGAATTTCTTTGGATCTCAGCATGATGTCTAGCTTTTGAAGATCTTTTGGTCTACTTCACTTTGTCAGGCAGGTCCTATTTAAGTGATTTCTTGATTGAGAAGAGGTGTGGCAGTAATCAGGCCTGGGTGTGGCTAGAGAAATTGAACTCAGGTGTGATAAACCACAGTTAAGTTATGTTTTAACAGGTGGGGCAAACACTTTTTCACACAGGGCCATGTAGGTTTGGATTTTGTTTTCCCTTAATAATAACAACCTTCATTTAAAAACTGCATTTTGTGTTTACTTGTGTTATCTTTGACTAATATTTAAACTTGTCTGATGATCTGAAACATTTAAGTGTGACAAACATGCAAAAAAATAAGAAATCAGGAAGGGGGCAAACACTTTCTCACACCACTGTATATAAAAACGAATATCTAACGTAATGAATTTAAAACATTACATTTTCAAGAGGAAATAATTAAAAGTGTTGCCTCACACTTGAGCAGGATCTAACTCTGGAAGCTCTGGATCTATGGTGGAGAATATCTTCTTCTCCCACTGTTTCATCTCTCTCTCTCTGCTTTCTGCTTCCCTACTTTCCATTCCTAATAGAGACAATAAATACAATTTGTCTTACAAGACTCCTTAAGTGTCTTATTGAACTCAATTATCCACTTAAAAAAAGATAATATATAACACTGCAAAACACTTCTTAAGGACTTGATCTCAAAAGTTCATCCAACAGATGGTAATACTAAAGCAATAAGCCATGAGTACCAGTGCGTAACAGTGATTTTACCAAGGGTAAGTGACATTCTTTGGCAAGATCTGAAGTGGAGTAGGTCTGTCAGCTGGACTGAGAAACTGCTTTTAAATTGTTACCTTAGATATTGGCAAAATTAGAAATAAATGCAAATTTTAAAGTTTTGTAAAGTTGCAGTGTTTTGTAGTTTATTCAATGTCCTGTGCAGGAGCACTGTGTTTTTTGATGCTGTCTCATGTTTAAAAGAACTTCAACCTTTTAAAACGGGCCTTGAGACAACTGCGTTCTGTTAAACTGTATTTGTTGCGCTACATCTAGCCTTTTTTAGCACAACAATACGATCGTTCTGAAGTCATCATCAGTGCTTGGCACACATCCAAAATTTGAATGCACAGATTTAGCATTCAAATGTGCATATTTATCTTAAATTCAAACAAATATTCAAATTTCAAACTTTAAGTGGAGTGCCTAAAAAACCCATACCCCTGGTAAAATCATTGGATCACACTTATCTTTTATGAAACGGCGGCAAGAACACTATAATAACAGACACCAATGTTCCATAAAAAAGATACATTTATTATTAATAATTCACAGAATTTAATAATATAGTTAATTAATGCAACTGTCGGCTGTATGTGGTTGGCAAGAAACATAACAACTCAGTGTCAAATTTTGATGTCTTTTTATTTATTGTTCTTAAGTGATTTTAAAATGGACTTTTATGTATCTTTAATTCCCTTAATCATTTATTTGTCTATGAAATGTGCTAAACTTTCCTTGCCTAACACCTTGCGCATTAATGTACAGTAAAATGTGCAACAACAGGTGTGCATTTACAGTCATTTTACTATGGCTTGAAATGTAGCTCATCCAATCAGAATTTAAAGTTGAAACTATCAGCTTTATAATCAAGATTTTACAGAAGAAACGAGGAGACCTAGTTTTGGTTGTTATTATTCATTTTTTCATACATACTGTATTATGCAAATTTAGATTATTAGCATTCTTTTAATCTGTGGGAAAAAATGTATCCTAAAAATCTGGATATTTAACTCTTATTGAAATGTTTTAACCAATTTAAATTGATAATAGTTTATAGATTTCATATTCTGATATCATAAAAATGAGAATTTAAAACCAGATGTTTGGTTAATCTTGCTATGCACATTAACTGTAACCATCTAATCACATTGTGATCCTCAGGCAATATAGAATCAAGACAAAGTCAGATACCTTACAATTATTGGTATTCTGTCATTTCCTTTGGCTATGTGTTTGGTAAGCAGACACATCTCTGGATTTGGGGTCTTAGAGAACCCTGGAAACCTAAAGGAGAAAGATGAGAATAAAAATAAAAGCCATACAGCCTTAAGTGTAGTTCTTTTTTCCCTCGAATACTATTATAATATGTAGTAATAAATAATAAAGCTTTTACTTGTTGAGAGATATCTTCATTGTAGAGTGAGCTCCACCCCTCGACTTTCCATCATCAGAATCATCATCCCTTTCATCATCATAGGAATAGACAGAACCTGAAGGTCACATATTAGAGTAACACAATAACAAGCTGAACTTGAGTGTATAATTGTGATGGAATGAGGTCACTGGGACAGGAAGGTTCAGGTCTCAGGTGAGCTTTTAATCACAAACTCAGGGATAACACAGTCACAACTGGCACAGTAACTTCTTCAGCTTCACAAACTTTTTAGCGTCACAGGCTCCTAGTCACAGCCTCTTAATCATCACAAAGTCTTTATCACAACTCTATAGCGTCACGAACTCAGTAGCTTCACCGTGAGACTCTCGTGCCAGGCTGGCTGTTTATATGCCGCTCTCCCCAAGCTCACAGGAATTAGAGACAGGTGTTAGACATAATTTAGCTCTGGTGTAAGTGCCCTTACCGCTTTCTCTCTCTCCGGACAGGCACTCGACTACGCCCTCGCTGCCACATATCCCCACCGCCCGACTCGGGAGACATCCGGCCTGTCTACCACTCCCCTCCCGATTTCTGGAAAGGAAGTCGGCGACAGCCATCTGCGCTCCTGGTCTGTGGATCACCCTGAACTTAAATGGCTGAAGAGCCAGATACCAACGGGTGATCCACGCGTTTGTATCTTTCATGTGGTGGAGCCATTGGAGTGGGGCGTGATCTGAGCAGAGGGTGAAGGCCTGCCCCAGCAGGTAGTACCGGAGAGTGAGGACCACCCACTTGATGGCAAGACACTCCTTTTCTATGGTAATATACTTAGTCTCCCTCAGCGAGAGCTTGCGGCTAATGTACAGCACCAGGCGCTCCTCCCCCTCCACCACCTGTGAGAGTACGGCCCCTAGCCCCCTGTCTGAAGCATCCGTCCGTAAGACAAAAGGGAGAGAGAAATTGGGTGAATGTAAAAGCGGCCCCCTCAAAGTGCGGCTTTAACCTGCGTGAACACCTGTTGACACTGCTCTGTCCACTGGACCGGGTCTGGAGCCCCCCTTTTAGTGAAATCAGTCAGCGGGCTGGTGACATCCGAATAATTAGGCACAAATCTCCTATAACAGCCAGCCAGCCCCAGGAACTGTCTCACCCCCTTTTTGGTTTTGGGCCTCGGGCAGGTCGCAATCACCGCAGTCATGTCAATTTGGGGACGCACCTGCCCGTGGCCCAAGCGGAACCCCAGATACCATAACTCCACCCACCCAATCGCGCACTTCTTGGGGTTTGCTGTCAGTCACGCTTGTCTCAGCGATCTCAGAACTGCCCTCAGATGCTGCATGTGCTGCTGCCGATCATTACTTTAAATGATGATGTCATCTAAATAGGTAGCGGCGTAAGCGTTTGGGGCTCCAAACAAACCGAATGGAAGCGTCACAATTTGGTGTAATCCAAACGGTGTGGAGAAGGCTGTTTTTTCACAGGAAATTGGTGTCAAGGGGATCTGCCAATAACCCATTGTCAAATCCATTGTCGAATAAAATCGAGCAGTGCCCAACCGATCAAGCAACTCATCAATGCGAGGCATTGGGTATGCGTCAAATTTAGACACTGCGATGACTTTTCTATAATCCACACAGAACCATACAGACCCGTCGATCTTAGGAACTAGAACAACCGGGCTGGACCAATCGCTGTGGGATTCCTCTATTACCCCCATATCGAGCATTGCATCCAATTCTTCCCAGACAATTTTCTTTTTGTGCTAGGGTAATCGATAGGGGCGGCTACGTAACACCACCCCAGGCTCGGTCTCGATGTGGTGCTGGATGAGGTTCATACAACCCGGTAGGGGAAAACACATCTGCAAACTCCTTTTGCAACTTGGCAACCTCTGCGTGCTGACACGGTGAGAGGTGGTCTCCGCAAGTGACCGGGGTGAAATGATTGTGTTTTGTATTCACCTCTGGCCCGAGCTCCACCCCCTCCGGAACTACCATAGCCAACGTCACAGGGAACGCCTCCCTCCACAATTTCAGGAGGTTGATGTGATATATTTGACATGCGCCCCCTCTATCGGTTCGCTTTACCTCATAATTGAGGTCCTTGCCACTTGGCGAGTAATTTGGACCTTAATATGGGGAGTAATACAAGTACCTTATCTCCCAGTGCAAATTCCCGCGGCCGAGTTCCCCTGTCATACAGTCGGCTCTGTCGTTCTTGAGCTTGGATCAAATTCTCCTGTGTTAGTTGCCCCAAAGTGTGGAGTTTTGCTCCAAGATCAAGAAT